>NW_025813487.1:16811994-17152927 GCF_021976095.1 Xenia sp. Carnegie-2017
GATGTTACAAGGATTGGACAAACATTCATTGATATCTTAAGAGAAAAGAAAAAATTGATTTATTATTATTAACATATTTCTACATTTCAAAGCAACATAATTGATTACTTACTGGTACAACTGAATCCAGTACCATTATAACCAACGTTACATTTACATACGTAAGATCCATTATTATCAAAACATCTCGCGTTGAAATGACAGGAATTGCTAAACTCACAATCAACGATGTCTGTAAATAAAATCAATGTTTTGAAAGATAAAAATGTATTTCATTTTGTTTTACATTCTAATAAGAACTTACTTCTACAAGAGAATCCATCACCAGAATACCCTTCCTTACATTGACATTCAAAAGATCCTTTAGTGTCAGTACAGTTAGCATTGATGTTACAAGGATTGGACAGACATTCATTGATATCTTAAGAGAAAAGAAAAAATTGATTTATTATTATTAACATATTTCTACATTTCAAAGCAACATAATTGATTACTTACTGGTACAACTGAATCCAGTACCATTATAACCAACGTTACATTTACATACGTAAGATCCATTATTATCAAAACATCTGGCGTTGAAATGACAGGAGTTTTTCAACTCACATTCATTGATGTCTACAAATAATATCAATGTTTTCACATGGAAATTATCCATTTAGTTGAAATAATAAAATCTTACCTATACAAGAGAATCCATCACCAGAATATCCTTCGTTACATTGACATTCAAAAGATCCCTCAGTGTCAATACAGTTAGCACTGATGTTACAAGGTGAGGAGGAACATTCATTGAGATCTTAAAAGGAGATAAAAGAATTGTGACAAAACAACGTTTTGTTTCACATTCATTTACATCCATAAAGCAATACAATAACCAACTGATCTTTTACACAAATATTAAACTTTATTCTTACTTTCACAAAAAGTTCCATTTCCACTGAATCCCTTATTACAACGGCAAGCATAAGAGCCAGAAGTATCAAAACATTTCGCATTGTTATCACAAGATATGTATGAACATTCGTCAATGGCTGAAAATATAATCCAATAACATAAAAATAACGTTCACTTACATAAAAAGAAAAAGTTACTCTTACAAAAAACGTACTAGTACAGTTTGTTGTTCCATCACCAGAGTAACCATCGATACAAGTACATACATAAGAACCATCAGTATCATTACAAGTAGCATTTATATGACATGGACTGGGAATGTTCATACATTCATTGATATCTATAAAAGGATACATAAAATATTACATTTTCTGTTGAAAACACACTTCTACATTCCAAAGCCACAAAATTCTATACTTACTGGTACAATTGAATCCAGTTCCATTATAACCATCTTTACATTTACATACGTAAGATCCATTATTATCAAAACATCTGGCGTTGAAATGACAGGAGTTTTTCAACTCACATTCATTGATGTCTACAAATAATATCAATGTTTTCACATGGAAATTATCCATTTAGTTGAAATAATAAAATCTTACCTATACAAGAGAATCCATCACCAGAATATCCTTCGTTACATTGACATTCAAAAGATCCCTCAGTGTCAATACAGTTAGCATTGATGTTACAAGGATTGGACAAACATTCATTGATATCTTAAGAGAAAAGAAAAAATTGATTTATTATTATTAACATATTTCTACATTTCAAAGCAACATAATTGATTACTTACTGGTACAACTGAATCCAGTACCATTATAACCAACGTTACATTTACATACGTAAGATCCATTATTATCAAAACATCTCGCGTTGAAATGACAGGAATTGCTAAACTCACAATCAACGATGTCTATAAATAAAATCAATGTTTTGAAAGATAAAAATGTATTTCATTTTGTTTTACATTCTAATAATAAGAACTTACTTCTACAAGAGAATCCATCACCAGAATACCCTTCCTTACATTGACATTCAAAAGATCCTTTAGTGTCAGTACAGTTAGCATTGATGTTACAAGGATTGGACAGACATTCATTGATATCTTAAGAGAAAAGAAAAAATTGATTTATTATTATTAACATATTTCTACATTTCAAAGCAACATAATTGATTACTTACTGGTACAACTGAATCCAGTACCATTATAACCAACGTTACATTTACATACGTAAGATCCATTATTATCAAAACATCTGGCGTTGAAATGACAGGAGTTTTTCAACTCACATTCATTGATGTCTACAAATAATATCAATGTTTTCACATGGAAATTATCCATTTAGTTGAAATAATAAAATCTTACCTATACAAGAGAATCCATCACCAGAATATCCTTCGTTACATTGACATTCAAAAGATCCCTCAGTGTCAATACAGTTAGCACTGATGTTACAAGGTGAGGAGGAACATTCATTGAGATCTTAAAAGGAGATAAAAGAATTGTGACAAAACAACGTTTTGTTTCACATTCATTTACAACCATAAAACAATACAATAACCAACTGATCTTTTACTCAAATATTAAACTTTATTCTTACTTTCACAAAAAGTTCCATTTCCACTGAATCCCTTATTACAACGGCAAGCATAAGAGCCAGAAGTATCAAAACATTTCGCATTGTTATCACAAGATATGTATGAACATTCGTCAATGTCTGAAAATATCATCCAATAACATAAAAATAACGTTCACTTACATAAAAAGAATAAGTTACTCTCACAAAAAACGTACTAGTACAGTTTGTTGTTCCATTACCAGAGTAACCATCGATACAAGTACATACATAAGAACCATCAGTATCATTACAAGTAGCGTTTATATGACATGGACTGGGAATGTTCATACATTCATTGGTATCTATAAAAAGATACATAAAATATTACATTTTCTGTTGAAAACACACTTCTACATTCTAAAGCCACATAATTCTTTGCTTACTGGTACAGGAGATTCCATCACCAGAATATCCTTCCTTACATTGACATTCAAAAGATCCTTCAGTGTCAGTACAGTTAGCATTGATGTTACAAGGATTGGACAAACATTCATTGATATCTTAAGACAAAAGAAAAAATTGATTTTCTGTTATTAACATATTTCTACATTTTAAAGCAACATAATTGATTACTTACTGGTACAACTGAATCCAGTACCATTATAACCAATGTTACATTTACATACGTAAGATCCATTATTATCAAAACATCTGGCGTTGAAATGACATGAATTGTTCAATTCACATTCATTGATGTCTACAAATAATATCAATGTTTTCACATGGAAATTTTTCATTTCGTTGAAGCAATAAAATCTTACTTATACAAGAGAATCCATCACCAAAATATCCTTCGTTACATTGACATTTAAAAGATCCCTCAGTGTCAGTACAGTTAGCGCTGATGTTACAAGGTGAGGAGGAACATTCGTTGATATCTTAAAATAAATAAAAAAAAACTTATGGCAAAAGAGTAAAAATTTCAGGAAAACAAAGATTCTTACCTATACAGGAGATTCCATCACCAGAATATCCTTCCTTACATTGACACTTGAAAGATTCTTCAGTGTCAGTACAGTTATCACTGATGTTGCAAGGATTGGACAGACATTCATTGATATCTTAAAACGAGATAAAGCAATTGTGACAAAACAAGGTTTCGTTTCACATTCATTTACATCCATAAAACCATACATAAACCAATTGATTTTTTACACAAATGTTAAACTTTATTCTTACTTTCACAAAAAGTTCCATTTCCACTGTATCCATTATTACAACGACAAGCATAAGAGCCAGGAGTATCAACGCATTGCGCATTTTTATCACAAGATATGTATGAACATTCGTCAATGTCTGAAAAAACAATCCAATAGCATTAAAATGTGGTCAATACAGATCAAAAGAAACAGTTACTCTTACAAAATACATACTAGTACAGTTTGTTGTTCCGTTACCAGAGTAACCATCGATACAAGTACATACATAAGAACCATCAGTATCATTACAAGTAGCGTTTATATGACATGGACTGGGAATGTTAATACATTCATCGATGTCTATAAAAGAATACATAAAATATTACATTTTCTGTTGAAAACACACTTCTACATTTCAAAGCCACATAATTCTTTACTTACTGGTACAAGAGAATCCATCTCCCGAATATCCTTCTCTACATTGACATATAAAAGATCCTTTAGTGCCAGTACAGTTAGCGCTGATGTTACAAGGTGAGGAGGAACATTCGTTGATATCTTAAAATAAATAAAAAAAACTTATGGCAGAAGAGTAAAATTTTAAGGAAAACAAAGTTTCTTACCTATACAAGAGAATCCATCACCAGAATATCCTTCCTTACATTGACATATAAAAGATCCTTCAGTGTTAGTACAGTTAGCATTGATGTTACAAGGATTGGACAAACATTTAAAGATGTCTTTAAAAAAGAGAAAAAGTTATGACATAATTATAAAAATCAGTATCATGCAAAAAAACCAAAGCAATAATCATTAAATTACCAGATACTGTAGTAAAAAATGACTGTGATGCTTGACTCCAAACATTTTCATTTTTACCATTATACAACACTCTTAATTTCCACGCTGTGTAAGAATCTAGGACATTTCTCTCCACCAAAGTTGAACCTTGCGTTGTGCTTGCATTATATGCAGAAATTGAATAATTTCTTTCCATTATTGTTTCTCCTTTTTCATTTAACAAAGTGACCATTGCTTGCTTTGGATATCCCATGTTGCATTGCACTGCAGTCCAATTCACTTTTACAAGTGAGGATGAATATGGGACGATTGAGATAATCTTCGGTGGTTCTGGATCTGTAAATGAGAAAGAGGTACGATGTATGAAAGAAGGATGATAAATATCTTTAGACAGGAATTTTTAAAAATTTACTTCGCCAAACTAGAAGAACGCTAAAAGGCATTGAAATTTTGATAAAGGGAACTAGTTTTATCGTATGAAATTCATTGAAATGGCATCTGAATGATATTTTATTAGAATGCTTTTAGGGAAGTTTACATCAAACTGTAACCTTTATAACAAAAAGATTCGTAGAAAAAGCTCACGAAAAAGATGGTTTCTTTTAAGCTGAAAACCGCAAATTCTGAGTAAAATTTTTCTGTCGAAAATTTTAATACATTTCGTTTCTTCATTAGTTTTCTTTTACAATTTACTTTTTTATCATAAAAGTCCTTTATACCTGCGACATACACTGGTAAAGTGTCATAACGTAACTCCGAGTAATCCTGACTCTCCAAGACTGCTCGGTAAACTCCAGTGTTTGCACAACTAAATGAAGTTTGAAGAGCGGTGTATTTTACGTAACCGTCAATATATTCTTGTGATATTGGGGTATTAATGCTCGAAAACTCTCCAGTTTGCCAGTTCGCCATCTCCAAATCAGCATTATACTGCAGTAGACCCTGTGAAACCATCTCCCCCCTGAAGGTGGAGTTGAACGACGTTGTAAGATTTGAGGGTGTGAACGTCACTTCTTTAAATATCGCAGAAGCTAAAGAAGTTCGTTCAAAAAGTTTCATAAAGATAAAGAATTCATAGAGGGGAGTGTTGGGCAGGGAGAAGACTAAAAATAAACTAAACTTACCATTTACATAAAGAACAAAATAATCAGTTACTAATTGATTTCCAACCCTAGCAGAACATGTGTAGTTTCCGGAATCTGTATAGTTGAAGTTTTGGAAGATATAATCAAATTTCCAACCAAATCCTGAAGATGAGAACTCTTGATATCCGGCAGAGACATTTCTAACTTCGTATCCTTCATAGGAACGTTTTGACCATGTTATTATGGGTACAGTTCTTGACACCACGGTACAAGTAAGGGTAAACGTTTCACCAAGTTTCAACATGTGCGCCTTGACGACACCATGCAAAGAAAAGCTAGGACGGTCCACTGATAATCCAACAGAAAAGTCATCTAAAATTCAAATAAGACTTCAAAGTTTACGACCATAATTTCCAAACAATATCCTTCATATCCCTATAATATCATTTAACCAAGTTATACTACACAAAAATATCCATTTATATCCATTATGTTGTGTGATAACTAATATACTCGATGGTGAAATCCTCTCATAAGTAGTAAAACCTTATGCTATTCAACAAAACATACCACGTATAATTGTAGATACTATAGCACTTTCTTGACTCCACACAGTTCCTCCTCCAGTAGCATTATATTTAACGGTAACACTCCAATTATAGATAATATTCAACTCAAAAGAAAACTCGGAGATTATCACAGATCCAACACCACTTGTCGCATTCCACATTAAATTTGTATTATTAAGTTCAAACGTGTGCGAAGTTGAATTGACGCCAGTTTCATTTAATGTTATAAGAGCACTGTGGACCGGGCCTCCGTTACATCCAGGAGAGAGCCACGTGATCATAGCACGACTTGTACCGTTATGAGTTACTACAACAGAGCGAGGAGGGTCTGGGTCTGAAAAAGAATGTTGACAATTAATGACCAGAAAATGGAAAAGGCGCAGCAAACCAACTTATTCAGTCGCACTGCGCAGAGTCACACACAGAGAAAACAAAAGATTTCTAAAGAAATGAATAATGATAATATCGTGAAATCTATCATGCAGGATTGGAATTGACGTGTTGGCCATACGACTATAACTTGTGCCTGGGAGTAAAAGCTGCTGGTTAGCAGAATTACTTCGGTCAAAACACACTGATTAACTTACTTAGTAAATAAATTGCCTGGAATGTATAGTTTCGAGTGATGAAATCATCTATTCTCACAATAAAACGATGTACACCAGTGTTTACGCATTTCACACTTGGATATCTAGCGATGAAATGTGTAAAATATCCTGGAAAAGACCCCTGACTGTACAGAACATCGTTACTAGGGAAGTATTCTCCCGTGCGCCAATTTCGAGTTTCCAGCTTTGTTTCATTGTACTCATTGCCAATGCCATACACCAAATGTAGAATTATACTACCGTACGGAACATTTGGCGAAGGAGACAAGAAAAGAAAATGTCCAATAAATGAGCCTAGAACAAAAAATATCGAAAATTTCGGTAACAAAATGTTTCTTCGGGTAGTATGTATAAAAAGTTATTTTATTTTTTCTTGACAACAACGTGTAGTCATTGTAGTTCGTTGTTTGGTAAAAAATATCAACACAGACCAAGCTTGACATAAAACACTTACCTTGGACATTAAATAATAGTGTTTTAATGATAGTAGAGTCTTGAAATGACGTTTCGCAAGTATAACGTGCAACAGATCCGTCGCCAAAGTTCGTAAAGTTATAAATTATGTACCATGTCCGAGATACATCATCAAATGCTGGCATCGATGTTTGACGAAGTACTTGAATCTCCCGATAAGGACCTGCCTTTGGTAAACGTTATATTTGGTCGATTGGGCGATGAAGCATTACATCCAATTCTGAAAGATTTTCCTCGCTCTATCAGATAACCGAGTGTAGTTGAAAACGTTGGACGAAATGTTGGATCCTCGAAGTAAAACCAAGAAGAAACAAATGTAGCTGAATTGGAAAAATGCACATCGTGAATTTACAAACAATTTTACACGCAAAAATATCAACTGACAAACCTGGAAATGTAAAATGATAGATGTTGCTATCGTCACTGATTATCACTTCATTGTTCAATACATAGCGAGTATTCACTCTAAACTGATATGTACTGTTAGGTAAAAATATCGTAGAGTTGATTACATGGAAACTAGCTGAAGTCGTTGTGACGAGACTCCAATTCCCGGAAACTGGTGACAAGAGATAAACCATTGTACTGTATGAAAAGTCATTGGAACATCCAGTTTGAGTCCACGTGATGTTTATAGTACCATTAGTAACTATGACAACTGACATGACGTTAGGTCGAGTATACGGATCTAAAAAATATATTAAATAGAGAAAAAACTGGAATATCTTAAACAAACTACTTTCACCTACTTCGCTATCCCCATTCAAAATTTACTTGGGTCTCCCCTCTGGAAGTAAAGCTCCTTTTTTCCCCAAAACATAAAAATTCATTTTCTTACTGCAAACTTTCACATTTAAGTCATCCAATGCAACAACTAAATTTGGTCCAGAAAAGTTGGCCACCATTGTGAACTACAAATTAAAAAAAACACGCGAAAATCATTGCACCCTTTGTTTTTACGACACAATAATTTGCCCAATTGCAGAAACACTTACAGTAATATTCTGAGCGCTAGATTTCATTTCTAATAGCTGATACTGCCAATTTCGGTTGTCGTTTAATGCCGTACTCCAAATTGTCGATGTTGAATTATTTTGTGAAAGCAAGACACTCATTTCTCCTTTATCTCGGCCGTACATGAAGTACCAAAAGCGAAGACGAAAGAGAAGTCCTTTCTCCGACGAAGAGTTGAAAGTATACGACTTCACCATCGACGTTGTTAGGGTTGAATTTTGGCGAAATATGAAGAATTTTGATGGAGGTACTGAAATATGAAGAATTTTAATGGAAATTCAGGAAATTCAAGGAATTTTGATTTGTATTTTATAGTTTAACACATCAACTTACCAGTACATCTCCCAACTGTATGGTCATGATAGGGCATATTTTCTTGAATAGCTGCGTCACTATTAGCAGCCGTAATACCATCATCCAAATTACCAAATATACACTGACTACTACTGAATGAACACTCGCCATTCGAAGGTGAAATGCAGAAATGTCCTGTGGTATTTTGAACACACCATTGTCCCGAGGCGCAATTTACGTTAGATAAACATGGACTACGGCTGTACACGGTATTTAAACCTAACATATGATGAATTGAAATAATAAGCAGAAGGAATAAAGACACAAGGTATAATACATAATTACATGAATAGTGATTAGGTTCAAATTATTGGCATTGCAATGCTGATTATATGGTGCAACCTTTTTAGGTGGTTGCATCTTTTTGTTAATTGACTTTTATTTAGTGATTGTTGATGGAAAACAGTGACAACTAAAAGGGTTAAAATAACCATGCTTGCTCCTAGCCACATCAATATCAATTATTATAAATTTAAATGGTGAGTTATAACATTAGATCACTAATTACTGTTGAGCGTTTATACTAAGAACGAATAGCTCTGTCCACTGTAAAGTACTTAATCTAAACTGAATTGGACCAAAACAATAAAAATAATGCTGACTAGGCATTATTCAAGCTTAGTGCAACATGTCCCAGAGATCTGAGAATTACTGGATGTAAGAAGAGAAATACGAGGTAAGAATGAGTAGGAAGAAAAATTTGTTGCATAAAAATAACGTAAATAATACACATACCATTTCTATAAACAGTGTAAACCTCATTTCCCAGAGATCTGAGAATTACTGGATGTAAGAAGAGAAATACGAGGTAAGAATGAGTAGGAAGAAAAATTCGTTGCATAAAAATAACGTAAATAACACATACCATTTCTATAAACAGTGTAAACCTCATTTTTATTTAATGCTCGCCGCCAAATCATTATATCATCAATGAATAAACTTGAATAGCGTTTAACGTTAGACACATCTTCGAAACCAACTGAAATGACGTCATTGGAGTTGACTGTCAACGAGTTCGCGACAGAAAATTTGCAACATCCACAAGTATTCCGTTCTCGTAATAAGATAAACCCTCCGTTGATCTCCATGTTGCTGTCACGAAAAAAAATCCCATTGGGATGCAAGAACGTTCAATTTCCCATCTTCTGCTGTCGGCACTTTGAAAATTAACAAAAACTTTCCATTTTTACGTAAACATTAAAACCGACGTTTACCGAGCGCAGCACGACGCTACCCGATATAAACTGAAGCCAAAAGGATATAGACGATCCATCGTCACATTTGTGTGAACGAGCTAAGCAAGGATCCTTTAATGAATCTAAATTTAAAGAAAACACAACCTTTAATCGATCGTAGACATATCTTTGTGAACAAAATCAGATAAACAATAAAATCAGTGACCACAAATGTTTGGTCTTTCATAAATTTATTTTAACTTTCTAGATTACCTGAAATCAAAGCTCCATGTCCATATTTATTCAATTTGGCGACATTTCCAAGTTGAGATGATTGAAAAAGACGAGCATCGCCTGAACAACAAAATATATTTGATAAACTTTTCCTCTCCACAGTCAGTCAGTATTATTATAATATCAAAGGAATAGTAATAAGTTTACTAACCATATCGGGTAAAATGAGAGCGCGAAATGACATCAACAAAAATTTGACCAAAAGGAATGGTATTGAATGACCAGTAATGTGATAAAACATTATTATAGAGCGGAGTGACGTCTAAATTAACAGAGGAAAATAAGAATATAAGATTATTCTTTTCTATTACACTTCTTCATATACAGTTTTAATTTGTATACAAGATAGATGACTGCATAAAACCATAGGATTAATCAATCTAAGTCTCATCTGAAAGGTTTTCTGCCAGGAGTAGACTGACATACGCCATAGGCATTACGTAACCACACTATGTGACTGTTGTACAGAACTAATAATAAAGTAGGGGGAGAATCTTAAAACTAATCAACTTTTTTATGCTATTCTTCGCTTGAGTTTTATCATCTATAAACGATATTCTTCAATATAATTTTATAAAATAATGAAACAACATTACCTCGAGATATGTTAGTACTACAGTCGAAACCAGTGAATTCATTCTCACAATCACAGTAGCGGTTACCATAGTACAATTTACACATCTTGCTGTTTTTACAATCGCTGTTATTATAACAGGGAACGATTTCTGAGCAATCCGAACCAGTATAGCCACGAGGACAAATACATGTTATCGTTCCAGCATCAGTTGGTCCACAGTAGCCACCATTAAGACAGGTGAAGGGACACGAGTAAAGGGATGACTGTAAAACCACGACTATAGTAAAAAAGAAAACGATGAAGGCGTTGGGTCAATTGAAGAAGGAATTTCAGACTACTTCAGCTATGTTGTTTATAAATATCATTAAGTTGAAAGAACTTTGAAACGAGAAGTGACATCAATAATTTGAAAAATTTATCTCTTGTTAAACATTCACATCACGGTAAAAGTATACCGTGGTTTCACTGACAGTGACAAGATAATAGACACTAAACATTAACATGAAATGAAAATCTTTTCGTCGTCCATAGCAAACTACTTCAATTCCCCCAAGACAAATGGTTTAGTATACAATTTACTAAGTTCAAGACTGATACGAGAGCATTTTTTCAACAACGAAGAGCCGATTTTACATGCAATAATTAAATTCTACTCAGTTGACTTTACGTCTATAAAAATGAAAATTTCATACTAGTAAACCTTACAGAATAAGTATCGCAAACCGTGTCGACTACACACGGAACTCAAAAATAAAAATATTCCAAAATTGCAACCACCACCGTGGGTGTGGTGAAGATTTGAAATTTCAGTTTAAACTGAAATTTCATTTTGAGATTAATGAATAATCTATGTCTCCTATATTGAAACGAAATAGTTTATTCAATTGGGAACAATGTTGCCTTGAAATTAAATATGATTTGATCATGTAGCAATACAGAAATCGAACAAATAACAACAAAATGTTCATAAAGACGGAATGTTCTGAAAGATTATCTTTGTTCAATAATTATAAATATATATATACACACAGGATACAATAAACTTAACATAAAATGAAGTATCACTTACCATTAAGATGACTCAATGTAATGAGAAGAAACAGTGTCCACGAGCTGTGCATGATCATATAATGAACCAAGTGAAAGGAAAACAAGTCTATAAACATACGATCAGATTATGATAATAACATGGTTCGATGCGGTAGATAAAAATGTTGTTTAATTATACTTAAGGCATAGTTACAAACAGAAAAATTGGACTTTCAAAGACTCTTCAAGCTAAAAGGCTCTCTCTCTAGTTCTAGAAGTGTTTCGTAAATCGGAATAAGTACAAATCCAGCAGACATACAGAAACGTGAAACGACGTATGTAATTTTAAGGTTGTAATAAAGTGTGGTCATATAATTTTTATGGAGGTGAAAGAGAAATACAAAATACGAATAAGGAAGCATTTGTAAGATTTGTAAGTCAAAACTCAAAATTAAAAGATTAGATTAACGAATTCTTGTAATTCTTAAAGAACAACGCAACATGAACAAGCTATAATATACGGAACTGCTTATTTTCAAGTATTCATGGTCGCCCGAAGTTCAAATATCATCCCAAAACTGATATAGATAATCCAGGAAAACCATGCAAGGAAATATTATACATACTAACCTGCTATGATGTTTTATATACAACAACTGTAGCTACAGACAGTTCAAACGAATTGCGAGAAGATGTCGTACAATATAATGCTTCTTTACAAAGAAAAATTGGTTACAAATTACTTTGATGAATTTAACTTCTGCAAGAAATGTTTTACGACGACGATAAACATCACAGTTGGAGCATTCGATGTCGCAACCAATAGAAAAATGAATTTTTATTCGACTTAGGAGTCTCATGTTGTGTTTGAATTGTTTCAACAAAGAAAAAGACACAACATACCTTAATGTAATTACATACCTAAAATTTTTTAAGACATGCACGACAAAGCAGGAACAAAACAGACAAGTCATTAATTATGAACAATTATAATTGTGCATATACTTGCTTTTGAAAAATGCTAATCTATAACATACATATTGTAGGTCATCAAGTTTTAACTCGTTTTAATGCATAACACTCTATCCTCCTTGCTGGTCACGCGTTAGTCAAAATTTGCTTTAAGGATATCTGAATATTTGTTTTTGTTATACGGCTATGAGAAACGAAAGAAAGAAAGAGAGAGGGGGCGAGAACAACAAGGAAGTTTTGTCGTTATTTTCGTCTTATGACAATGTTCTTTTTTTAACTGAAAGTCTTTGTGATCCTACTGAGTCCAATTCAAACTCTTGATTGTCTCTGTTGGATTCAAATATCAGAATCAGATTGAATTGACACAAAAGATTAGCGGGTTTCTTCCACAACATAAAAAATAAATATGGCATTCATCTTCCTGCAAAGTGTTGCCAAAAAAATAACACATCAATAAATGGTTAAATTTTCTCACTTTTCGCGAGATTTTGTCATTTAAATTCACGTACTTAGCATTGCGAAGAACTTCCAGAATAAGACGGCATATTAAATAACCTTCCGCTGATCACCACTTTCTGATTTCCCTTCACTTTGTTCCGGATCGACATTTTTGTTCCCAGTTGCCCTTTTCTGATTCCTTGTGGAGCTTGAAGAACTTTCCTCAGATTTAGAAGGGCCTGGGAACGAAATAAAAACGATTACGTCAACGATATCATATTTAACAATAACAGTCGGTGTGACGTAACCTTTGCGCTTTTCTTCTTTCAATCCAGTATTTAAGAAAGATAGTCCAGCTTCTCTTAACTAGAAAAAAGGGAATCATCACAACCATGTACTTCATATAAGTGCAGTCATAAGACCATTCCTGTTTAACCTCTTTGTTTTGAAGACAGTGAAAGATGAATATCATGCACCCTTGAAAGGGATTATAAATAACGAATAGATAACGGAAGAACAAAGTTTCACGATTGATCGTCATGAAAGCAAAGACCCATGTCAGACCAAGAACGGGAGACATAATAATGACAGCTCCAGCGAAAGTCTTCGCTTTCTGCAGTGTGTTTTGTTGTTGGACTATGGTTGAGTGCATTATTGCCCACATAACCATGGTATAAATAACAGTGTTCCCCTGAAAACATAATCATTATTGAAATATTAGTGTTTATTGATTTAAAACAACAGTGCACGACACAGAAACTTACATATATAACAAGAATAGCAGGTGCAAAAAATACGCTGATCAAATTATCATGGACATTAAGCCAACAAAATGAACCCGTGCCATAACCATCTCCTTGAGTAACACCCCATGATATAGAAACAATTAACAAAGGAACACCTAGAGTGAATATATCCTAAGATAAATTATCTAAAGTTCTCAAATAAAAATAAATAAAAATGCCATGTTCACCCCATCCAATTAAATTGAAGATCTTCCAATGTTTTTCACGGACTCCATCAAAAGCTCGAATGAACAAAACATAAAGAAGTATTCCTTCACACAACATCCAACCAAACACAGATAACACAAAGAAGTGAAGACAAGTAGCAACTGCTTTACAGAAATCCTGCAACAATAATATATGTTCAACATGAAACAAAATACATCCTTCAAAAAAAGGTCATTCTTTAAGGTGAAAATCGATGCAATACACTAATGCAGCTGTTGAAAGGTGGTGGGTTGAAACCAAACTTATTGCACATTTTTGAGCATGATTTAGTTGAACCGTAATACAGTATATGATGTTCAGTTTGAATCTTTGGATAACTACCACTGTTGAGGCTGCAGTTTATCCTCATAATACTGAAAATCTCGTGATACGAAATAGAAGATCAATAACAACGAGTTTTATTAAAGCTTGGTTTAACTCATCTCAGAACAATTCACACTTGCTTTGAGAATATCACATAGCATACAAAAGAGTGTTTACCGGATAATCTCTCGCAGGTCCTTCGAGAATAGCAAAGATGTCCGTGAAGCCAATAGCGACACACAAGCTAACAAGAACTTTAGATCGAGGAGACTTAACTTTCTCCCAAAATAAGCATATATCAATATCGTTAAAACGACACCCGATAAAGATATTGAACAACCGACTGTTGAGATAACTTCTAAGATTTTTTGTTCTGTGCTTGACAACTGTATAAAGAAACGAGAAAAGTACAACAAATGAAATACCACAGCAAATTTCATACAAATAAAATACTGCAGGCTCAGAACATCTTCCGTACCTTTACTTTACCCAAACCCATCATGATAGCAAAAGCTGAATTATGATCACAAACACAGGTAAAATTTCCCTCCGATGATTCAGTTTTATTTAATGTACATCCTCGTTGACTCCATTTACTATTTTCTACTTCGGGTTCGATAAACGCACAAGTTATGTTGAATTCAGCGAAGCCCCTCTACATGATAGCAAAAGACTTAGAGTTCTACAGGACCAACTAAACAATATTAAAGTACAAATAAACACAAACCTGATTGTTTTGTAAGACGATCTTGATTGGTTGAGTTATATTCTTAAGTTCAGGTGTGGTACTAAACGAAACTATAGTGCTCTGAATAGTTAGATTTGAACCGGCGCTTATTGTGTTGTCCACAGATTTTCGAAGTTCTTTAGGAGATAAAATATCCTTCATTGATGAATATTTAACAACAGTCGCTTGTTTGATATCATTAACAACAGTTCCTGGAATTACAACGCCTCCACCTTCCGTGTCTAGCAAACTAACAGGTTTGGGAGCTGATTTTTCCCGGAGGTTTATGCCAAGTACTTGAATATTTGAAGTAGAGAAACCAACAATTTCGTCTTGTTTACTTTGAGCGACAAAGTTCTTTGCATTCAGATCTGCCCCACTGATAATTTGTCTGACCAACACGTTTCGATTCTGTAAAAAATTCAAAAAATCAAACGTCTGAAAAAGTATAAATTCAGACAAATCAAGGGATCTGTAAATTACAAGCAGCTGGAAAAGTATCCTATAGATAAAGAAAAGCCTTGACTTAATTATTTTTTACGATTGACTACTTACTTCTATATTAGCCCAAACATCTCTTCTCTCACTGCTGACAATATTACTAGAAGTTTTGATAAAGTTCTGACGGTCGTTTTGTGTAGCCGTTCTTGTTTGTGTTTTCTCCAAAATGAAGACAATATCCTTAACATCTTGTTCAAACAGTTCTTTTTCAGTAACGCTCTCTGTTTGCTGAATAATCTCGCTCACATTATTCGATTCAAAACCGCTGTCCAACCTCATCACCTATAAAGTAGATTGATTTAATGGATCAGTTAAAAAACTAGAGTTTATCTCAAAACGTGAAAATAAAAAAATAAAACCTGGTCAAGAAGTTTGATGACATCTTCAGAGCGACAGCCTGAAACATTAACGACTCCCCATGTTGGTTTATCATTGATAGTCGAGCATAACCGATAGACAAGTCCTAAAAAAATGGTAGAGAACAAGTATTTATTACGTGCAGTGAAATAAAATTGACAAATCAACGAAAGAAGAAACAACCTTGTTGTCCTGGAAGACAGTTCTGAATAACATTTGCACCAACTGGTGTTTTCTTCCATTCATAACCACTAGCTGGCTCGGCAGGACAGAATTTATTGAAATCTATATTTCAGAAGAATCGATTTTAACAAAGGAGAGAGAGAAGAGCATTACCATAGTAAGTCAGATCACAGTTAAACGTAAATTCACCACGGTAAGACAGAGTATCACATAAAACTTGACAAAACAACAACTTTCACAATCTTACTGCGCGTAAATACCATTTAGTCTTATGGATCTAGTTCTATTCATGTGCATCTGGTTGGTACATTTGCTAAAATATAAAGAAATAAATTTTCATGAAGTAATTGTTATATATAATATAGCATCTAACTTTTGAAAACCTTGCGTCGTCGAAAGCAATAACAGACCTTGCTAGACAGCTGTAATGAATCCAGAATTCAGAATCCACTATCTCAGTTTTACGAAAAACATTTTCGACACTTTATTATCAATTTCAACCCTGACGCGCTTCGATGGTGAAATGTTCGGCTACCATTTCTCCGTTGAAAGATTGGTAAAGATGAACTAGTACGTTTACAACTCAGTTTAAGTTCATCTCCTGCGTAAATATAGTAAAGGCAAAAGAAAAATCAAACAAAGTAGTTTAATCTGCAGGAAACATGTTTGCTATGTGATGAAATATGATTTGATCATGAAGCGATAAAGAAATCAAAGAAATAATAACATAATGTTTATAATGACGGAATACTCAAGAAGTTTACTTTCATTCGACAACAATAAATATATATACGTAGGATACAATAAACTTAACAAAAAATGAAGTATTACTTACCATTGAGATGACTAGCCATGAACAAAAACAGCAGCCAAGAGCTGTACATAATCCTAAATGAAAAAAGAAGATCCTGAGATATACAAAACTGTAGGCTCGAAGCACCGAGTCCAAAGCTCAATAAAGTAATTTCATAACAATCCGACGTAACTTTCATTCTTATACATCAAATATGCCTGGATTATCAATCTTTAAACTTACATAACTATACATATATATATATATATACACGTGAAACGAAGAACGATTTCTCTTGAACAGTGTTAGATGAGACGAAAACAATGTAGCTACCAAATACGACAGACGAAGCGTTTTTTAAATATGATTTTTAACTTTAAAAAAACAAGGCAAATGATTGAAAACTTAATTTTCCGGCAAATAGAATACTGTACATTTCAACAAAAAAATAGCTATTCGTTTTAAAGTCAAAAGACTCAAACACCTTTTATGCGGACATGAATAAAATGGAACTAGAAATTAAAAACAAACAAAATAATTCTTAAACGTTAACACTAACAAATGATTTATGTACTGCACATGTAAATCAAAATGATTAACAAGCTGTAAATTACAAAACTGCTTGTTTCCAAGTTGTCCTTATTGCTTGACGTCCAACCGTTAATGCAAAATTCATATACAATCCAGAATTACTATTCAAGGATATAATACTGACCTTGTGCGACACTTTATAAAGCAACAACTGTACCTACAGTCAGTTCCAACGAATAACGAGGAGATGTCCTGCAATATAATGCTTCTGTACAAAGTAAAATGAAAACTGTTTACAAAAAATTAATTCGTCGTAAGAAGGCTCTGCAAGAAATATTCGAATGTGAAGATGAAGGCCATATTTAAAGCGATGGTAGCTAATACAAAAATGAATTTTTATTACACTAGAGAATTTCACTTGGCGTTTCAACATGGGTTAGATGATAGACGTCACACAAAGGATTTCAATGGAGTAACCAAACCATTTGTTCCCTATGCTGTGTCTAAGTCGTACAGGCAGTTTAATTAATTTTAAACAAAATTGAACATTTATCTCCAACCACAACATACATTAATATTTTTTGCTCATTGGCGCATCCAGCCATTAATTAGTAAGATTTTATTCTTTGGAACACAGTATTCTCTGCTCATTGGCGCATCCAGCCATTAATTAGTAAGATTTTATTCTTTGGAACACAGTATTCTCTGCTCATTTGTGGATCCAGCCATTAATAAGTAAGATTTTATTTTTTGGAAACTCATAAAGAATAACATTGTTATCGGCCTATAGCGACTATAATTTATCTTGAACATGGAAATAGGAATATCAATAATTGGTGAAGGACTTAGGGGCTGTTTACATTATCCCGATTAACCGGGATTCAGTGAGGCGCGAGAGGATTTTGAGTCATTGAAAGGAGGCAAAATTTTTAGCGGAAAATTGCAACTGTTCGTAAAGTGCCACAAGTTATTCCAGTCGTAATACTGAAATCCGGCCAAATTAGTTATTTTCATTTTAAATGCTTGCGTATTTATAAAGTCGGAACATTATGAAATTGATGCAGAAGACTTATCCGAAGATAAGTATTGAATCGTTTCCATTTGCCAAAACCATTTAACGCTTCGCTGAATCTCGGCTACCCGGGATTATGTAATCAGCTCCTTATATTCATAGACGCATGATATGCTATATTAATTTCCTTTGAAAAGCAGCATTTTCTACGGATTATGACATGAATATATTGAGTTTGCTACGTCAATATATGACGTATTTATATGAGCTTGCTGCGTTCTTTATTGACGGTTTTTATACTAGAGACACAGAATGATTATACAGAAGGGTCACTCAGGTGCACAACGTGTCCTGTTCCAGCCAGATGATTAGGATTTCTCACTTGTTTCCGACCATTAAAATTACATGACGTCAATACTTAATAATGAATTCAAGTATAGCTTGACTCAAGAAATGACTTCGGATCATTTTAAAGGTTGGGAAAAAGTCAAAAACCTCATCATCTGGCTGGAATAATGGCGGCCACCATGCGCAGCACGACATGCGCGAGGACAAAAACATCAACGTTTCCGACACGAGTGACTCTTCTGTATATTCTTATTCTGTGCTAGAAACGCATAATGCGTCTGGACGAACTTGGGCAAGAAATTTTTGGTCGCCTGATTATGCGTCTTCAGTGTAAAGACGGGCACAAGACGCATTATACGTCTAGACCAATAATGTATGGTTATTCGTCTCTGTAGACGAAGGATCGATCATTGTTCGTCTAGACCAGGGGTCTCCAAACTACGGCCCGCGGGCCAGATGCGGCCCGTTGGGCCTCTCAATCCGGCCCGCAGAGACACTTAAGAAAAATAATAATATTATTAAACAAAACAAACTTTATGCAGAAAGTTCACGTTATGACGCAAGCCAACTAGCAAGAGTGGCTTACGTCAATTTTTGTCCCAACTTCCTACTGAGACAGAATCTGTTTACATGCCATATTACACTGCAGTAAGATGGCTAAGTTGTGAAAAAGTGCTGTCAAAGGTTTTTGAGCTAAGGAAGGAGCGATTTTCTTAACTAATGAAGCTTGTGTTATGTACTTCGTTTTATTAAAATATTCGCTCTTTGACCAGCGGTACACGGTTCGTCGGCCCCTCAACATGCTGGATGAAAGTTCATGTGGCCCTATGGCTGTAAAGTTTGGAGACCCCTGGTCTAGACGTATAATGCGTATGTCTGTATAAAGACGGCACTTAGACGAATAATCTTCAGAGTCACCTTCAAGATGACTACCGCTAAGGTTGTCGAAACGTCAGTCAACAATAACAAAAACAGACCTTCTCGGGACTATACCAATTTGGACGATCTACATTTACAAACATGTAACGATACTCCCGGGTTCAAACCATTTACCTTACAACAAAACTTAATAGACAGAATTTGATTTTGTTTAAACACGAAACAATGAAAACTTCCACTTTTCAAAATTTCAAATAACTTAGTCTATTTCAACGCTGTATCATAAAGCGTTTAAAAATGCTTCGTAAAATAAAGACCTTGTAAAAACATAAATGAACAATGCCATTACTTAGTGTAATAACAATGATAGATCATCTTATAAAAGACCAAGCTTGACACCAAAGCTAGATTCTTTTGACCACATTCCATAATATAAATCACTAAAATAACATATACATAGTGTAGAAAAATACATTACTTCTAGGTATAGTCACATTGCATTATTTGAACTTAATTATACAATCGTGTTGTACTTGTACCAGTTCAACACTTACATAAAGTAGGTATCAAATACTTAAATTAAACCACTTAAAATTAAAAAATACTTCTTGATTTACAGCAAAGAGCTTGTTGGATGAAGCTCGAATGACAATACTACATGCACACTAAAATAATCTTGGTGATGAAAAAGTATAAGCTCTAAATGGGGGAAGAGAAATTTTAGTTGATGTAACTTGACCTAGAAGTGAGATTCATATAGCACAGCCCTAAAGTTTGTTTAGACTTAAAAGGGTTCAATTTGGAAGTCATATAATTTTACTGAATTATTAATATATAGTGATAACCTACATTATTTATATAAAGAATCTGTAAAGTTATGAAGCCTATGTAGTCAAAGGCATGAGGGAACTAAAGCTGTTAGTTTCCTTCTCAAGATTCTCTGTTCAAAATTTTAACAGCAACCACCAGAATCTTTACTCTGAGTCTTGATAGGAACTGTATTTTGTGTATCCATTGTTGAAGATTTATTTTTCTGTTGTTTCTTAAGAATGTCCTGTGCGAGCATGTAAAATGCATCTTCAATATTCACATTATCTTTGGCGCTGGTTTCCAGGAAACGGATTCCATGTTCCCTCGCAATCTATAGACATGCCACAATAAACCCCTTGTTAAACAAAGTGGCGGATTATCAAGTAGGCTAAGCAGGCTGAAACCTAAAGGCCCAGGCTTTCGAGAGGCCGTGGTATCTAGACATAATTAGTTTTTACTTTTTGCCATTCAGGGGTAGATAAATATTCTTCATTTAGACCATTTATGCTGTTGAAAACCATATTATCTCTTTTTTACATGCACAATACTCAGAACTCATAAAGTAGTGGGTTTTCCCAGTTTGAACTTTAAATGTTTCCCCCATTGTTCAAACTATGAGTTACAAACACAACCTGGGAAATGCAAAGGGTAAGCAGAGTGAGGAACACAAACATTGTGAAAAGATTACATTTACTGTAGGGAATATAGTTATCACTGAAAGGCCCACAAATCTGTTTTAGCCTACTGGCCCTGTTACTGATAATCCGCCACTGGTCAAACATGATAGGTAAACAAGTATTTAGCAATGGAAACCATAGTTATATAATGATAAAGGTCTTGTGATTAGCACAATCAGACTACATAATAACTTACACTGGTTCCTCTGTCTTTTGAAACAGATCTCTTTTCCTCCATATCACATTTATTTCCTAAAATCATTTTCTCTACATCTTCATTGGCATGTTCCTCAATATTTCGTAACCACTTTGAGATATTATCAAACGACTTATCCTGAGTTATGTCATAGACCAACATTATTCCCTAAAGATTTAACAAGATGAATGGTGAAAAGCTCTTGCATTGTGAATGAAATTGACAATGTACGACTAAAGTCATACCATAGCCCCTCTGTAGTAAGATGTTGTTATAGTATGGAATCGTTCCTGCCCAGCAGTATCCCTATAATAGCACATCGTAGATTCAACATTTGTTTCAACGTCACAACACTCTCACAAGCATCATTACACATGAAAACTATACCATATTTGGAGTTTAATTTTCTTTCCTTCCAGTTCGATTGTTTTGATCTTAAAATCAATCCCTGAGCAATGAAATACAAAGATTTTAATCTGATGTTTATTCAACTGTATTTTGAGATCTATTAGACCATGCCATTATTAAAAAATGTTTTGGGTTAACAAAAAAGTGGAGGAAGTAAAAAGATATTACAGGAAGTATAATCTTTAACAACCTATCACAACAGGGGCAATCAGATACACTGTACTTGTAGAACAATAAAGAAAAAGCTAATTGCAGATGAATGCAAGGTTGATAAAAGCAAAATTACATGTAGAACAAGTAGATATTCACATATAAAAAGTTCAGGCAAGACAATCAACGCCACGTCAAGGGCAAGATTTCCAACGAAAACAAACATGAGTGCTGATATGCGATATTACTATTTCCGTTCAACATCATCAACAGACGACAGTTGAAATTGCCCATACATCTATGACGATTACATAAATTATAAGGAGTCATACACTACATATCGTAGCATAAACCCCATCCCGCAGTCGAAACATAAAGTAAACAACGAATACCGAAGTTTGACAAAATTTAAGATCGCGTGTCTCGTGATCTGTGAACAGATATTTTCTTAACACTGACTGCGCAAAATATAAACAAAGTAAAATCTCACCGATCGTCGAGATAAACGTCGTGTTAAAAGCGTCATCGGAAAATCGAAAGAGAATACAAGTCTTTCCAACACCGGAATCACCGATAAGAAGCAATTTAAACAAATAGTCGTAACTTTTCTTAGCCATTACGATAAGCCGCACCGACAATGATGGCTATAAAGCGTCTACTCCCTACTACTGCGCATACTCTAATGAAGCAAGCCGCAGATTGTGTGAACTATGGTATAAAGGCTCAGAAATTCAAATAGGATAGAAAAGATATTACACCATTTACACTATTTAAATTGAAAATATATTATTTATATATATATTAAATATCTATATTATAATGCATTGTAAAATATTGTTTAGGACTATATGCTTTCCGTTTTACTTTTCATTTTCAATGAAGAGAATGGCGACACTTCCTTTTGTGAGTTCGTTTACTTCTTCACAACTGAAGTCTATACAAAATGACCAATGAATGACCACATAATTTATGATTTATAAAAGCAGAAATTAAATGCACAAACCGTTTCATTTAAGAAAGTCATTATCACTTTCTTCGGGAGCTGAGAGTATTTTTAAATCTCCACGAGACGTCCTCACTGCAGAATACTAAAAATCACAAAATATCAAGCACGATGTATCATTTTTATGCATTAAAGACGATGTTCGTTCTTTACTTGTTTTTGACTTTTTCTCTTCTCTTTTTCTTCATTTTTCTTTCATCTGGAAGCAAAAAAGATGTCAAACATCCGCACAAAATCATGCAGAAAGAAACCAAGCAACAGTGACGTAGCTAACTTACCCCAAAACGTCGTGTATGAAGAGGGAAAATATCCTTGTTTACCATCTTTCATCTCACCTATCCACCAATGCTCATCTTCTTGACGCAAAACCTTTATGACGTCACCCTCGTCAAGATTTAATTCGTCCTCATTGCGAGCAGCAAATGGATACATGACTTTAACCTGAGAATGTTAACACTTCTGTCGTAAGTTTACACAAGGAAAATCAACGAGAAAATGAAAATCTATCATATTTTATGTAATATGTATTATTTTGTGTGGAAACCAATGGTGGAAACACAATAAATGAATTTATTTATGCATAATGTGCAAACACAATAAATGAATTTATTTATACATAATGTGGAAACACAATAAATGAATTTATTCATACATAATGTGGAAACACAATAAATGAATTTATTCATACATAATGTGGAAACACAATAAATGAATTTATTCATACATAATGTTCAAACACAATAAATGAGTTTATTTATACATAATGTGCAAACACGTACCCAAAATAAGCCGACATTGGAATCTGTATGTGATTTTGATGTTGTCCCTTAAATATGAAGAAAGTTCCATCGTTATATACGATGTGTTTTGTTGTTAATTGCGCTATTTTGTATTCTAACCTTGAACGTGACTAGTTCCATGCTCCGGTGAAGTTCGTAAAGTAGAGAAATCAGATCCCCAGGTAGACAGTGTCCTCATTTCATCACGTGATACTGTTAAGCTGTCCGCTCGGGTGGCAAAGGGACTGGGTGTTCTCTGATTGGCTGTGAACGTCGTTGCATCCAACATATTACTTGAATTAGATATATCCTGTATATCATAGAATATGAATTAAATATATGAAGCCATTATTTGCCAGCTTATATAAATATCTCACCAAAACAGATTCGAGTTTCTTTTTTATCTTATTTAAAAGTAGAGTTTCAGAAGCAACGTCAGCGAAACTCTGCGAGGTGTGTTTTGCTTTTTGTTCTTCTGACGTTCCAGCATCATTAGGACTTCGAACGAGCGTACGATTTGTGAGGGGTAATGAGGACGGTGGAGGATTGACAGGGATGTGTGCTGGTGTTTCCCCAAGAAGTTCACCTGAAATAATGATGAACATATGAAAATTATGTTAGGCCTGTTCACACCAGAAATTTCGGTGTAAGTTAAGCTCACCTGTTTTCTTGAAATGATAAAGTATGACAGGATGATGGTATCCATATGAACAGAAGGCGATGATGTCATCATGAGGATGAAAATCAAGATCGGAGACTGCGCAAGTGTAACCTAAGTTATTGTATACTTTGATTTGATCACCTGACAAAGATATTAGCATAAATTAGATGGATAAATGTTAATACAAATCGGAGAAGAATTAGATCAAATAAATCAAAGATGAGAATGTTCCTGGTATACTTGTCTCGGTATTCCATGCGTACACAGCACCGTCCTCTGAACCAGAAAAAACGAACGAACCGCAAGTGCTCATGGTACTTCTCACGTGTTCTTTGAAATTTTTGGCGCCAATGTAACGGGTCATCACGGAGAAACTTAGGAAACGAGAGAAGATTAACAAAGATGCGCGAAGAATAATACTTTGGAATTTGTTTGATGCGCGTACCTCCTTAAATCAAGCATTCTCGTTACACTGTCTCTTGTGTGAACCAAAAGTTTTTGTCCATTTGGATGAAGTCGTACTGAGTTTATAATGCAGTCCTGGTGTTCATAATTGTACACTCAGATAAATTTAATAAAGACTATCATGATTTCCATTAAGAAATAAACGATGAGTACTGTGTTTGCTTAGGCTTATACAAACAGAGGAGACTTTGGGAAGAACTCGAATATAAACAATGCAAAGCTCAGATCAAAGAACGAGAGTTTTCACAAACGTCTCCGCGGTTTGCATAAGCCTGTGCAAACACAGTAAACATCTTTTATTTCTTTTATAAAAGAAACACAATGCGAAACAAATAAATTTAAAACTGTAAGTTGTAATTTTTCGTTATATTGTTGTTCTATAAAATTGGTTTTAAGCTTGTCACCTTTATTTCTGGTTCTTTAACAGTCTTACTGATTACCCATCTTTGTACATCCGCTACAATAACACGAGATTACAACTAAATCCACATGAACGTTGAGGAAAATAAATCATATGAATTAAAATAATTACATTACCTGCAGACTGGGGTCGACGTTTCTTTGATTTTGCCATATCTCCATATTCAAATGTATTCCAGATAATCACAGTGCCCAAACTGTCTCCAGAATACATAAACTGACCTTAAAGAAAATTTTGAAATTCACTCTATTCCTTTGATATCACTTAAAGATGTTAATTTATAAGCGATTTCACAAATAAGTCCTCCTGGTACATCCACAAAAAAATCATCTCTGTTATAAGGATAATAAAATGGGAAATGTTCTTGTAACTAGGGATCCAAGTATACATGCAAAGTTTCAAAAAAATTCAACCTTTCGACTCGCAATTTGTATCAAGCAAAATATTTTTCATACATTTATTTCATTTCTTTATTAACTCCCGTTTAATTTTGATTCGCGTGTCAAAAGGACGAACATCCATGGCCTCACAAGAAATATAAACATTTATAAATATCCCAAGCTATAGTCGAAATAACTCAAGGAAGAAAATATAGTTTTTATAGTTTTTACCGGTAGGATGAAAACATATTGTGTTAATGAATCCACCATGACCTTCCATTTCACGTAAAAGCTGAAATTTAACAAACATCATTTGTTATAAAAAATGCACGTTTAAAAAATCACTTTCCTTGCATCTTGTTCTTGATAGACAAATCAACAAACGAAATAGACACAGATCCTACGTACATGGAGACATACAGACCTGACCATTCATTCCTTCACAATCATTACTCCATATTCTCATCAAACGATCAAATCCTCCAGTCACAACAATGTTCTTTCTCTGTGGATGATATTGAGCCGTATACACGAAACTCGGATGTGGATACGTTTTAACTGGGGTACTAACATTGTTTTTCACATCCCAACTCCTGCATGATACATATGAAAGCAGTAAGACACTAGATATATTTTAACTGGGGTATTAACATTGTTTCCCATATCCCAACTCCTGTATGATACATATGAAAGCAGTAAGACACAAGATACATTTTAACTGGGGTATTAACATTGTTTTTCACATCCCAACTCCTGTATGATACATATGAAAGCAGTAAGACACAAGATACGTTTTAACTGGGGTACTAACACTGTTTCCCACATCCCAACTCCTGTATGATACATATGAAAGCAGTAAGACACTAGATACATTTTAACTGGGGTATTAACATTGTTTCCCACATCCCAACTCCTGTATGATACATATGAAAGCAGTAAGACACAAGATACATTTTAACTGGGGTATTAACATTGTTTCCCACATCCCAACTCCTGTATGATACATATGAAAGCAGTAAGACACTAGATACATTTTAACTGGGGTATTAACATTGTTTCCCACATCCCAACTCCAGTATGATACATATGAAAACAGTAAGACACAAGATACATTTTAACTGGGGTACTAACACTGTTTCCCACATCCCAACTCCTGTATGATACATATGAAAGCAGTAAGACACTAGATACATTTTAACTGGGGTATTAACATTGTTTCCCACATCCCAACTCCTGTATGATACATATGAAAGCAGTAAGACACAAGATACATTTTAACTGGGGTATTAACATTGTTTTTCACATCCCAACTCCTGTATGATACATATGAAAGCAGTAAGACACTAGATACGTTTTAACTGGGGTACTAACATTGTTTCCCACATCCCTACTCCTGTATGATACGTATGAAAACAAAGTAAATGGTTTGAACCCGGGAGTATCGTTACATGTTTGTAAATGTAGATCGTCCAGGTTGGTATAGTCCTGAGAAGGACTGTTTTTGTTGTTGTTGACTGACGTTTCGACAACCTTAGCGGTAGTCATCTTCAGAGTCAAAGTAAGAGTCATTTTGACTCTGAAGATGACTACCGCTAAGGTTGTCGAAACGTCAGTCAACAACAACAAAAACAGTCCTTCTCAGGACTATACCAACCTGGACGATCTACATTTACAAACATGTAACGTATGAAAACAGTTCGACACTAGAAGATATCTTCATTTTAATATAAGTAATAAGGCCGTAGTTAACTTTACGATGACAATGATTTGCTCATTCTTAAAGAAGCTGTCATTACACTTAACTTAACACGCTAACTGTGTAATTTAATATCTCAATTTCTTTATATGATAATAAAAAGTTACTAATTATTATTGCAAAAGTTTGAACAAACTTGCATTCAAATTTATTTTTCATACACTATAAACATGACAAACATTGTTTGAAATTTTACCTTGCCGTCCCGTCAGAAGACGCTGAAAGAATTGTCGTATCATCAAAGGACCAACACAAGTCATAAATTATACTGAAATGTCCATGAAATGTACTCATGTTGTTTCCTGTTAATGTCTTAATAAAGAAAACCAAAATGACTTTGTTAGAATGGCGCCAGTTCGTACGCTTAAAAATAAAAGTCTCAACTTTCAAAGACGGCAGGAGAAGGCAATAAAAATGCACAAACAAAAGCCAATGAAGAAATCAGAGAAAGAAAAGGGAAAAAAGAGAGGAAAAAAAGACGATGATCATGAAGAAGGAAAGAAAGAAAAAAGACGAACAATATTTTTTGTATATTTTACCTCGTAGACACAAACAGCGAAGCCATCTTTTCCAGCGCAGCCGCAGGCAAGTTTCCTAGTTAAAAAATAACCAAATTGTCTTGTGTTCACGGAGTAGAAGGAAACAGATTCACACAGAAAAAATTCTATGTCCAACAATTATTTTCCAGTAATCTGTAAGTGGTTTAACATCGTATACGTCAACTAGAACTCACCGACCATCGCGAGAGAACCGCACAACAAAACAACCACGATTACCAACGTTCATTGTTAACATGAGACGGTTCGGTAAATGGTTCGGCTGAAAAAAAGATTTTAATGTTGACTTTGAGGAGCATGAGGAACATTGAGGAGCATGAGGAACATTGAGGAGCATGAGGAACATTGACGAGCATGAGGAACATTAAGGAGCATGAGGAACATTAAGGAGCATGAGGAACATTCAGGAGCATGAGGAACATATTGAGTATGTTCTCCTAGATAAAACATACATACCTGTCCAGGTAGTTTTGACCAAGCTATTGATTTGACAGTTTTACTATCGAGATCTCTGTAAAATGCAAGAAATATTTCCGCAATTCATATCAGGTCATGAAGGGATGAAATTCTTGTGTTAAAATAACGTTGTAATACTTGGAAACATCTGTGCGGGTTATTCCACCCGTCAATTCTTCGTACGTCATCCTTCCTTTTTCCTAAATAAGCAAATTAATTCATCTTCCATCAATGAAATTTATTTCAAATTTCTACGATCATTTTTATCATCTGTCTAATGTAAATATTCACTTCATTTATTTATCTTACTGCATATTGCCCCACTACCTGTTGCACAGGAAACATTGATCTTCCAGCAGCATCGATCTCTTTAGGTGGTTTCACACCTTTTACTGTGACGTAAAGGGTCGAAGGATAACTATCACGTGACGTGGATTTCCACCAATCATAAACTTCGGGCGTGTTCTGCTTCGAGGCACGTTGACGTCTGTTTAATTTTACAGGATGAAACAATTGGAGGCGAATTTTTTGTTCCGTGTTCAATGATCCATTTGCACCGATGAGCTACAATCAATGAAACATCAAACTCTCAGAAATACACATGCAGGAATTTATAACTGTAACACGAACCGACCAACTGGTCTAAGAAAATTATTTTCTTCAAATTACAAGGAAAACTTCATATTTTCAAAAAAAATGCGAGAAAAATCTGTTCTATTCCACGATAGAAACTGTATCAGTCTTTAAAGTAAACGGTTTGAGCCCGGGAGTATTGTTACATGTTTGTAAATGTAGATCGTCCAGGTTGGTAAAGTCCTGAGAAGGACTGTTTATGTTGTTGTTGACTGACGTTTCGACAACCTTAGCGGTAGTCATCTTCAGAGTCAAAAGTTCATCTTCAGAGTCAAAATGACTGTGAAGATGACTACCGCTTAGGTTGTCGAAACGTCAGTTAACAAGAACAAAAACAGTCCTTCTCAGGACTATACCAACCTGGAGGATCTACATTTACAAACATGCATCAGTCTTTCTTAGAACAGACACAATAAATAGCTATGATTTTTTTTGTCTCCTGAAGATTGAATTTTACATTAAAAAAACGGTATGAGGTCATTTTTTCAGTAAACACTATCTGCTTATGCACTGTATTATGTATTATGTAAAATTATTATTATCATAGTAAAATTCGTTTTGTAAATGCACACTCCATGTGGAAGGCAACTCGTGTCTGTGACAATGATCACCGTGTTGAAATCAATCAATTATTCAAATTCATTAATGTTATCTTTTAATGGCAAACAACATTTTGATAACTCTTAGTTTCAACCATATTTCCTAGTTACCACTATGATGAATAGTGTATCACGTCGAGCAAAGTCATATTTTAACATATATAGCTACTGGGGGCGACATAGCTCACGTTTAGCAGGCCAATTCCTTAAAATATCCCTTGATGTCGAGTACCTTCAAGATGTCGAGTACTTTCAAGACATCGAGTACCTTCAAGATGCCGAGTACCTTCAAGATGTCGAGTACCTTCAAGATGTCGAGTACCTTCAAGATGCCGAGTACCTTCAAGATGTCGAGTACCTTCAAGATGTCGAGTACCTTCAAGACATCGAGTACCTTCAAGATGCCGAGTACCTTCAAGATGTCGAGTACCTTCAAGATGTCGAGTACCTTCAAGATGTCGAGTACCTTCAAGATGTCGAGTACCTTCAAGATGCCGAGTACTTTCAAGATGTCGAGTACCTTCAAGATGTCGAGTACCTTCAAGATGCCGAGTACCTTCAAGATGCCGAGTACCTTCAAGATGCCGAGTACCTTCAAGATGTCGAGTACCTTCAAGATGCCGAGTACCTTCAAGATGTCGAGTACCTTCAAGATGCCGAGTACCTTCAAGATGTCGAGTACCTTCAAGATGTCGAGTACCTTCAAGACGTCGAGTACCTTCAAGATGCCGAGTACCTTCAAGATGCCGAGTACCTTCAAGATGCCGAGTACCTTCAAGATGTCGAGTACCTTCAAGATGTCGAGTACCTTCAAGATGTCGAGTACCTTCAAGATGCCGAGTACCTTCAAGATAACGAGTACCTTCAAGATGCCGAGTACCTTCAAGATGTCGAGTACCTTCAAGATGCCGAGTACCTTCAAGATGCCGAGTACCTTCAAGATGCCGAGTACCTTCAAGATGCCGAGTACCTTCAAGATGTCGAGTACCTTCATTGACTGTAAAATTACGCGTTTTGGACCGTGGTCCATTACAGAAAATAATGGAACTGCAAAAATGTTTTAAGCCAATCAAAGCGCGCCATTTTGCCGGAAGTGACGCTTGCCATATAAAAATACTTTATGACGTCGAGTACCTTCAAGAAAGCCCAAGCGATCTGATACCATCCTCTCTCCGATCCTTGTTTTCTTCTCTGCTTGTTGATCACTGCCATGCTGAGAAAATCCAAAATCTATAAAACAAGGATATCCTGTAGTAATCACCTTGACAACGAACGAGTTTTCAAACAAACCTCGAAGAAAATAATGACGTCAGGATCGGACTCTTCCCTTTGTAGAAAGTAAGAGTATATTTCATTGATGATAAGCACATCTTCCCAACATGGAACAAGAGATCTAAAAAGACACACATGAATAAATTATATGAAAATATGGCAATGAAATATTTCAAATCTCTCTGACAAACTTTTCAGCATAAATTATATGAAAATATGGCAATGAAATATTTCAAATCTCTCTCACAAACTTTTCAGCATAAATTATATGAAAATATGGCAATGAAATATTTCAAATCTCTCTCACAAACTTTTCAGCATAAATTATACGAAAATATGGCAATGAAATATTTCAAATCTCTCTGACAAACTTTTCAGCATAAATTATACGAAAATATGGCAATGAAATATTTCAAATCTCTCTCACAAACTTTTCAGCATAAATTATATGAAAATATGGCAATGAAATATTTCAAATCTCTCTCACAAACTTTTCAGCATAAATTATATGAAAATATGGCAATGAAATATTTCAAATCTCTCTCACAAACTTTTCAGCTATAAATAAGAGCATTTGATGTAAAATACAATGAATCATGGCCGTCTGAAGATGGATAATTGGGAGGGGGGAGAGACACTTTGAAATCCTTTGTTTTCTAAGGATCCAAACATGTATATGAGAATGTGACCTCCCCCCCCCCTCAACAAATCATCGATCTCCCAACGGCCATGTAGATAAGCTATTTATGCAAAGAAAACAAGCAAAAGTAGTAACATACTTTCGCTGTTTAAAGTCAAATGGCTGAGTCATTAAAGGCAGGATGTAATCGACCGTTTCTTGGTTTTCGTAGTATGAAGTTACAGCACGATTTCTATGAAAAAAACTCACTATAAAAGATACATTCCGACATGTAGCTGCTCGCAGATCTTTAGGATCCGATAGGATCTTGTAGGATCTTATGTATAGGATCCTAAGAATATCCTAATAAAATCGCTACCTGTTACATTTCTTCACATATTCGCCTGTGGTCATGTCAAGGATGTGAACACGGACTAAAGGATGACTTATCATCAAGTCAGTCTGAAGACGATCCGTCTTATGAATCACTATACACATCACGTGACCGTCATCCTGTCGTTTCTTCTCCAAAGCGCGATGAATGACGTCAGCGGAGGATTCTAAAAATAACTAATGGCTATAGCTAGTTCTCAATGAGCAAGTTTTATCGCGTGGTGAAAAATTTGCATGAATCACATGATTACATGACGTAGGATGACGTAGGATGACGTAGGATGAGTTTTATAATTTTCTTCATTCGGAAGAAATAAAGTAGAGTGTTGAGAAAGGATGGATACATAGAACTCGATGGTTGTAACGTGCGAATATTTTCAACAGATTAAAAAAGACATTACAGCTTCGTTTATAAATACCTTTTGGCTTTTTTCTTCGTCTCTTTTCCGTCTTAGATTTCTCCATCGTGCCCAGTTCCTTTGAAGTCTCCCCAGTCTCTTGCTCGACTTCATAACCCAGATTTTCCCGCGCTTTTGACGTCTCTCCACTAGCTTCGGTGTCTTTATGCGCATCGATATCATAGCCACGATTGAATTTCGCATCCTTATGTGTCTTGGATGATCCTTGTGATCCATCAACTTCATCTTGAACATTAAAGTTGGTCTTGGTCTTTTCTTGCTTCTTACGTCTTCTACGTACTTTGTCTACATCTACAGCTGTTTCAACGGCAGCTGCAATTTCAACTTCTCTTTTTGTTTTGTTTTGTCTGCAATAAAATGTTGTTTTTCTTTCAAATGCAGTAGAAAAGCTGAAAACGTCACAAAATTTACAAACTTTCTATCGATGACAAACACGTGACAAACACGTGACAAACACGTATGTTTTTACCTTTTATCTTTTTGCTCACTGTTCGCTGTTTTTATGGGACTTTTACTGTCTTTTATGGAGTCATTTTCTTTCTGATGAGTAGTCATGTAACTCAGTTTCGCTTCTTTCTCATAGCTTTTATTCTTATCTAAAATCAGACGAAAACTTCATTTAGTTTCTAATTTCTACTTAGATGAAGCAAAGATTTTATGGTTAAATCAATGAATAGTCATACACATATGTATAGCTAAGAAGGGGCGATGCTCGATCAAAATGATGGTTTTTTTTTTTTTGGGGGGGGGTATCTACTTTATGTAGTCAATTTTCTGACTTACAGTTTTTCAGATAACTTTTCAGTTTCTTATTAGGCAATAGTAAAATGAAAATAACTGGGAGGCACACACTAGTGACAACCAATAAAATTCAGGGGGGTGGAAAGGCCTCAGCACCACCTCTGTAGCATAAGTACATATACAAACAAAGCAAACAAACCTTTAGTATAGAGATTAGCAGTAAGTACATTTTCCTCTGTACCAGTCCTTTTTTTGAGAAGAGTCTCAGCATCATGATTTAACTATAGTTAAGAAGATGACAATTGAACAGTTAAAATCTTTAAAATGGAAGTTTATTAACTTTTCTAGCTCACATTACTTTATCATCAGTAGATTTCGTTCGCTTCATTCTTCGTCTCTTATTTTGACCGAGGCCATCACTTTACACAAACATAAAGCATTATCAATAACACACTAAATTATTATGCTTGTTGACCTTAAACCAGACAAGATCTCATTAACTTACTTTTGGATCGCCTCATTAGAAATATCTAATTTTTCGAGCTTTTTTTGTGCCTCTGATATCATCCATGTATCTTTCAAGGATTTGATGGGATCATTGGGGATGTCTAACTTTCCAGATGCTTTGTCCTACAAATGCTGAGGATTATGAAATGGAAAAAGGATGCCCAGTCATTGAACTAGTGAAATACCTTTAAAGATGAACCAGTAGTTTTGCTTCTTGTGTGTTTTCTACGGTGTTGATTGAGTTCAATGTCTAAGTAACGTATTTTGAATGATTTCTTTATAAAATCTTAAATCCCAACTACAAATTGCAATGCTTAAGTATTGAATTGAGTTTCTTGTGGATTATATCTACGCAAAACTTACCTTCAACCATGATTCATAATATGAGAACTAAAACGTTTGAAACACAAAACTCAAAATTCTAGCTTCGCTTATACACATGAGATGAGAAACAAATTGATGGCTATCGTTTCATTCGTCAAAATAAATAAAATTTTAGGCCAAAACTCCACACATGCCAAAAATTGTAATGGTTTACATTCACCATAGCTAATTCAACTAAAATATTTCAAAGCGAGTTTCATAATAACTCTTTACAATTCAAATTGACAATGGATTACCATTCCCATAGCGACGGCCATCTTTAGTGTTGAAATACTATTTTTCATCCACGAAAACGCTTCTCCGAAGGTAGGTTATACAATGGGGAAGATTACCACGGTACATAGGTGAAGTATTTTTAATATAAAAGAACGATAATTTCGGATTTTCAATAAAATAAACTACACAATATACATAAACCTATTCACAGTAAGCCTTTATCTTTTCTGCTTTGCAGACGTTCATCACATTCTTATTTTATTAACGACTTTCATTTTAAACATTTCACATATACGCTAAAGTCGAGTACTGTCTGTCAAATTGTACATTCCCAAAAGCAGTCGAGCTTTGACTGTGATATTTAGCCATGGGATGCGCTATATAATCGCAAATTTGCTTGTCAAAATCGTTTAAAACACATTCCACGTATCGTTTAATGTGTTTATCGACGTATTCCTCGGGGGCCGAGCCGGTTGAGAGAATTTGATAATGGAAATCTTGAATGTCAAAGCTATTCCCAAGCTGTTTTTCACAGTACTCTCGCATTTTGATGATCTTCCGCTGACCTAAAAGATATGCCGTAGCCTGTCCGGGTAAGCCCTGGTATCGAGTGACCTCCTTCACAGCCAGATCTCCGTCCTCCCAGGCATATTTGGAAAACAATGCCAAAGCATCCTTTCTGTAAATTATTTTAATTAAATGCAAGTAAACTTTGTTTGCCGACTCCATTTGGTAAGCTTTTCATTGCTTCATATACGCACCTTTTCATTCCACGATAATGAATACCTGTGTCGACTATCAAACGCAAAGCTCTCCATATCTGGATATCAAACACAGCAATTTTACGTTGGACACAATAAGATGAAACATTTTGCAACCGTAAAAAGCTATACTGACCTGCCATTTAAGCATTCCATATCTTTCCAAAGGACGGTTATGATATGCGTCCGTATCTTCAGATACAACAGGATTTTCGGCGTACACTGCCCAACCCTCTTTATTAAAGCTGTAGTCGGACATCAAATCCAGCCAATGAAATACATCGCCACATTTATCAAGAAAATATTCCTCTTTTCCTGAAAAAAAAAACTTTCGTCAAAATACGATCACAGATTTCATGAAATCATGACGTATATCTTATGATAACTTTTCTTTAGAAATAGAAATCGTTGTTTTTACAATAGACTACTTGTCTTCCTATGAAAAAACTTTGTCTCGTGCAAAAAAACATACATAAACAAAATATAAACAGCAACAATGGTCAATGTCAATGATTACAAAAATATTCAACCTTGAATTTGTGTATGGTGTCCAGGCCACCCCTCGTGTGCAACTGTTGTCCAATCAGAAAATTTTGGTCCGAAGTTGTCAAGAAAGAAAGGAACATTAACAGATGCCGGCCAACTGCATCCTGCATCAGATCTTTTGAAAGACTGTGCTGCTACGTGGGGATTAAAGTTTGCATTGATCTCCAAAGGACAATTGGGTATCGAAATTTTATGCCCGGTGTGATAAAAACTTTGAGTCAGCTTGGGGGAAAGAAGACCGAGAATTTGATGATAGGAATTCGACCATTTTAAGAAAGCCTCCCATCTTTTAGGACAGTTCACTTGAGCAGACTGTTTGTCCGAACAATTCTTAAATGCAGCGCTATCTGATTCGTTAACAGGAAAAGGTTCTTCGTTAAAGAACTGATCTTGAGCGTTCAGTATCCTTTTAAATTCTTTAATTGCCGTTTTTTTGTCCGATTTACCAGTGACAATGCGGGCAATCTTCACGGCTTGCGGGTAAAGAAATGTAAGCGAATTTTTACCAATCTCGTATATTTCCTCAGGTGTAATATTGCTCGTCGTAAAGTATGGTAAAATGATTGTATAAGCTTTTTTCCCGTTTAAATTTTCTCCTGTTATCGGTAAAACTTTATGTGTTCGAGTACTGGTTGGTTTTCCATCAACGTAGATATAATCGACCGGTAAACCAGCCAGTCCACTCGAATGCTCTTCAGGAAGGCAATGTCGAATGTGGTCATTTCGAAGATATTTTACAAATTGAATGATAGGCTTTCCAAATCCTATAACAGAAGAATCATAGACAGAGTTCTTCGTCATTTTCGTTATGATGTACAAAGAGTCTGCCTTCTCACATCGTTGACGTTAATTCTAGAATCTAAACCATATACATGTGTGTATATACCTTCAACTAAAGCAACATCAATGGACTCTGAAATGTGTTTTCCTTTATCCTTCAACCATTTCGTTCTAGCTTCGGGGAAAAGCTGCTCGATGAAATCGTTTGATCTGATGCTTTGAACGAATTTCTCCCTCAATATATCTCTTGGATTGTCATGTTTAGTCAAAACTCTGAATCGCATTTTGAAAGAATTCAAGCCAGTCTGACAACCAAGAATGGAACGAACCATTCCAGACTTCACTCCTAATTTCATATTCTCTCTAGACAAAAAAAAAAGTTAGAGATAAGAACAAACAAACAAGTGTCTACACAGACAGTATAAACACTCTTTAAAACGTTCACGAAACAAGCTTTATTATACAAATCACTAGCATTTCTAGTGCAATTTAAGTAAATATAAACCAACAACTACTCTTACTGGTATTGTTTTACTGTGTCACCGTAAGCATTGATGAAATGTAAGAAGGTTTCAAATTCTTGGAGGTTTTTCGGTTTCATTGAATAGGCATGCATCTCAAAGAAGGCACTAATTCTGCAGAAAGGTTGCCAACAAAAATAATTTGGTCCCAACATCCATTCGCCACCGTAGAAGTTCATGTCGTATGGCGATGCAAATGTTGAACGTAGATACTGTTTTACCTGCAAGAAAAAATATTGTGTTGAAACTCAAATACATCCCCATCGGTTACATATGTCTTTTAATAGGTGCTCAAGTACTTAAAACTCAGAATTATGAGAAACAGACATGATGCAAGAATCTTATTTCGCAACACGTGAATATTTTTCACACCGACCTTCCATGATGACATTGTAACATACTGCAACAACACCAAAAACATGATGTGACCTAACATACTTTGTGTAGTGAATACTGCGTCTAAGGTTATTATTGCAAATAGGGTGGAAACGGAATCTCCACCAACACCAATACTGTTCAATTTTGTGATGTAATATCACAGAGACCTGATAGACTGCTTTTGTTTCCCTTGGTTTCAACTTCAACTCATCGTAATTAATTTTCTTGAATTCCTCAAGCAAAGACAGAGCTAAATCTGTTCTCTCTTTTAAGAAAGCAGGAGTTATATTCATTACAGGAAGGCTAGAGATAAATGAGATATGACATGTTTATATGTTTACAAACAGCATAAAAAAATTATTACAACAGTAAGCATCTTCTTTCAATTTCTTCAACTGTTTGCATTGATACATCAAGCAAGCTTGTGAAGTTTTTCAATTATAAAGTTTTAATGATAAATAATTTAAATCTAATAGCAACAACACTTTTTCCATTCAGCTAACGTTAATATGCGTTATTTTTCAAAGCTTTAAAAGTTCACAAACCTTGACTCCATGGACACGTCTCCATCAAATATAGAATGAAAATAGCTGTATTTAAAATATGTTTTTTGGACTTTTTTCATGAATTCCAACAAACCAGCTTGTTTTGCTTCTTCTGACCCCGAGCATATCTCATCTAAAAATGGTACTGTAAAATTCCGCCCAAAAGACCTTTTGTATATGTAAGTATTTTTTCATAGGCTTATACATGGTTCAAAAAATAAATGTTTTTAAAAACTATAACTATTATTTGCCTGATATGAACGTTATGATACTAAAACTTAGTCGCATTAGCATTCCCAATGCTAGATTCATGAAAATAACTTAACAAGCTTTCTGTAGACAAGTGTAGAATATACTCAAGAAAGCTTCGGTACCGAAAACGTAATATGAAAAATTAGTCCTTGGCTATATTTGATATCTATCTATAAATGTCTATAGCTATAAATGGTCCATCTATGTAGTTATATATGCTCCATCTAGAGTGGCATGATTAATATTGTAGGTCGATGGCCTTGCCGGTCCTCCTTTCAGAGCCATTTCTCATTTTCATTCTCACATTCAATACCACAACTCGTAAGAATTGAAAAAGCTTTGTTGAGGTGCACAATTATTTATACTCAACTATTTCATAACATGCACTTACATGCGCGTCTAGACATGAGAGATGATTTAAGTTAAATGGGTTTTAACAGTTTTTGCCCTCAAGGATTATTAAACCACACAAGATTGCTTGTTAACAACGCAATATTTCATTTTTCTCTTCAAAAGTATCTTTCTTTTACAACAAAATCGTACACGGCAATTAAACGGTGGAAATGCATAAAATTTACCATTGACTTTTCATGAATTTCGGGCTAAATTCAAATTTAAATTATGTGAAACAATCTAAATCTAGTATTTTAATTAGTATTTTAAAAAGGACGATTCATAATAAGCCACTTGATGTCTTATTGGCTAAAAGACTCATGTTGCGATAATTGCAGATATTATTTTGATATAAACTGACAAAAAAATGCCTTTCATCTCAATGGTTATCGTGTTAACAGGATTTGTGAAATTAAATGTTGACATATAAATGGACGATTTGTATTATTTAGTTGATCATAATGAAAACATGTTTGAAATTGCGCTCTTATAGTCCGAGCACAAAAAAATTTCCCAGGCTACGCCTTTCACCATAAAAAATGACTCACATACATATGGAATGATTACAATAGTGCGGATGACCGGAATTCTGAAACAAAACTCGACTCCTTTCAATGCCACAAAATAATTGCAAAAATACAATTTGTTAGCGGTCTAAACGCAATAAAGCATGCGTTTTGCATTCATGCATGCATGATGTGAAGCTTGCATGCTTTGGAGAAGCATGGTGCAGTTATCTGTTAATGTCTTTGTCTTTTTACTCAGTTAAGAATGTAGCAAACTGGGTGGGATGGCAGTAAATTATGCGAATTCGTCTTCAGTTTTCATGCTGCAACATTTAGCAAATTTATCCTCACGCAAGTGAACAATTTAACTTAAGGCATTCCAAAGTGATATTTCAAACAATAAACAAGTTAACAAAGATTATAAGATCGACAGTAACTTACTCTTTTTCTTCTCTTCCACCAGAGTCTTATCTTTATCCCTATTTACCAGAAGTTGTGCTGTGACAATGACACAAACGACAAAGAGAAACACAAGAACAAACGCCATAACTCGTTCGAGAGCTGTGTGACAAGGCAATTTCCTACACAAATTCATTTTAATTCTCTGACCACCTAGTATTTCCGTCGACCCATCGGCAGCACTTGATGAAAGTGAATACATTTCTGCCTGAAGGAATTCTGTGCCAGTATCTCTGCTCATGTCGTCAATCACTTGAAAAGTAAAGAAACCACAGATCTACCGACGACGATTAGTCGACAGAAAAAGCCTCTTATAACTGACAGCAACGTGACAGAATCTTGATGCAAATGAATAGACCACAGAGAACTGTGAATAGTTGTCAGCACGTTTAGCGTAACAGTAATTGCAAGTTGAGAACAGAGGCAACGAATCAAGGAAACACTAATTTTCTGTACTGTATTTCACAGCAAGTTTCTAAATAAAAAAATGTTCGAACAAAGGTCCATATCCGACTATCAATATCAGAGCTTCTTATGCAAGACGACCCGAAAATTAGGTCATAGCGATGTTTATAAAATTTTCAATTTGTACACTGCAGAAAGGTGTTCATTTCTATATTCATAAAGTAGGGCGGTTTGGATTGTGAAACTTGTGATTGTATTTTGTAAGACATAAAAAAAATCGGAAAAAATTATGTGAAGTATTTCACTTTTTGTGGATAGAAACGACTTACACGCGTCTGATTGTTGCATCACTTACATGCTTTGTGAACATGAAGTTCAGTGAATATGAAAATCATTTCCGACTCGATGTTTCGAGGAGCTTTGTTTACGGAAGAACATTATACTGGAGGTATTTTTTGAGATTTTGAAATTGCACTCACAAATGCGATTTGAGAGGAAGTTTCATCGGGAGTTTGATCGCAGACGGCGGTCTTCAAATATCAATTATATATTTCGAAATCTCAAGGAGTATATCATATGTCTTGAGATTAATTTGGTGCGTTGTGCAAGAGCAGGTAGTCTTTGGTGTCAATTTGATGTTGGAGAATCAGTCGGAGACAAAATCGGAGAAATGTTTGTATGCTTTCAGGGAACAGTCTTCTGCTGAGACTCAATTCTTATTCAGTTCTTACTTAAAACGCTATAGTTGTTATTAACTCAAACGAAAGAAATTATTTTGCAAAGTGCAATGTTAATTGTCACAAATATTTCGGTGCATTTGCAACCGTTTTTCCAGCCTTGTTGTGATGGGAAATTCAAATTATAAGATGTTGCAATTATATCGTACATTTATTTTAAGAATTTTAAAAAAATAATTGTTGACAGTTTGTTTGTTCATGTCGAGTGGTGAATTTTCCTATGTATGTATGATACTTTCCTGTAAGTTAACTTGACAATTGACACGATTTTCGATACACCTGGTTCAACTTTCTCAATCTTGAAAGTTAAGAGCGACAAAATAAATGCTTGCTTTTGACTAATGAATAACAACTCTAATAGGCTACTTATAAAAAAATAAAAGTTGATACTTCTTACCTCTTGCAACGGCGGATTCATTTTAAAATAATATCCTTTGAAAACACATTTTTAACAACTGTATTAAGTTAAATGTAGATATGATCTACTGTATTAAGGTCATGCGTATGTACGCTTTGCGTACCTACTTTATTGAATGTTCCCAAGGCTATCTTCGTGTAACCATCGGAACCGTCAAGCTCCGATCATGACATGCACAATTGACAAGCACAAGTCACATCGTAAGGCACAACGACCGAGCGATACTTCTGTTATATTTTTGTTTCATTAAATACTCTTAAATTGTATTGACCCATGATTTGAAAGGATTATCCACAATCGTCTCGGTTTCAGTACGTTTTTTATCGGCATAATGTGTCTAAATATTCTAGTTTAGAGTGGTCTTTCACGTTTATATAAGGACTATGAGAGCAAAGGTCAAATCTATTTATCTATTGCTAATGACATGAAATGACCACTTTAAAATGAATAATGTTGATTCGAGTAATGAAAAGATCGATGCTTCAAAAGGCGTTCGTAAGAAACACGAGTTGTCCGCCATTCTTGCATCCATGGCATCAGGAGCTGTTGCAGGAGCTTTAGCAAAAACAACTATAGCTCCATTGGACAGGACAAAGATCATATTTCAAAGTGAGTTCAGTTGATCTGGTGACGTGTTGAAGGATATTTAGAAGGAACGTTAATCATAGCTCTTGCTCTCTGTTTAAAGTAAACAATAGTGCAAATTGGAAAATTCCATTCATTTTTGGATTCAGATGTTTGTACCACTTTGTAACAACATGTTTTTCATCTTCACCTTTGAGCATTTGTAAGTAAATATTTGTAACCATACAAATTTCTTTTTTTCAGCATCGCATATGAAGTTTACCATAAAAGTAAGATAAGAATTACTAGTAATATCATTTCATTCTGGAAATCTGGGAAAATAATTTTTCTTTTCAAAAAACAAATATTATTTCTTGCAGAGTGCAATGAATGTGCTTTCAAATACGGTTAAAGAACATGGAGTGCTTTCCTTATGGAGAGGCAACAGTGCAACAATGGCACGCATAATTCCTTATGCTGCCATACAGTTTGCAGCATTTGAACAGTTGAAGAAAATTCTCAGTCCAGATTCAAGGTTTTGTGAAATTATTGATGACCACACAACTCCTCAAATCTACTCATAAATCTCTGTTTCTTTTTAGGGATAGTTCCGCATTTAGAAGATTTGTTTGTGGTTCATTGGCTGGGATGATTGCTGCATTTTTTACTTATCCATTGGACTTAGTTCGTGCAAGAATGGCAGTGACACAGAGAGGAAGGTAAGACTCTTAAGTTGATGGCAAAATAATTAAATTTTCAGCTGTTGTATAATGTGTAATCTATTCTAAGGTATGATGGCCTATCGGATGCTTTTCAAAAGATCCATTTTGAAGAAGGAATGCAGAAGTTCTTTCGTGGATTCATACCAACAATGTTGGGTATTGTTCCGTATGCCGGAGTCAGCTTCTTCACTTATGAAAGTTGCAAAAGTGTGTATCGTAAACACCACAATGACAATGAACCATCATCAATGCATAGATTGGTGTTTGGAGCAGGTGCTGGGTTTATTGGTCAATCCACAACATACCCACTGGACATAGTTCGCAGACGTATGCAAACTGATGGTACACAAGGAGTTGTGAATCCAGAATATCGTACAATTGTGAGCACAATGAGATCAGTGGTGCATAATGAGGGATTCACCTCTGGGTTGTATAAAGGTCTTAGTATGAATTGGATAAAGGGACCTATTGCTGTAGGAATCAGTTTTATGACTTATGATTTTGTCCATGAAAGATTAAAGAAATTTATAAATGCAGAAGGGTAACATAATTATACCAAATGGGAATGCAAGAATCTTTGTCCAAAATAACAAGTTCATAGCTTTTATTGATGAAACGATTCAATCAATTATTCGAAAACTATTTTGATAATATGTACTTGTGTATTTTACAAATTATCTATTTTTGTTGGAATGCATTGTGTATGAAAATACTCTTGAGGCATGACTGGCAGCAGTTGATTGTGTTGATGGTATATTTTTACTTGACGATTCATACGTAACAGGACGCCCAGCTTTAACTTGCGTGACGTCACGGTTATTCTGAGTTTCTTGCCATGAAATATATTTCTGTTTTCGTTTTTCATTTGAGCGTGTATGTTGTTCATGCGTCTGTATTTCTTTCGTTTTTTGACGAGAATTCGTGCTTCGAATTGGAAGCTGCGTTGTCATTTTGTCATCACTTGTTGTAGCGTTAAATCCTTCATCTTCTTCATTAATGAAGATTTTACGAATTTCGGGAGACGTGGGATTTTTATCGTGGCGTATGGAATGCGTCTCACGATCAGTAGAAATCGTGTTGCGCTCACCAAACTGCGTTTTTTGTCGCACGTTTTTCGTGTCATGCGTGTTTTTATCAGTTACATGTCGTTCTAAACTATCTATACGCGCCATCGTGTCATTTTTAATGTCATCTGAGCTTGACTGCACTTCTAGGTCTATCACGGGAGGTAAATCAATATCTAGTGACTCGAAAGACAAACTACTAGACTCAAAATATGAAATACCAACATCCTGTACAACAGAACTTTGTAACTTATGTTTACCACTGTCACGAGGATTCTTACTGACTTCATTTACCTCGTTTTCACCCCCTTTCTTCGCTTCATTTCTTTTCGGTCGCTTGGAACTAACGTTGCTTGTAACATCGTTGGGTTGTAGATAACGTGACGTCTTTGAAAAAAACCGTTTGTGGTCGGAGCTATGGTGAAGCTCGTGGTCTTTCGATGTCGTTTCGTTTAACGTTGTGACATTTGTCAAGGTCGACTCGTGAGAGCATTTCGTTTCTTAAAATGAAACCATTTGTAGTTAAATATTCTATGAACGTAAAGTTTAAGTTCACTAACCATTTTTTTCTCCGGGAAGACACAGTCTTTCTGCCATCATGTTCATCTTCTCATCGTTAGTTTTTGTTGGACGATCATTTTGATAGGATTGCTTATCTTCTTCCAAGATCTGTTTTAAACACTCAAGATAATGTTTTCGCAGTTGTTTCGCTGTGGAATGACGTTCTTTCGCGACTTCACACCTGTAAGAAGAAAAGGAAAGAAATGTGTAAAATAAGATTCTATTCTAAAGAAATATCAAATGCCCCACGAATAGTTATGGCCAGTCGACAATGTCTTACACTGTAAAACATTGAACAACACACGTGATCATTAGATACACGATGGGATATAGTAGGATATTTTAAGATCATTCAACTATGATAGATATTCATGAAATGTCAAACTACCTTATAGCTCTTGCTGCATTATTTCGTGTTTCAAGTGCATGTTTCATTAAATCGTCTTTCATTTGTGCCGTAATTGTCAAATACTGTTGACGTAAATTGTTTAATTGTTTGCAATTCGACGTGTCGTCTGGTAGTTCTGATAGAGAAATCCATGAATTATTGCCAGGAGTATCTGTCTACAGTAAGGAGAAAATACATTGACTCTAAGTTAACAAATGTGTTTTGCTTATGTGAATAAAATAGTCGACTGATGCTTCTTCTGAAAAACGTTATTCTGGACGTGAAATAATCTTTAAGAAACCTAAAGAACTCGAACGCTACCAACGTGAATCTGGAGTTAGAGAGAGAAAGAGTCTTGACATTTAAAAGACAAGCTCGGTTGGCAATGATGCGCGTACCTGAGTACCAATATCATGATTGACCATTTTACAATTTCCACTTTCATTTCGCTGTGTTCTAAAGAGATTAAGTTTCGTCGTTCTTTAAATGTTTAATGTTGTTCTTATAAAGTATATTTTTTGACCTTATTTCTTCCTCCAGCTCCCGAATCTTCTTCATGTGTTCATCACGTGCTTCGTCCAGGGCTTGCTGAAAGAAATGGAAGTAAGTAGAAGATGAAAAAATATTCGAAACTTTAGTTTTCTTCAAACCATTATCGAAATCAGCTTTTCAAATTGCTTTGACGTTTTCCACACAAGGAAAACCATTGAATGTAAAAAACGCATAGTTTAATGTTATGATGTAAAGAAAATACGGTAAAAGTTATTTCTTATTCAAACAACAACATACTCGTACGTTGATAATCATTGAAAGTCTTCGTGTAAGTTTCATTACTTGTGTTGTTTTTGAACGTGTAAGTTTCATTACTTGATTTTGTTTTTTTGAACGTGTAAGTTTCATTACTTGATTTTGTTTTTTTGAACGTGTAAGTTTCATTACTTGATGTTGTTTTTGAACGTGTAAGTTTCATTACTTGGTGTTGTTTTTGAACGTGTAAGTTTCATTACTTGATGTTGTTTTTGAACGTGTAAGTTTCATTACTTGGTGTTGTTTTTGAACGTGTAAGTTTCATTACTTGATTTTGTTTTTTTGAACGTGTAAGTTTCATTACTTGATTTTGTTTTTTTGAACGTGTAAGTTTCATTACTTGATGTTGTTTTTGAACGTAAGTTTCATTACTTGGTGTTGTTTTTGAACGTGTAAGTTTCATTACTTGATGTTGTTTTTGAACGTGTAAGTTTCATTACTTGGTGTTGTTTTTGAACGTGTAAGTTTCATTACTTGATGTTGTTTTTGAACGTGTAAGTTTCATTACTTGGTGTTTTTTTGAACGTGTAAGTTTCATTACTTGGTGTTGTTTTTGAACGTGTTTTCATTACTTGATGTTGTTTTGAACGTGTAAGTTTCATTACTTGGTGTTGTTTTTGAACGTGTAAGTTTCATTACTTGGTGTTGTTTTTGAACGTAAGTTTCATTACTTGATGTTGTTTTGAACGTGTAAGTTTCATTACTTGATGTTGTTTTGAACGTGTAAGTTTCATTACTTGGTGTTGTTTTGAACGTGTAAGTTTCATTACTTGGTGTTGTTTTTGAACGTGTAAGTTTCATTACTTGGTGTTGTTTTTGAACGTGTAAGTTTCATTACTTGATGTTGTTTTGAACGTGTAAGTTTCATTACTTGGTGTTGTTTTTGAACGTGTAAGTTTCATTACTTGGTTGTTTTTGAACGTTCATTACTTGATGTTGTTTTTGAACGTAAGTTTCATTACTTGTGTTGTTTTTGAACGTGTAAGTTTCATTACTTGATGTTGTTTTTGAACTTGTAAGTTTCATTACTTGGTGTTGTTTTTGAACGTGTAAGTTTCATTACTTGGTGTTGTTTTTGAACGTGTAAGTTTCATTACTTGATGTTGTTTTTGAACGTGTAAGTTTCATTAACGTGTAAGTTTCATTACTTGGTGTTGTTTTGAACGTGTAAGTTTCATTACTTGATGTTGTTTTTGAACGTGTAAGTTTCATTACTTGGTGTTGTTTTTGAACGTGTAAGTTTCATTACTTGATGTTGTTTTTGAACTTGTTTTCATTACTTGGTGTTGTTTTTGAACGTGTAAGTTGCATTACTTGATGTTGTTTTGTAAGTTTCATTACTTGTGTTGTTTTGAAAGTTTCATTACTTGATGTTGTTTTTGAACGTAAGTTTCATTACTTGATGTTGTTTTGAACGTTTTCATTACTTGGTGTTGTTTTGAGCGTGTAAGTTTCATTACTTGATGTTGTTTTTGAACGTGTAAGTTTCATTACTTGGTGTTGTTTTTGAACGTAAGTTTCATTACTTGTGTTGTTTTTGAACGTGTAAGTTTCATTACTTGGTGTTGTTTTTGAACGTGGTGTTGTTTTGAACGTGTAAGTTTCATTACTTGGTGTTGTTTTTGAACGTGTAAGTTTCATTACTTGGTGTTGTTTTTGAACGTGTAAGTTTCATTACTTGGTGTTGTTTTTGAACGTGTAAGTTTCATTACTTGGTGTTGTTTTTGAGCGTGTAAGTTTCATTACTTGGTGTTGTTTTTGAAGTGATTTTCTTAATTTCTCTTGCACATTTTCGATTTCTTTTAAATGTTGTTCTTCGACAGCAATCCTATCCTCTTCCTGTTCAACCTCCCATTCATTCTTCGCACGTTCAAGAGCACTTTGTAACTTTTCCTAAAATATCAGGACGAAAGATTGGACAAATGATTCAACTGATTAAGCTCATCAGACAAAGAAACATCTTATCATAAATCACACTGTAAAGATTATAATTACATTTTAAGATAATGTTCGTTAACTGTACTCGAATTGCTGAAGACTTCAAAAAAACAACAAAGTGTTCACCTTAAATAGATGCTCGTATTTTTGCGTACATGCTCAATAGCCTTGTCATACTTTTCTCGCATTTGTCGTCCCATATTTTCTCGTTCTTTTTGATATTTGTCTCGATGCGAAGCATGAAGTTCGTCTCTTTGTTTATCTAGTTTCTCGGTCCAGTCCTTCTCCAACGCAGTCTTTTTTTCTTGCCATTTTTCATCGATTTCCTCAACGATGTTCGTTAGTTTATTCTGGTACTCAATCTCGATATCTTTCAATTCTACGTCACGTTTTTCTCCCGATGATTTGGTTAAGTTGTCGAGCTAACATAAGCGAGAATATAACTTGCAGTAAACATACAATCCCCCACTTTCTATAAATTCTGCTTCATACCTTTTCTTCATATCTAGTTTCCAGTTCCTTCAATTTCATTTCGTGCTCAAGAACTGCATTGCGCAGTTTAACTTCGTACTCCTCCTTTACACGAGCTAATTCGTTCTCACGAAATTCCTTTAAATTCTTTGAATATCGAGCTTCAAGGTAACTGAACGTCTCATTGATGTCTTGTTCTGAAGATCCCATTGACACTCTTAAGCATGGTGACGTCTGTAATATATACATTTATTGAATACAGTTTAAGAAATGGTATAGATGATTACATAATGTGCAATAGAAGTCAAGGATTCCATAATTTTCATGGCTCGAATTGAAATGTATAAAGATAAACTTACACCTCGATCTTGTTTACTTGAAGAAAGTTCATTAATCCATTGTTTTCTTGAGTTAGATAAAATTTGCTCAATTTCTTTAATCTTGTTCTCAGTCCACGTTTCCTTTGCCAAGTGAAGTGACCGACTTACAGCTGATTCTAAAAAACGATATTACACTATCCATTAACTACAAAATGACCATTCAAGCTTGGTTTACTTACTTATTTCGTCGAGATAACATAACAAAGTATCAATTTGTCGACACTTACCAATTGCAGACTCCTTCTCCTTGCACCATGCCTTTTCAGCAACCTCCAAGGCTGCTTTAACAGCATCGTTAACTTTGTTCAAGTGTTCATTGTTCCATCTTTCTTCGGCTTCCAAAACTGCCTGCTTTACTGTTTCTTTACGTTCCTCATCCCAGGTTCTTTTTTCGTTTTCAAGTTTCTTCTTTATTTCTATGTCCTACATTATCAAAAAAGTTAATCAGACCTTTATAACACAAAACAAAAGAGTCCACTTATCTATTTCCTTACACTTAAACATCTTCATCTTGACTAAACTAACAAAGATGAAGTTGAAGACTTCGACAACAAAATGCCATACACAGTCTCTTTTTATCTTTATATTTGTAAATAATTTATTACCTTCTCTCGTTCCCATTCTTCTTTTGCTCTTCTATCACGTTCATTCAACCAATCCACCTTCGCCTTTTCAACCGCTTTCTCCTGCGCCTGTTTTACAGTAAACGCAAGTTCAAGTTCCCAATTTTGACGGGCTTTATTTAATTTGTTTCCAATCTCCACAGTTTCCGACAGCTCCCAGTCTTTACGGGACATTCTCAATGATTCGTCTCGATGCTGAGAAAGCTCAAAACGTAACTGTTCCAGCATAAAAAGTATTTTGAACATCACATTAATAAATGCTCCTGCCTATAATAGAATAACTGACCTTTTTAAGGTTTTCTACAATTTCCCTGTCTTTCTCTCTATTCCATTCATCTTTCAAAGACTTTATTTCTTCCTCCCATTTCTTCTCACGTCCCTCTCCTGTCACATGTTTCTCATTCCATTTCTTCTCTGCTATAACTAAAGCATTTTCCACAGCTTTCTCACGGCGAGTTTGTTCATCCTTGAGGAGAAAAGAAAAAATATTCTCTGTAGATAAATCTTGTACAAAACAGCTAACATTCTTCTCGGAATCTAGAGTGGAACATATCTTAATGGCTTTCAGATGATAGAAAAAAAGATTAGATTCATCCAACAGGTAAGAAGACAAAAGATCCAGTCACAACCCAATAATGTCCAGTGTAACATTTTATTAACCTTAATCCAATGCATTTTGGCAATAGCAAGCTCAGCATCAACTTTTTCTTTAAATCTCTCTTCCTCCTCTTGTAGCCAAGTCATTCGTTCCTTTTCTAAAGATCTCTCAATTTCCTCAGAAAGTTTTTCACGAAGTTCAAGCAATTCACACACTTTATTTTCCTCCAATTTCGTCTCCATCTACAAACACAAAACAACTATATTATCCACGAGAACACAAACCAACACAATTGAAATGCAACTCAGAGGAAAGATGTAAATGACTGAAAAGGAAATCGAACCCAAACCAAGAGATTTACTTTTAAAACTCCAAATGATAAAGCATACATGTTTCATCACATGACTACATGTTTCATTACATGACTACATGTTTCATCACATGACTACATGTTTCATCACATGACTACATGTTTCATCACATGACTACATGTTTCATCACATGACGACATGTTTCATCACATGACGACATGTTTCATCACATGACTACATGTTTCATCACGTGACTACATGTTTCATCACATGACTACATGTTTCATCACATGACTGTTTCATCACATGACTTTTCACATGACTACATGTTTCATCACATGACTACATGTTTCATCACATGACTACATGCTTCATCACATGACTACATGTTTCATCACGTGACTATCTTACGTACCTCTTTTATTTTCTGCTTCATGTCTTCTTCGCAGCTTTCTCGTGTCTGTTTTTCAATCCAACGTGATTCTTCGCTGAGAGCAACATAAGACTCCTTTACTTCATTCAGTTGTTTCATCGTCAACTCGATTTCTTGTCTTGAATGAAAAAGGACCGTAAAAATATGAGCAAAAGATGTTTGTGCTGTATGGGAAATGTTATTTTACAAGTCATAAGCTCTGAAGTCAGTAAAATTAACACAAGAGAAGAAGGAAGAAAGAACATACAAACCCGAGTTTTTTAAGTTCTGTCTCGTGTTCCTCCGTCAATTGTTGTTTCATTGTAGCAAGAGCTTGGTCGTGAAACTCAATACAAGATTCACGACATCTGAAATTATATGCATTTAATACAGACGACGAGTTTTTTTGAGAATAGATATGTTTCGGCACCTTATCATGTCTATTCTCAAAAAACTCGTCGTCTATATTAAATGTACATTAGCAATAGAGCTTTTAAGAAATTATCTGAAATTATATTATATACACTGGAAAATGCAAAGTTTGACTAATATGTGATTGCATTTATGATAAATACAACACCAACAAAAGATAACTACTCACTGCTCGACACTTTTCTTTATATCAACATCGTGGTCTCTAACCATCTAAAACAAAGGAGATCCTCGTACAACCGAAGTATAAAAAATGTGTGAAGTATAAAAAAACTTACTTCGGACATTTGGGTTTTAAACGTTGATTCAAGAGTTCCAGTTCTTGTTCGCGTTTCATATACTCGTCAAGTTTCACGGCTTGGTCCTTCCAAAGTGAATAAGCGTGCGATAATTGGGTTAAGACAACATGAAAGTCATATAAAAACTTGTTTTTTAACCATGCAAAAAAAATCGTGTAAAAACCGTGGAACAATTGTGTAAAAACGTAAAGAAATCGTGTAATAGCAATTACACGTAATTCAAGTGAAATAGTGTGATAGCAAATTTATATGTAACTAATAATGTGATACTTACTTTGATTAAACATTGATATTTTACAATGTCCTCGTTTTTGCTTGAATGATTAAATTCAGGTGTTTTGTTAAACTCTTCAAGCTCTGAAATCTTTCTCTCCTGCTCCAAAACTCGAATCTGCGCAATAATTAAATGACTACTATCAACACAATTTGTATAAATGCAATGATTTTATACAGTGGATGGATGATCAAATATTATTTACCTCTTGCTTTTTAACCAACAGTTCCAGTCGTTCAATCTCGTTTTCTTTACTCTTTAACATCTTTTGCACGTTTTCAAATTTACTACGTAAATCTTGAATTTCATCGCGTTTTGTCCGGTTTGACGACAACGAATGTTGTAGTTCATTTTGAAGAGAAACTAAAGCTTCCTCCATGGATAACTTGCTTTGTTGTTGTCCACTTGTGAATAGATATAAATATATATAAAGAAAATCATTCTAGTATAGAGGGAGGAAGCAAGAATGACGAGAAAAATGAAAGAAAGCATTCTAGAATAAAGCAAGATAAACAAGAATTTTGAAAGAAACCATTCCAGGAATTCTAGGATGGAGGGGAAGCAAGAGAGACAAAAAAACTGGAGCAAAACATTCTAGGATAGAAGGAGGGGGGAGCAAGATAGACAAGAAAACTGAAGCAAAGCATTCCAGGATGGAAGACAAGAAAGACGAAAACTTGGTCTAAATATAATGATATAAGAGACAATAAAACGGCACCAGCAAACATTTTATCTGACATCAACAAATGTTAAATGAAGTACCTTTTAGTTCCGGGAGTTCTCCAATCGTCTGCCGCCAAGTTTCGTTTGATATCGTCATCTTCACGAGATGTTCGATCAATTTTCGACATTGTTTCAAACATACGAAGTTGCTCCTTTAACTCCACGACATCTGCCTAAATCATATTACAACACTGTCATGCACGGGCACGAAAATAACATCGATAACACCACCAATGTCTACACTATCATCTGATGACACTCGGTATCCCATAGTATACAAACAAACCACGGGCACGAAAATAACACCAATAACACTCCCAATGTCTATACTATCATCTGATGACACTAGGTATCCCATAGTATACAAACAAAACACGAGCACGAAAATAACATCGATAACACTCCCAATGTCTACACTATCATCTGATGACACTCGGTATCCCATAGTATACAAACAAACCACGGACACGAAAATAACATCGATAACACTCCCAATGTCTACACTATCATCTGATGACACTCGGTATCCCATAGTATACAAACAAACCACGGGCACGAAAATAACATCGATAACACTTCCAATGTCTACACTATCATCTGATGACACTCGGTATCCCATAGTATACAAACAAACCACGGGCACGAAAATAACATCGATAACACTCCCAATGTCTACACTATCATCTGATGACACTAGGTATCCCATAGTATACAAACAAACCACGGGCACGAAAGTAACACCAATAACACTCCCAATGTCTACACTATCATCTGACGACACTGAGTATCCCATAGTATACAAACAAACGAAGATTAAATCAAAGACTTCTCCATTGACTCACCTCCATTGTTTTCAAGTGCACTGCCAAATTTTCTTTTTCCGTTTGTGTGTAGCTTAGTTGTCGTTGAAGATGGGATAGTTCTTGACTTGAACCTAAACTCGACGATGCAATGTTCATTGAATTATTTCATATAAACAAAACGATTGATTTCTATCATGGGATTGATGACTATTTGTGTTATAATCTAATGTACTTTCTTTCAAACACAGTACCAGAGTTGAGTAATTTCTCGTTTTGCTTCTGACTCTCTTCAAGACTTCTGGTCAACCTGTTTACGGTCTCCGCTCTGTCCAGTCTCACACGATCCGCCTCTTTTCTAGCTTGGCCAAGTTCGTCTTGAAGTCGTTTGGTTTCTTCTTCCTATACATATTCATAATGACATGATTGACTTAAAACTTGCTGTGCTTGAGAAAATCGTAAAAAGAGCGATTCTCCAGTCGGGTGTGTAACATTTATACTGTAGTGTTGTTGTTCATTAGCTAGAATATTTTAGGATATATATTTTGTGTTAGAGTAACTTTATATGAAAACATATTATGTTATAGGTATTCACTATCTTTCTCAGAGATACAAAGGCGATTGTGCAGCATGTATCATGTGTTTGACCCACAAAAATTTACAATTGATATGTGCTTTTAACGAGTGCCACGCTCTGTAAACTTTGATAATCAAAGTTACAAAAATACATTGGCGTAGGAAGATCGGAAATTGGGGGGAGGGCTCATTTTTATATATGCATAATACGCCCCCCTCTCCCAAATTGTCGATCTTACTACGCCCTTGTGAAAAATACATGATATACTACATCCGACATTTTCCCATTTAAATTGAAATTTGAACATATTGAAAGCTAAACACATCACACGAGTAATTTCAAAATATTATCATTCGGACTCTATATCAGATCATCAACCAAAACCACAAACAAGAATATTCACTGAAACATACAAACCTTCCACATTAACGTATTACTAACATCATCAAGTTTCTGCTTCAAACGTGTCACATCTTCCTCATGTCTTTTTTTGGTTGCAGCAATGATGTTCTCGTGTTGTTCACGTGCTCGCGATAGAGACTCTGATCTCTAACTGCATCACTTGCTGATGGAGGTTTTCGATCGTTTTCTTTGCCGACTCCAACTGACTGGCGATCTGTGAGCAAATGAAGAAATGTGATTGGTATAGCAAGTATTGATTTTGGTGTTGGTGTTCGTTTTGGTGTTGATTTTGTTGTTGGTGTTGATTTTGGTATTGATTTTGATATTGATTTTGGTATTGATTTTGGTGTTGATTTTGGATTGATTTTGGTATTGATTTTGGTTTTGGTGTTGTTTTTCGTGTTGGTTTTGGTGTCTATTTTGGTATTGATTTTGTTGATGTTGGTTTTGGTGTTGATTTTGGTATTGATTAATACATAGCCAATAAAAATCAACTACGGCTTGGTCTAGTTAAGTTTGATAGCGATGATTATCATTCGCGCCAATCATTGGTCAACTATATAGATCACATGTCTAAGCAATGTAAAGCTGTAACCGAAGAAAAAAGAGAACACACTGATTAATAAATGCAATATTATTTTTTTGTTATATAACCTGGATATTTTACGCACTTTGTCCAATCGCCTCACTATTTAACTATTTTCATACCAGTGAGTATTTCTTTTTGAATGCCTGTGTATAACTCTACCAAACAGTATTTAGTAATTTAGAGGAGTACAACTTATATATTTTTGAAGTTCCTAGCTGAGACCTCGAAGGTATTCACTGATATTCAATGATCGCCTTCATATTTTGCCAAAAACTCGTAAAAGCAGTAGGCTGATGTTACTGATATTGTCCGTATTATGAAATAACATAAAAATTACCTCATCTTTATTGTTAAGTAATTGTTCCTTCTCGATATCAGCATTTTCTAGTTTACGTTGAATTTCGTCTAATTCACTTTGACGGTTAGTTGCAATTTCTTGTGCATGCTTCAAACTTGATGCCATTCCGTCGCGTTCACCTAAAGAGTACCACCTTTACATTACTTCATTGTGAAAATGGCTACGATTGGGCAGGCTGCAACCGTAGCCATGCTGTTCATAGCTAAGCTGAGATTATGGCGGAACTGTTCATAGCTAAGCTGAGATTATGGCCAAGCTGTTCAGAGCCAGGAAGATCATAGCTAGACTCTGGGTTCTTGGCAAGGCTGTTGATAGCTAAACTGCCTTCATGGTATGCTGTTCAAAGCTTAACTACGTTCATGGCAAGGCTGTTCAAAGCTAAACTACGTTCAGCTGGGTAGCTGGTCAAGTCGACTGCGCATGCTCGAGAAGACTGCGCATGTGAAGATGATTTATCAGAAAATTTGTGACTAGGCAAGCTATGTACTCCGTAATTGGTGCTAGTACTTACAGTTGGTTGTTGCAATGACCATGAACTTGGAGAGTTGACTACGCATGCTCAGATTAATTCTCAATTAATTTGTGACGGAGCGAGCTCTGAATTTGGTGCTTGTATACGTACTTGGAATAAGCAAGCTTAGCAAATTTTTTGTCATGCTCTGTCTTCTTAAGCTCGTTTTTTTCAAATGCACATCAAATTCATCAACACTTTGTTACGGCACTCGTAATATCCGTGACAACGTCAAAAATGTTTTTTTTATAATTTTGTATCTATAACTCTATAACTTTGTATCTGGAAACTGCATGTCATGTCCAAGCTTTCCTTTGATTTGAAGGAAAATGGTTTTTATTCACTTTTACACCTTCTGCCTTTATAATTAGACATTCTGGATTTCTGAAATAAGATTTACAAATGCCTCAAGAGCATCTTCTTTCTATTTTATTGCCACTATTCTACAAATACAATACTATGCCCGACCATTTGACTGTCTTAATTGGTAATTTGATCTCTTATTTTTGACATGTGTGTTTACCATTGGAAAGGTGGATTATTCCCATGCTTTCATAGCCAGGTTGCAATTATGGAAAAGCTAATCTCATAAATACCTTTCGCAAGTGCCAATTGATGCTTCAAGACACGTATCTGTCTTTCATAATCCTTTTCCTTGCTGGCCATTTCCTTTGCGAGTTCCTCAAGTTTCCGTTTCCTTGCATCATGAAGTATCTTTAACTGAGCCATTTCCACTGTTGATGATGATCCTGATGCCTTGTCTAACATGGATTGTTGTTGAAAGTTCTTATGTTGTGTTGATATCATGTCAAGTGTGCCTCCTCTCTTGTATTGAACTTTGAAATCTTCAATCATGTTGATGCCAGGTGAAGTTGAATCCTGTGTAAGAGATAACTGACAATGAAGAAACAGAAAAACTCCAACATCACACTCGTGGGTTCAGTACTTTGATGTAAACAATCATAAAGGAATGAACTATTATAACCTGAAGTTCATTATGATATGATGGGTTGTAACCTTGAGTATCAATGTTAACATCATATGTGCCTTCACAATACTCTTCTCTATCAACAACATTTCCACCATCATCAACAATGTCTTCATCACCATCATTATGGTAAGAATCACCACTACCAACAGATAAATTATCACCATCATGGTATGCATACTGCATATGGTGATCATTTCTGTATTCACCATCATCTTCCGTATATCCATATTTACTGTCATGGTAATCAGTTTGTAATATTTTTACATCATTGTCATCCAACAACATTTGATGGTATTCTTCATCTGGTGTTGTACTAGTTCCAAACCTTTGTATAAAATCTTCACCACGCTTCGTTAGCAGCATATTAATTTGATTCATTTGAGGAGGTCCCGCTCCCTGTGACCCCAAATGATCCCTGAGATTCTCGATTTCGTTCATATTTTCAAGTGATTGGTTCATAGAACTATGAGCAGGCGACGTGAAGGAGACATTGTTATCTTCAAGCAAATCTTCAGGAAGCTCATTAATGAGCAATTCGTGAAGCTAAAATGATAAAAAGTTTCTGTGGTTTCATAATTAACTAGCATAGAAAGTTTATGTTATAATGTAAAATACTCAAAAAAGGTTATCATAATATTGAAAAATACAAGTCTAGAACCTCTCTTTCTCGCTCTGCATCTTCCTTGTCAAGCTCTTCATCTTCGTCATCTCCTAAACCCTTAAAATATGACCCCAAAAGACAGCTCGGCTTCAGCAAAATAAAAGAAATGTTTGGTTCAAAAATTTAACTTAATTCTTGTAACTATCACGAAGAACTACGAGGTGAAAAAAAAGCATCACTAATTCATCAATATTATATGAAAACAAAAAAATACTATCATCACCTTGGTGTACAGTTCGTTAGCAATATATTACACGATTACCAACGACTACAAAGGAAAATTACTCTACAATAACATACCTCAACGTCAAAATTTACTTGGCTTAGTCCTGTCATATTGTAAAGTCCTAACCATACATATTTTTTGAAGAAATTGAATCATGAATTGATCGTGAAATGACCAAAATAACTATCACAAATATGAAATACTCATTTGATTTAAAAAATAGCGCCATTAACACAAACACTTTGTTTATAAATAAACCTTTCAACTATAATTAAGCGAGAGACCTGGAAACGAGTTTAAATACTTGCGGTATATATGGCAATATATTGTTACATTGATACCATTGATGCCAATGATATACAACGATATTATATATCGCTTATTAAACAGCATTTTCATATTTGTAGCTTCAAAGATTACATATATTTTAGCAGAAACTATACCCAACCTGACATGGCCAACTTAGCCGCTCAGCAAAAAAATGACAGTTTTGGTTGTACATATTCAGACAAAATGTGTTTACAAGAAAAAGATCAGTCAAGACAAATAGACAAATACTATTAATATTGTACAAACAAAACAAAAGATTACAGCTTTTGATAAAATATAAGTAAATTTTGTGTATTACAGAGTCCCTGTTTTAGTATCCGGGTCTTAGAAATTCCAAGTTTTTATCGTTCCGGTTTTCTGGGTAATGTCTTAATCATTTAATAATCTATTTATATGATATATGTTTGCCACCTTTGTACTTCCTGAATAAATATTTGACGATAATGAAGATTCAAATCTTCCAATCTAGGGATTTTTAAAACACACAGTAATTGACATGTTTACTGTATTGAAATAATGTGTTTGAATTGTTTTTTTTAAATTATTTCGTCGTGAAAGGTGCTTTTTGATAATGCCAGACTTATCTTTCGGTACTTCCCTTGTGGCCGAACACTGTCATCAATCTCTGGTGAATTTGGGCGAAGGCGAAATCAAAACAATCGAAAATTTTAAAACGTTTTTATCGAAACAAGTTAGTTTGATTGAAAATTATTGTCATGGTATGCAGAAATTGAACACCACTTGTGATATCAGTAAGTTTGGCTATGATGAAGATAGTCCGTTCGTCAAGGTATTTTTATTTACATCATTACTATCTTGATTAAATTCATATTTTGTTACAAAATTTGCAATAGTTTCGTTGACGCTATCTTTATTAGAAATATGCGATTTATTTCTAGTATATTCCAACGTAGGATTTGTAGGGAATTAAAAATGTCACTTTATTGCAAGCGCACAACTCATGCCTAAAGCACATTCTTAAATGTCATTTGATTTGTTCTTTCTTTCACGGCGAGTTATAACAGTAAATTTACAGTAACTCGACTCAATTTACATTGATTAAGACGACTGGCGTGTCGGCAGTTCACTTTTACTGTTCATCCATGTTATTGTGTAAGTCAATGACAAATTTGTGTTCAATTTTAGGCTTGGAAAGTTTTCCACATCGAAAACATCCAAGTTTTGAGCACCCTTAACCAACTGGCCTCCAACTTGTCACTGTCCATTATGCCACGGTTGGACAAATTGCTAGGTTATGTAAAGGAAGCGCACAAGCAATACAAAAGTAACAGATTTCGAATTGACAGTGAACTAAAAGAGCTTGTGATCAAGAAGGTCGATTACGAGACATATCGCCAGCATGCTGAAGAGCTGGAAAGTGCCAAGCAAAAACTGGATAGCGGCAAAGCAAAAGCAGACAAAGCGAAGCAAGACAGAGTGAAGAAAGTCAATTTGAAGCTTTTTCAAAATCATAATGATTATATACTTGCAATAGAAGCAGCTTCCATCCATCAGACTCATTACCAATCCGCAATCATTCCTAATCTCATGAACTCATTGCAATCTGTAAAGGAAGATCTTGTAAATGAATGGTTAGTGCAATTTTGCAGTAAAATGGTTTCTCTTTGGCTTTAAAAAGATTAGGTTGTACGAATAGACTAGAAATGTTCTATGTAAGATTTAAGAAAAAAGTGATGGGACAAGCAAGCATGGCTGTAAGAAGACTGATAAGTGGATGGAGGCATATTGATTTTTGCATGTTATAAGGCATATGCACATATATGAATATGCCCCCCCTGCCCAATTATCAATCTTCCTTAGTACATAGGGGGGGCAAGTCATTTAAAGCAGGTTAAAAAAACAATTTACATCCACCAATTCTAAATTGTCATGATATGGAGGTATGGAATCACCCCCTTCTCTACCGATTAGTTATGACTTTGCGCATGTCTTTGTGTATATCTCTCATTTTCTGTTATTATTAATTTTAGGAAGAATATTTTAATGAATATGAGTGAAAATATCAAAACATACTCTGTACAATGCACAGTTGGCTGATGCCCTTAGCAGCTCAATTAACAAAATCAAAGAAGATAATCCATATGAACCATTTATTGTCAACAAAGGGTATTTTATTATCTACTGACATTGTGCTACCATCTTTTTACTTTTCATTTTGTATAAAGTTAAAGTTGATTACAAGCTGAAGAATTTTATATTTATGCTTTTCAGTTCTGCTTTTGATCCTCATCCAGAATTTGTCTTCGACGAAGAGTTGCTGAGCATAACAACCACAGACTTGATTGCGAATGAAATTGAAGTAAATGAGTTGACATTTGAACAGCTTAAAACAAAGTAAGCACCATCTCTTTTCTTGCTTACTGAGTGAAAAATTAGTCGATATGATGCCATATTAATCTTAAATACAATTCAGGAACATGCTACTGGACAAAGCTGTGTCCGAAACGAAATCCAAGCTAAATATGTCGGTGTGTATGTATGGAGACTTTTATTGATGTAGTATGCAACGTAGGTCATTGGAAACATGTTGATTTTTGTTGTACAGAGTACCGAGTATCAAGCTACGAAGCAAGTCCTGAGTGAGATCAGAGGAAACGTACATGATCATGAAAATTTAGGAGGGTGAGTCGGTAATGACACATAACTCACGTGATCAACGTCAATGTTGTCGAGTACCTAATAATGGTGTAGACATGCATGGATGTGTTTTATTGTGAATGAAGTTACATTTCGTTTTCTTTAGAATATTTACGAAGCAAATGGCTGTGGCGGATTTGTCACGTGAATTGAAAGAGCTTAGTTGTACTCACGAGAAAGCTGTGGTGGGTGAAGTCTGCTGTTGCTTTTCATATGATTCTGAACTTTTTTTTTCTTATTCTACGACTTGAATTGTTTTCGCAGGCACAAAAAGAGATTATCAGGCAGGCTTTGGAAAAAACTGATGGTGAACCAAAGGCGATAAACGACCCTCCTCCGTCTGCCAATTCTGTATGTAATAATGATTGAAGCGTTGTGCTTTATAACTGTATGTAAGGAGTACCTGCCCATTTATTTGCGAATTAATATATTCTACAACACAAATGTCCCATGCAGGTCGAGACAGGACAAACTCGACAAATTTGAAGCAAAATACAACTGCCTTCATTAGTAATGAACAATACATTGGAATCCGTCTGACCTTTTTGTACTAAGCTATATTTCCTGGGTTAGAAAAATGCTCATTGAAACACTAACGAAACGCAATGATGTTTAATTAAGATAAACTTGACGGACGTTGGAGTTTTTTCAAAACTGTAAATTCTTCTCTAAATTTTTATATAAACTATAATAGCCAAAATGATTTTGTATAAGTAAATGTACATTTTTAGCTAAAATGTATTTTTCAAAAAGCACGTATGTAGCTATGTAACGAAAAAAGGACGAATCCTCGTAAAGGAGAAACGTACGTTTACATAAGAAAATAGACTGCATTACTCAAATTCATTTTTCTCTTCTGAGGATAATACATTGAAGAGAAGATCATTGCGAATTCCTTTTCCTACACGTTCAAAAGTCGACACAAATCATTTACAAGGGAGCTCAGCTAGTGACAACCTTTCATCCAATCCCTTACGAAGGCCATTGCCTACCACACCACAAAGAACTAACGACAATGAGAACAGTGACGATGAAGTTGATGAATATGATAAGGTTTGTGTAGACCCGCAAGGACAATAAGAAGATAATAAAATTCTCGTGATATTTAGTCCATTTTACTTAAAATATGTTATGTTTCGTTAAATGTTCGTTTTTCAGCCTGTGGAAGCTCCCCTTGAGAATGAAACGTGGTATCATGGAATGATTTCAAGGCAGGAAACTGAAGAAATGCTTCGACAAAACGGGGACTTTTTGGTCCGAGAAAGCAGCAAAAAGCCCGGGAGCTACGTTCTGTCTGTGCAGTGGGGAGGATTACGTCATTTTATAATATTACAAGACGAACCTGTGAGTAAAATTTACATTATTATTGCATGAAGTTATTTTTTATTTCTTGGAAAATGTGAGTATGACAATAATAATGTATCAAGTTTGAATCACGAATTGATGCTGAGGATTCTGTGTTTTTGAATTTGGCGATTGACCACTTTAATGTTTAATGGATTATTAAAGATTTGGATTGGCGTTTCACTTATGACCAAAGTCGGGTTCAGATTTAAATGTGTTCAAATGTAGGTGTTCATATAGCTACGTAATATCATGCGAATATTATTGTCGTGTGGAAATTCTGCCTTATTAAAGGAAAGACTTGCATAGTCATTTATTCTTTCCCATTTTTCTTTATTTCCAGGGAAAATATCGCCTCGAGGGAGAAGCGTACGCGACGGTCACGCATCTTATTGACTATCACAGGAAACAGCAATGTGAGGTGACGAGAAAGACAGGTGCGTTGCTAAAGAATGCAATCCCGAGAACGAAGTCGACAGGAAGAAATCTCAAACATGATGACGTCATTATCGAGACGAAGTTGGGTCGTGGACATTTTGGTGATGTGATGAAAGGTCGACTACGAACTACTGGTGAACAAGTCGCTGTAAAAACATGTCGCGATAATGTTTTACCTACAACGAAAGATAAATTTCTGCAAGAGGCCGCGATTCTTGCTCAATATAGCCACCCAAATATTGTCAAATTAATTGGATTCGCGACTGACAAGGAGCCAGTTTATATTGGTAAATGTTAGCTGTGGTTACGAATTATAACTGGTGACGTCATGCGTCTTTTACGTACTTATTTCACAACTAGGCACCAGTTCACATTTTTTCGACCGTGTTTTTTTTTTAAGTCATGGAACTTATGCCCGGAGGAGACTTCTTGAATTATTTACGCAAGCATGGTGGCGATATCTCATCGACAGAAATGTTGCAATATTGTATCGACGCGGCCAGTGGAATGAAGTACCTGGAGGGTAAAGGTTGTATACATAGGGATCTGGCGGCGAGAAATTGCCTATTGGATAAGAGAAAGGTTCTCAAGATATCAGATTTTGGAATGTCTAGGGAAACAGGTTACGAGAGCAAATATTAGTTACTCATACTCCTCTGGAAGTTTGTGCTTCCATATTGAAATATACTCTGCTTTGCCACCTCTGAGTTCTGCATAGCGTCATTCTATCCTCACTCAGAAAGAAATCCATCCGTCATTGGCAGGAGAAATCGTCGTAAATTTCTGTTCACCATTTCGTTGAAGTATGGAAACTAGCGACGGCTTAAATTTTTTTTTCTTTTCTAGATATTTACCAATGTTCCAACATGCGTGAAATACCCGTGAAATGGACAGCACCCGAGGCTCTGAACTACAGTCAATATACATCAGCTAGTGACGTGTGGAGCTTTGGTGTTCTACTTTGGGAGACGTATTCTTTAGGGAATACACCCTACCCTGGAAAGGGTAACAAGGTGAGGGGAATGGCATGAAAATATGATATGGACGAGATAAAGCAAAAAATAAGTATTAATAAATGTTATTATGTAACAGGATACACGAGAACAGGTTGACAAAGGGTATCGTATGCCTCCGCCAGCTGGAACACCACCCGCAATATACCAAGTTATGATGCAGTGTTGGAAACATGAGCCCACAGATCGACCAACATTTAGTGCTCTACTTGTAAAGCTGAAGAAAATACAGCAACTCCCTCATTGATATAATATGAAGTTGCGAGAAATGTAACTCTTATCATAAAAATAATGTCTTGTTTAACGGATAACATAATGCACTAACATATTTATTTTTTCATTGTTAATGTTTTATAATTAGCAATTTTCGTCAAAATGAAATCGACTTTTGTAAACAAGCTATTTTCATTGGTTTATTAAAATAAACACACCATTTGTACTTCCCAACAATGTTATGTGATCCTTTTCTCACCTCTGTATGTACCCTAGTATGCCTCAACTGTGGTACTTATTTAATACATTAAACAATGAATTTCATAAAGAAAAATTAATCAAAAGCTGCTTCAACGGAATTACGAAATATAAATATATTAGATTGAATGTTGCACGAGTCCATCAAATGTTTGAACGTTTTTCAGCAAAAAAACGTCGAAGAACAAACACTTGTCCAATACTAAGAATAATTATAAGAACAGACTCTCCAACAGACCAGTATTGAACTCTTTCATTGAGGTATTCCGCACGATCTCTTGCAGTAGCTTCTCGTAGACGGTGATGAGTTTGATAATCAACAACAACCTGTTACAATTTAAGAAGAAAAAAAACTTATTAAACAGTCACACCATGAAAGGGAAAATACATTCAACAGTTAGCTATACTAAGCAATATTAAGTGAAACATGTTTAAAGTTCCTGATTCGGGAAATCATTCATTAAATTTTCCAGGTCAAAGTCGATTGAATTTGATAAGATTAAATGTGGCTTTTTCTCCGATATGATAAACCATAATGTCTAACACATAGATTAAAAGAATTTATTATTGTATTCCTATTTTGTCATCTGTGATTTACATGGTTCTAGATATTCCAATGTACAACATAAATTTAAATTCTTTTCAAAATGCTTCAATTGCAGTATGACTATCACTAGTAACACACTTGTTAACAAACTGGAGTGAAAATTGAAATGCTCAACAAACAGCCGTGGCACATAGGGAGAATTGTACAAGGCATGTGTTAGAAGTGTTTTGGGATATGGAACAGAGTGTTGGGCACCAAAAGCAGAGGACCTGAGAAGATTGGCGTCGACGGAAAGGAGAATGCTTAGGATGATGTGTGGTGTAACGTTGATGGATAGGATTCGAAGTGAAGAGATTAGAGAAAGAGTTGGTGTTGAGTGTATCGAGAATTGGGTAAGGCGCCAGCGTTTGAGGTGGTTTGGGCATGTGGAAAGGAGGGAAGAAAGTGCTGAAATTCGTAGAACGTTGCATATGAATGTTGATGGAGTCCGCAAACGAGGTAGACCAAGAAAGAGATGGATGGATGCTGTGAACAGTGATATGAAGGCGATGGGTATAACGAGAGATATGGCGAGAGATAGAGACATTTGGCGTAGAAAAGTTCATGGACCGGTCAACCCCCCCGGTGGGGATTAATACTGGCCGGAATACAAATGTTGTTTGTTTGTTTGTTTTGTATTCCTATTTTGTCATCTGTGATTTGCATGGTTTTAGATATTCCAATGTACAACATAAATTTAAATTCTTTTCAAAATGCTTCGATTGCAGTATGACTATCACTAGTAACACACTTGTTAACAAATTGGAGTGAAAATTGAAATGCTCAACAAACAGCCGTGGCACATACCAATTTAAGCATATTTTACTACCTTGAACAAGTGTTCCTCATTTCTGTTTCTTTTTAAAACAACTCACCCGAGTTGATTCAATGAATATTTTCACAAAATTATGCTATAAAATCACCTTTAATGACTCATGCATGGTTGCCGAAGACATTTCAAGTGACGTCAATGCAGTGGCTTCTCCTGTGAAGCTCTTCCATTTCGGCTCTTGATCACCAACTTGAAAGTCAAAGTAAACTACTTTATGAGTGAAGGTTGAGAATTCATTACTAAAGCAAAACACATATTCTCCTTCATCTTTTGCTGTAAAGGTATATGTATCATATTGCTTCTTTCGTTCATCATACATTGCTTCGCCATTTGGACCCGTAAGGATAACATCAACATCATACTGTCCACCGCTTATAACCTGAATATTATTTAGCGAACAAAAGAAGTGATGAGAAACACATAAATAAGTTAAAATATGTTGCTTGTACGACAATAGATGATGGGGAAACAGATGCAAAGGCTCGGGGCAGGGGGGGGGGTTATGAACCCAATGAAGCATCATACACACAATACAGGGTTTAAGCAACAGTAATCTTTGAAGTTTTAGCATTCAGCATTTGATGCAAGTACATCGGCATTCTTTATATCTTATGCTATGATGCTTACTTGATATTCCAATGTACACTTAGTGTCCTTCTTTATATCTTCGTGAAAACATTGTCTCGCGTTATCTTCCAATTCAAACGTAAGCTCAGTTCCAGCCACATCTTGTTTCAAGAAACCAACAACGAAAAGAAGCATACACACACGTAAAAACATTCTTAGATTTTTCTTTGGAGAACCATAAATAATTTAATGAAAATTATACACAAAACGTATTTATGCTGTGATGAAAAAAAGTCAACAGTTTGCAAACGAAACGTGGCGACAGTAAAACAACACACGGGATTTCCGCATTTAGTTTCGCAGCCGACAGAAATGTCTTAAAATATTCGATATTTCGTAAGTTATAATAATCCCCTCTGTAAGATTTTTTGTTATTATTTTTATCCCCTCCTGAACATTATCTCCTAAACGACGAAACGATATAAACGAGGCAACAAAATGAGCAAAGATTCGTAAGTTTTTTTTGCTGCATTTCAAATAAATGATGGTAAGATGCTGAAATATACAACTTGCATTTTTTTTCTATCGAATATGGAATTGATGTGCAGATGAAATTTTACCACTTGTCGTAATTGGTTTAAACTGGCAACTGCACTCTAAATAACTTAACGAAAGATTTGACCAGATGAGAATGCATTGATCAGTTTTACATTTTGATTTTTTGTACCGACTGAATGTCTTTATCACCGAATGTTTCACCGTTCGTCCCTCAAAAACTTTCAAAACCTTCAACTACCACAACGTACCAATCACTGGCACCAGGAACATTGTCTGTCGATGTTGCTGAATTTGTTCCCAGTTGGTTAAACAAGGTTTCTTCAGATGAAACATTTTACAATAGTTCCGTAGAGATTACCTCCAAATCTGTACAAGAAAAACCAAGAACGGAGGTTTGATTTTATTTCTAAATATCACTTATAAAAATTGTTGTAATAAGTTTCATACTGCATGCGGATGATGGCTGACAAGTTGTGTTTTTCTTTTAAGACATAAATATTATGTCAGTGATATGTTTGCTAGTGTGATGAAGATTGTGATATTTCAAAGAAATTGACATATTTCATTATAGTGTTTACAACCATAACATGCAACATGATTCAATTTTGTATAATTTGCACTTACAAGATGTTAGGATAACCTTGTATTATTTTTTATTTATTATCTTGTATTCGTTTGCTTCATTTGCTAGATTAAAGAAACGGAAAACAGAGAAGAACAAAAAGTGTGAAATCTGACAAAAACAGAGATGGACGCTCAAGGACATCAACAATGCCTGAAACTCCTCCAAGTTTGAGCAAAAAAATCATCAAAGCAGACAATAACTTTTACAGGGATTTCAAATCATCTGCTAGCAATCAAAAGGATTTCCCTATCAAAGACAATTTAGGTGTGTGGGCTGAAGTAAGCACTTTAAGTGATCAATACTATGTTACAGATTCAGATTTTCCAGTCTTGGAGAAAGGATCAAATGAAAACGCTCAGTTGAACACTTCATCCAATCAAAACTTTTTCTCCAAATAAGTCGTTTGTTGCACATAGTGGCCAACAACACAAGCATTTCAATTTAATTGGTACGGAACAAAGCATTTCATCTGGAAATGTTAAATTTAAAAGTCATTGTAGCAAAAGAAATGATTTTGAAAAAAATGGTTCGCAGTTCGTCAGTCATAATGCTAATACAAAAACCGGAGAACAGGACACAGACAACGAGTTTTCATTAAAACACGATACTTCTTCAAGGGGAGGCAAAAAAGAAAGAATTTCAAGAAAAAATATCAATAAAAATGAAGAGATGGCATCTGGCATTCACAATAATAATGCGAATAAAAGAAATTCTTTTCATCGTGATGTTTTTCAACCTGTAAAAGCGTCGCCACCTTCCTATAGTGACATCTTGAAAAACACAAACACAACTCAGGTACTTTTAACTAAGAAAGAGCAGAGTGTTTATGTTTAATGAAGTATTAACAAAATAAAGTTATCAGTAAAGTGAATGATTTGAACCCAGGAATGGAGTGACATATTTCCAGGCGTAGATCGTCAAGAAAGATTATCAGAAGGCTAGGTTTTGATAGCATAGGACTAAGAGAGAACTAGAGACCATTTAAACAACCTTCATATCTTTTGTTGTATATGAACTCAATATGATGTATGAGGTTTGACGTCATAACTGGACTTCAAAACGAGGTTAATGTTATCCTATGTTTTGTCAGGTAAAAGAACCGGAAGCAAGGAAGAAAATCGAAAGAGGATTGCTACGAATACCTAGCAGCGTGAGTGATGAGAACAAGGAAAATAACGATGAAGAAGTTGAAGAGAAGTCCGTTACGACTAAGAAGAAGAAAAACAAAAAAAAATCAACAGTTGAAACACAACCTCAACGTGTTAAAAAATCCAAGGAAGCGCTGACTCTTGACTTTGCTGACGTCGTCGAGAAGATGTTGGTAGGAAAATAATTTATCGTATTGCAAAATAAGAGTTGTAAAATATTATTGATTGCGTATGTTTAATGTTGTTTTAACACCCAAGAATACTTCCCAAAATTTTATCATGCTTAGTTGTCGTTTGTTGTGTGAAAATGTACTTTGAGGAAATTTATTACTAAACATTACATCTTCACATTGTATAGGAATCCTCAAAGACCGATAAGAAAACAGTTATTCGTACGGGAGGAATTCTTCCTGCTCAAGCACCGATTCCGCCAAAAGAAATACGAAATTCAAAGAAAAATGTAATTTATTTCATGCATAAATTACTGTATGTTGGATGGTGAACACGACTAAGAAAGATTCCTAACATATAATGATAGATTTTGTTAACTGCGTTAATACTGTAAGTGGCTATATTATTGTTTAAGTCATTGGTGTAGCCAGCATGATTTTTTACTCCCACTATGCAAATATTTTTGTGTTCACTGGCAATGAAAACAATAGATCTCTAAAGAAATAAGTGACGATAATCTTTCAGAATTAAAATAGGGAGTAAATATTCACGCTGGCCATGCCACTGGCTGAAATGGTTTGTACCTTGCATTAAGGAACTCTTGAAGCTGTTCTCTGAGTGATGAATAGCTATGGACATGTGCTTTGGGAACAATGAATTGTACATTTAATGTAAATCACTCTAAACTATATATTACTATCTTAGGCCTGAGGTGTTTAATATAATATTCTGAGCTTGAGTTCTTTTCAATTAAAAAGTATTATGGGTTCATAGCAAATATTTTTATTGTCAGGGGAATAAAATGACACATAGGTGCCCCCATCCTTTCGATTAAACGCCGCACTAAATTGCCCAGGTGCAATTGAGTGCGGCGCTAAATAGTATATTCTAGGTTACGAATGACGTCATTATTACATTTGCGTTGAACTTTACAGCTTACGCATTTGTTTTCATATTGATACTTAGACGTTTTTTCCTCTTTGGTTTGTTTCGTATTTCTAAAGATCACAAAATTTGTTTAACGCTTGTTAAGAGGTGAGTCATCCTTGAATTCTGCTTAATGATCCATAAGCTTTTATTTCCGATTATTTCGTCGCGTTTGCTGGCTATTGAAAAAAATGTTCCTCGAAGCTCAAAGCTGTTAGCTGTCATAAAGATTAATTTTATGAAGATCGTTACTCAATTACATTGTGAATGAGTTTTCTTCTCGCCAAGTGAATTACATTTTCTTGTTAAACGTGTCGCACTGAATTGTGACGAGCTTCATTTATAATTCGTATAGAAAGAACTCATTGTTTTCTATAGAATTTTTTCTCTTCAATTTGTTTGTATTAATCCAACTAACGTGTTTAAGGGTTGTATTGTTTTTTATATTTTCGAGTACAAATACATGTATGTATTAATTTGGATTATTTTCTTTTCTAGGATAGATTAGCAGTTTCAAAATGGCCAACGAGGGTATTTATTATTTTGTGTCGTATTTTATGTTATGAATTTTGCTTGACTAAGATTTCGAAATGCGAAGGTTTCTTTACAAAAATTAAAAACACAGGCAATAGTTACTTCAACAATAAAGAATGGCGAAAGGTAAAATCTACTGAAATCAAATTTTTAATCGCTTTATGTTTGTTTTTTTTTTGATTCAGTGTCTGCCCCACCACCATACGTATCATATGAGCAAAACCCACCCCTGGAGGCTCAGTATCTTATCCCACTCAATCCCTACCTTATCCAACAGCTGGACCTCCACAAGGAGCTCCTCCATCTGTTGCACCTCCTAGTTATTCATCAAGTGTCCAAGATCCATCAAAAGGATACCCACAACAGGCAGGACCTGCACCTTACCCTCAGCAAGGCATTGTCTATCCCTATGGTCAACCCGGTTATCCAGTTCAAGGTTCTGCAACTGGTTATACCAGTCAAGGAGTTGGTGCTGCATTTAACCAACATACTCAGACCACAATAATTACTCAGGTAAAGAATATTTATATCATTTGTGAGGTCTCATTGTCATCATTATAGAGAAGATGTTGTGTGATTTTTACATTCTTATTTATGTTTCTCTATGATATTCAGCAACCTGGCGGTGTTATTGTACAAAATGTCCTTCCACCACCGGATTATTTGGCTGTGTCGATTGTCAGCGCATTTTGTTGCTTCTGTATTGGTGTGTTTGCAATACTCAAATCATTGAAGGTAAGTTTTGTTTTGATGTGTGTAACTTTTATCTTGTACATATTTACTTACTTGTTTTATTTTGTTACATTTAGTCTCGTGATATGTATAGTATGGGCGACAGTGCACAAGCCTTGCAATTTGGATTGGAAGCCAAGAAGCTTGCTCACATTTCGATATTTGTTGCAATATGTACCTATGTGTTCATTGTGGTACTTCGCATTGTATTGTCTGTGACATTGAACGATTGATTGACATTATACTTCTTACATTTTTACCACCAATTTAGCCAATGTTATGTATACTATTAATCAGATATGATTTAATCCCAAAATGCACTATTCTATGAGAAACATTTCCATGTCAGCAACAGCAAGTGATATTATTTGTTATTTACTTCAATTGTAGTATGTTTTACCACAATTTTTCTATATATTAGTTTATTGAGCATATAAACAACAAGTGTATTGGTGTAAAGTAACTTGTAATACGAGGATGTACACGTACTACCAAATGAAATTGAAAACATTTAAAAAATTTAAATTTGCAGTTTTGTTATTTTGATGGATGAGAAATAGCCATCGAGTTTCAACTTCGTGCTGAATTCAAAATGGAGTTTCTTCTAGGTGTAGTAGGGAAGGATTTTGTGATGGTTGCAAGCGACTGCAATCAAGGACGGAGTATTGTGAGAATGAAAGAAGGTAGAAAATTTTTTTGATAATTTAAAGGCTGTTTTTCGTTGTATCATCAAGAATTTGTATCGCTCTGTTCACACATGTTAATGATGTAATCAAATATTCAATTCATCAATTCTTTCACAGACTACGACAAGATGTTCACACTCAGCGATAAGCTGTTGATGTTAGTTGTCGGAGAGTCAGGAGACACTGTCCAATTTGCTGAATATATTGAGAAAAATATCCAACTTTATAAAATGAAAAATGGTGAGAGTTGAAGATGGACAAAAGGGGGGTTAATGTACTTAGCACACTGAATGATGAATGTAGTGCAGTTAGTTGCATATTATGGTAAATGATATACTTAAGAAGCTGCCTCCCAAACTTATACTTATTGTTGATGTTGAATTGTAAAAGTAGACTGGATCTCTTTGGTCTCAGTGGTCAATTTAACTACCATTTTAACCATCCAGTCTTCTTGAAGTCAATCCATCAATAAAGAAGTTTTGTAATTATTTTCTTCCTACTTTTCTCTTTTTTATGTCTGTAATTACATGTTTTTGTCTATTTAGGTTATGAACTCTCCCCGCATGCTGCTGCAAACTTCACTCGTAAAGAACTTGCCGACTATCTTCGTAGTAGGGTACGTAATTTTATCTCGTAAAGTAACCATGTGAAATATTACTTTAAGAAATTTATATTTTGGTACAGACACCATACCAAGTGAACATATTGTTTGCTGGTTACGATAAACAAAAAGGACCTGAGCTATACTTCATGGACTATTTAGCATCACAGCAAAAGGTATGTTGTAACCGTCTAGTATCAGGTGTATTTTGAGATTCTGATTGATTGTAAAACAGATGTTTGTTTTTGTGTGTGATTCTTAAATGCTTTATCATTCAAGCTGTTAAAACCTCTCCAGACAAAGCTTTATAAACATTAATGATATCATAACAAATATGATTATTTGTGTACTATTTTCTCAAGGTACCTTTTGCAGCTCATGGTTATGGAGCATTCTTCACATTGGGTATATTAGACAGATATTATGAATCAGGTTGGGATTTTTTTGTGCTGTTTTTGTGTGTTGTTTTTGTGTGCTGTTTTTGTGTGTTGTTTTTGTGTGCTGTTTTTGTGTGTTGTTTTGTGTGTTTTTTTGTGTTGTTTTTGTTTGTTGTTTTTTTGTGTTGTTTTTGTGTCAAATAAATGAGTCCAGTGCAATTGTAACTGCTGCTAAACAATTTTTTTAAAGATATGTCAGTGAATGAAGCGAAAAGTGTCATAGATCGATGCATTGCTGAGGTAAAATATATGCCATCAAAATATTTTTTATCATCTAAATTTTTTGAATACAGTTTTACTTGACACTTTTGACTTTCAACACACTTCACTGTGAAGATGACTACCACTAAGGATGTGGAAATATCAATGAACACCAACAGTCCTCCTCGGGACTCTACTAACCTTTTAATTTTACTGTCATTAAGTACTATTGTTATTATTTTTATAGGTGCAAAAACGTTTTTTGATCAACATGCCCAAATTCATCATTCGTTACGTTGACAAGGACGGTATACACACCTGTGAAAAACCAGATTCAAATGAAACATGAGTAGGAGAACTCTGTTCTGCTAAATGTTTAATACGTTTGCAAGTGTTCGGGAGAAACTAGAAGTTTGTCGAAGATGATACGCTTAATTTTTCTGTCACGTATACTAAATTTGTATTAAACTAGTTTGATGCTTGATCTTGTAAACGTTATTTTTTAACTCAGACCACCACTTAAGAGAATTAGCTCGTCACTAGTCTTTTCTATTTCTTGCGCGATATTTGGCGTGACTGTTGACTGCAGAGCTGGATATTAAAAATATATAAATGCTGTTTAATATATTTATGTGAAGTCCGTACGGAGAAAATATTTTCACGAGGTCTAACAACATGTGCGCATTTGCGTGCTAATTTCTTAAAATGAATGGCGTTGTGTTTAATAAACACAGTGTTTTGGACGTGATCTCGGGGTCTGATGGGCGGAAGCTCGCTATTGCATCTCGCAAGTAGGATAGCGTGGAGGGGCCGAAATCTCTCTTTCTCATCTCTCTCGTGATGAACGAGAGACACCTTATACAATATAACTCTCTCATTATGAACGAAAGCGTTCATGGGCTACACGGAAAAAGGAATTGTCTACATTTTTATAATAGTTTCTACAGACATTTTTAACAAGCCAAAATACTTGCATGTATACTGTACCAGTAGCTATATACTTGCAGGCCACCAACATGTGCGCATTGCGTACCTACTTTTTTAAGTATGCCGTTGTATTTAATAAAGGCAGTGTTTTGGGAGATGTACCCAAAGGCCAAGAAATGAAAAAGGATGTGAATATTAATGATAGCTACAATAAATAATGTTATGACAAATGACATCGCTTGGCCCCAAATGTGGACACTGTTTTTTTTTCCAAAACAAAACGAAATGGGAGGGAAAACCGGTGGATCCGGTAAAAAACCCTCCAATGCAAGAAAAGATCAAAATTTTAGAAAAATTTCCTTCATTTTTTTAGTTTTAAGATCTTTCATATTTTTGTTGTTTTCAAAGTTCCCGATTATCTACTTTAGCATGCGAGGTAGTCAGATCGTGCGTTACTGTCGTATACAAATTTAAAGTTACAGAACGACAAAAAATCGGGCTGACAACCCTATTGACACAGCAAATATTTTGTGTGCCGATAACAATGAAAAATGAAATGACGAAAGTGACTTCTTGACTTGCATGAAAATCATTTTTGATGTCTACTAGATTTCATTCAATTAAAAATGTCCATGTTGCTTCATTAAGACTTTCGTTAATAGCTGGCTTTCGCTCGTGTGTCTTGTCAGAAAATTTAACAATTGTGAGAATTTAGTTTTACGGAAATTTTTCACGGTTGAATTTGAAAATACTTTATACTGATAAACATTATGCATAATAAAAGTCGCAAGTGTGAATCTTTCACTAAGGGCGCATATTTCGTGGTGCTTCTGTTGGTCGTTCATTCATTGTCCAGTTAGTAGGCCCACAGACATAGCTACTCTATAAAAAACACGTTATAAACGTCAGCATAATTAATGAACGAAAACAGAAATTAAATATATTGAAAAGAACAAAACTTTAATACCTGGTTTCAAAGCGTTGTCATGGTCAGTCTGATCCAGGGGATATAATAGATCTCTTCTCTTTTTTTTCATCGCGCAGTTTTTACGTATGTATCATATAAATTTAGTGTAACATTTTTATCTTAGGAATTCAATAAAACCTACTTGCAGCATTGTAATTTTCTTTATAAACGTTAAATGAAATAAGTAAAAAGTAGCGAGTGAAAGCCAGCTATTTTCTCAAAGCAAGTGACATCTTTTATTGACATTTTTTTATAAATGTCAATAAAATATAAAAAAATTATAAAAACAGACCATCAGGATACTTTTTAACTATCTCATGCAGTTACTCATACAACACTTATCTACTCAACTTACAAACCACCAGACATGGATCGTGTTTTCCACTCGCTTGTTTTCCATCTTCGTAAAATATGTTCTGTTTTTATAGTCCAATCATTTCAATGTGAATTTTCTTACGTAGATATGCCCTTATGCGATGTCCATTCAATATGTTTATAGCATTCCATACACGAAGTTACCGTCATCATTAACCAATAAAGCAACTACTGATATTCATGAATCGCAATTTCAATAGGTTACAATTTATATGCACTCTTGTGGTAACTTTAAGCGAAGGAAAAGGTATCACTTTAACACCCCCAGTTATCATCACTCAAAAATGCTTAGTGCAGAGTTGATCTTCTGTGAGTATCAGTTGACCACCTTTAGGTGGGCTCATATAACAATGGGGCCCATCATCATTATATGAACAAACAACTGACATCCACAAAGAATCCAAACTACAAATGAACATTCTTGGCCATGAATCACCATGACACATGAGTAATAACAAACTAGTAAGAGTAATTGAAGTGAATGACACAGGTGGTAAAGGGACTTTCACAACTCCTTCCATGTGGGATCTACAATATAAGAAAATATGAAACACGTTTTTCGAGATTTCATGATGAATAACTCTGCATATGAGGTTAATTTGCGTTTTTAAATTCTTAATCAGATATATTGAGAATGAACAAATTACAATTTGTTTTCTGTTTGACTATCCAAATGGTAGAACATTCGCCTACATTGCACGAATTGCATTAGGAAGTTCAGTTTGAACGATGCAACGAGAACTTTCAAATGATCAAAGGCTTAACATCGTGATCAAAGCATTTTACAGTGAAAGCTTTCATATTACGAGGCCTACCCTAAGACTAGTTGATTATTCCATGTAACTCATACTTCTGTACTTCGATATTAAAAAGACAGAATTTGCCTTTCTTTCTACAACGTTAAAGTGACTAATTTTCTCTTAAAGTGAAAACACACGAATTTAAATACGTCAACATTTCTTTAATTGACGTCATGAGTATAATTTTTTATTTTGGTTGGTTCCTTAGGAGCATGTCACATTTCGCAAAGACAATAAGTAATCCTTCAATGCGATTAATTAAAGAAAAATTCATAACAATCTTCAGATTTTTTGCGTTTTAATGTCGTTATGCAAAGTAACGATGCATGATGTTGCCATGAGACGATGATGAATTTAGAAGCTAGATTTTAGATCTTTTCAAATATTCATCGATCTTGCAGTCATATATTGCTAGGTTAAGGTTAGGAGAGGGTTTAAGGGCGTTCTGGTTGACGCCACCAACATCTTTATCCCAAAATACTAATATTTTTCGTTATTTTGTCGTATTTTTAGAAATTAGATTTGATAGATATCCGGAAATTTGTTCAAGTACGAACAATGAATGTTAAACAATCATGTGGAACAAATACATATAATGATATGCTTAAGACAAAGTATATAAACACTATTCACTTCAAGTTTTGCCACATTTAAACCACGAGGCGTTATGGAGAGCAGACGTTCATATGAGATGAAACAAGACTATACACATGCTCGACAAGTATAAAGATTTGTGATTGTGCAAAGCAGAGAGGAGAAACCAAGTCAAGTGAGTTTGGAAACAGCTGTCAACGAAACCTGCTTGCGAACTTTGATACTTATCAACGCAGAGCTGCAACGACATCAATCATAAAAAGCTTTTTCAATGGACACACCCGGCGCACGTATTCGAACAATAGTAAGCCACGATGTACAGATATATACTATCAGTATCACATCCAAAATGTTGATGGCAGCTGCGAAAAGAAAACCCTTTTCAAATGTGTGACACACGTACTTGCTTCGATATCATGTATGGAAACATATCCCACAGCTGTAAACTAGAAATGTAAGTGACTACACTGACGATAAATGATTAATTGCTTTGTGACTTGTCTCTATTGAGATTCCTCATAAAAATCTCGTGGGTTTTTATTGATGCTACTGAATTTTGGTTTGCTTCTTCAATGTCACATTAGTCATTACTGAATATATGTAATGAATTTAAATACACTAAATTTGCCATCTGAGTGCATAGAGGTACAGTTTGCACAGATTGTGGTGTGGATCTGCAACGAACGAGAACCGTAATTGTCTTTTGCTCAAATTTCTACGACTCCCTGCAATCTTTATAGTAGTCGAAAACATCAGAGAACGCCTTAAACCCTCTTCTAACCATAACCTAGCAAGATATGACTGCAAGATGCAATAAATATTTGCACACAATTAGAGTCTATTTTCTGAATTTATTATCGTCGCATGGATCTTGACCTGAAAGATTCTAATGAGGTTTTTTCTTTAAACGCATTGAAGGATTACTTATTGTCTTTGTGAAAGGTGACATGCTCCTAAGGAGCCAATCACAATAAAAAATTTTAGTCATGACGTCATGTTGACAACGGAAAAGTAGTCAATTTATCGTTGTAGAAAGAAAGGTAAATTCTGTCGTTTTACTGACGAAGTAGTGAAGTATGAGCTACATGGAATAATCAAGTGGTCTTAGGGTAGGCCTCGTAATATGAAAGCTTCCACTGTAAAAGGCTTTGACCACGATGTTAAGCCTTTCATCGTTTGAAACTTGTTGCATCCTTCAAACTCAACTGACTAAAGCTATTCGTGCAATTTGGTGAATGATTCACCAATTAGATAGTCAAACAGACAACATGTTTTAAGTTGCTCATTCTCAATATATCTGATTAAGAATTTAAAAACGCAAATCAACCTCATATGCAGAGTTATTCATCATGAAATCTCGAAACATGTGTTTCATATTTTCTTATATTGTAGATCCCACATGGAAGGAGTTGTGAAAGTCCCTTTACCACCTGTGTCATTCACTTCAATTACTCTTACTAGTTTGTCATTACTCATGTGTCATGGTGATTCATGGCCAAGAATGCTCATTTGTAGTTTGGATTCTTTGTGGATGTCAGTTGTTAGTTCATATAATGATGATGGGCCCCATTGTTATATAAACCCACCTAAAGGTGGTCAACTGATACTCACTAAAGATCAACTCTGCACTAAGCATTCTTTGAGTGATGATAACTGGGGTGTTGAAGTGATCCTTTTCCTTCGCTTGAAGTTACTGTAAGAGTCAATGATATCAGTAGTTACTTTATTGGTTGATGATGCCCGTAACTTTGTGTATGGAATGGTATAAACCTGTTGAATGGACATCCCATAACGGTATATGAACGTAAGAAAATTCACATTGGAATGATTGGACTATAAAAACGGAACATATTTTACGAAGATGGAAAACAAGGAGTGGAAAACACGATCCATGTCTTGTGGTTTGTAAGTTGAGTAGATAAGCGTTGCATGAGTAACTGCATGAGATAGTTAAAAAGTATCCTGATGGTCTATTTTTATAATTTTTTATATTTTATTGACATTTATAAAAAATGTCAATGAAAGATGTCACTTGCTGTGATAAAAATAGCTGGCTTTCACTCGCTACTTTTTACTTATTTTATTTAACGTTTATAAAGAAAATTACAATGCTGCAAGTAGGGTTTATTGAATTCCTAAGATAAAAATGTTACAAAAATTCTATAATAAATATGTAAAAACTGCGCGATGAAAAAAAAAAGGGAAGAGACGTACCAAGTCGCCTGAATCTGACCAGGACAATGCTTTGAAATCAGGTATTAAAGTTTTGTTCTTTTCAATATATTTAATTTCTGTTTTTATTTGTTGATTATGCTGACGTTAATCACGTGTTTTTTACAGAGTAACTACGTCTATGGGCCTACTAACTGGACGAAGAATGAACGACCAAATCGAACAGAAGCACCATGAAACAAGCGTCCTTAATGAAAGATTCACACTTTGTAATGTTTATTAGTAAATGTCTATGGGCCTACTGCGTAATGTTTATTAGTAAAGCGCATTTTGAAATTCAACCGTTAAAAATTACTGTGAAACTAAGTTTTCACAATTGTTAAATTTTTGACAAAACACACGAGTGAAAGCCAGCTATTAATGAAGGTCTTAATGAAGCAACATATAAATTTGAATGGAATAAAGACTCTGCGCTCTTTCATTTTTTGTTGTCTACCAAACATTGCGTTTCTTTTGCTTGAGCACAAAATATTTGCTGCGTAAATTGGGTAGTCAGCACGCTTTGTTATCGCTCTGTAAATTTAACAGACTACGCTGCATGTTAAAGTAGATCATCGGGAACTTTAAAAACAACAAAAATATCAAAGATCTTAAAACTAAAAAAATGAAGGAAATTTTTCTAAAATTTTGATCATTTCTTGCATTGGAGGGTTTTTTACCGGATCCACCGGTTTTCCCTCCCATTTCGTTTTGTTTTGGAAAAAAACAGTGTCCACATTTGGGGCCAAGCGATGTCATTTTTCATAACATTATTTATTGTAGCTATCATGAATATTCACTTCCTTTTCCATTTCTTGGCCTTTGGGAATATCTCTCAAAACACTGCCTTTATTAAATACAGCGGCATACTTAAAAATTAGGTACGCAATGCGTACATGTTGGTAGCCTGCAAGTGTATAGCTACTGATACAGTATACATGTAAGTATTTTGGCTTGTTACATTTTATGTGTGTAGAAACTATTATAAAAATGTAGATAATCCCTTTGTAGATGACCTCTTATATTGTATAAGTTGTCTCTCGTTCATCAAGAGAGATATGAGAAAGTTACATTGTAAAAGGTAACAAGTAAAATAAGCATAAACATGCTTAGAGTTGGTTAGAGAAGTTATAAGTTAAAAAGGCAGAAGCTGTTCGAACCTTTGCAGTATCCTTGGATGTTCTAGTTTATTTTATGAGAAGAACTTTCGTGAAAAGAAAAAAAAGATAACATTCAAAAGCAAAAAACCCTGTTTTCGGTCCATGCTTCCCGATACCTTCTTATATGTAAGGCACAAGAACGCCGCATGTTAACGTTCCGGTAGGAGATTTCGGCCCCTCCACGTTATCCTACTTGGGAGACCATCAGTGTTTGGCTCCGAGCATGCGCTGAAACCTGGCAATCTTGTGCGTGCATTCGTGCGTGCATTTGTGCGTGCATTGCGTGCATGTTGCGTGTCGGCTCCAGTGGTCGGCCGGCTGCCGGTTTTATAAACATGGAGGAAGTGAGAAAGAAATTTACTCCTTGTATCATTGTTCATGGCGGTGCCTGGGCTATTCCAGATCATTACCGTGAGGTTTGTTGCTCTGGAATACAAGAAGCAGTAAAAGCAGGCTATACTTGTCTTAAAAATGTTAGTAGCAAATGTGTTGAATCATCTATGAATTGATGTCCCGATGAGCTCTATTGATAATACTTACTCTTCGAGTCTCCGTACATCTCACAGTTTCAATAAAGTCTTTCTTTGTTTAAACGAATATCCAGGGGGAAAGTGCATTAAATGCTGTTGAGAAAGCTGTCAATTGTATGGAAGATAATCCAAACTTCAACGCTGGACACGGCTCTGTACTCAATGAACTAAACCAAGTAGAATGTGATGCAATGATAATGGAGGGGAGAACATTAAATTCAGGTTTGCGCATTAAACTGAAAAATAACTGAGGCAAAATCATTGAATATTAACCTGGAGGCTGTGCTAGGATGGACCTTATTTTTGTGATTCTAAAATCATCATCTTCATTTAAACTATTTCCATTTTCAGAGTGCTTTTACTCACTCAAATATCCATATTCTTTGCATCCTAGTCTCATCATAGCTTATCCTAAGGTTTCACTCATGTAGCTAAGTACATCCTCTAGTTTTTTCCTCGCCTGCAGCAAGCCTATGTTTCAATATGTATTTGGTTTCAAACTTACAGGAGCTGTTATGGCTGTGAATCATTTTTCCAATCCAGTATCATTTGCAAGGAAAATCATGGAAAGGACTCCACATTGTGCATTAGACAGCAAAGGGGCATTGTCATTTGCCAAGAAGATTAACTTTCCTATTCTGGAAGATCCATTGGAACTGGTGACATCACAAGCAAAGTCAAGGGAGAATTTCTATGGAAATTATGAGAATGCCATCGAAGGCCATATTGGAAAGTCTACTCAAGATTATCATGATACTGTGGGTGCTGTTGCTATGGATGAAACTGGATGTATAGCTTGTGCAACATCAACAGGTGTCACTTTTCTCCCTTCCCTCCCCCCCCCCTTTCAGTATTTGTTATGCATGCCCACCGTCCTTATGGTCACCAAGATAGCCAAACTCTGCAAAAACAATTTATTGACAGGCATTTTAAAGTTATTATTTTTGTGTTATTAGCAAGAGTTGAAATGCATATACAAAAAACATAGTGTCATCTTATCAACCTCTAACTAATAGATTTTGATGCATTTTATGAAAAAGTTTTGTTGAAATTCAACTCTTCCACACCTGCAGGTGGCTTGCCAGCTAAGATGCAAGGCCGTATTGGTGACAGTCCTCTCATTGGTTGCGGAGGATATGCTAATGAATACGGTGGATGCTCAACTACCGGTCATGGTGAATCAATGATGAAGATAACGTTAGCAAGAGAAGTGATTTTCAACATTGAAAAAGGAAAAAATGCACAGGTAAATAAACTAAAATGTTGGCTTTACAATGTTAGAAAAGTGTTTTTTTTGTTTTCAGACCTTGTTGAGCATCATAGCGTTCCTTGAGAATTATTTTGTGTATTTTAAACATATAAAGGTTTCAGCGGAAGAAGCCATCGAAAAAATGAAAAATCGTCTTGATGGCCATGGTGGCGTGATCGTCATAGACTGTCATGGCAACTTTGGGAAAGCGTTCAACACGGAGAAAATGGCCTGGGCACGAATAAAAGATAATGTTCTCGAATACGGTGTGGAACACAACGAATGCGTGCAAGTAACGTTGATTTAGCGAATTTGTTTTTAAATTTTCTTATCAATGTTTTACATTTTGGTTAAAGTCTTTGACATGTCGGCAGATAGGACGATCGTGTGTGGTAAAAACTGCTGGATATTGTTTTATTTACTGCATGCCCGCTTATGATAACAATACTTAGAGAATTGAACTAAACTCTTTAATAAATTTCGCCCTATGCTCAGGATTCTGCTCAGTTGTTTTATTGATTTAACAAATACTTGCGTGTACATGTCAGTTTCGCTATTTTTTAATGAAGTTCCCAGTACTAAACCTGATCCATCTCAATATACTTAAGATATTTGTTTTTACCGCTCTCAACTCAAGTAAATGATGGCAATTGGCCTTTAATCCCCCAGTCATCAGTAAAATGCAACGTTGAATATATAATTAGTCTTTCTTCCGTCACACTGCTGCTTATGGCACGAAACTCTAATTTACATGCGAAGTGCTTGTGCTGTGTGTTTATCTCTGGACTTTGATTGAAATATTATACAGCTAAATAGTTTCTTTTGTTGATTTTTGATCTATTGTTTTGTGGGGAGAAAAACAACTCATCGGAATCAAGTTCGCTAAGGGTGGAAGATAATCTTGTATGAAACATAGAAGTTTTAAACAACTGTAAGTTCTTTCTTGTTGTGATGCGCTCTTATTAGGAAATGGATATAGTTTCGATTTGTGTATTGATATTTGAATGTCTTAAGTACGTTTGAAATAGTCGGGCAATCCATTTAAGAAGAAGTTTTTTATGACCAACATCCTTTATCTATTGTAGGCAAAACGTTCTGTATTTTCGCAAACTTTTTGCTTTTTTTTGAAATGTTTTTAATCGTGAACGCCTTGTATACAATTATGATGACGATAGCGTGTTATAGATCATCAATTGTGAACAGGTTAAGTTCCTTGTGGCGTTCACTCGGTTTTTTTGTCAAGAACAACGGTATTTTCTCAGTTCTTAAGCTCTAAGCATTTCTTCTTAAATAGAAACATCATTTTTACGACGAAGCAAGTTTTCGGTAGCTTTCATTGTCTGCTCAATATTAACTATCTTTATATGGCGTATATTTTGAAATATTCGAATGCTCGCTCTTAAACATTTAACTTATTTGTTTAAATCACATCGTCTCTTTAAGAAAAATCATTCCACATGCCATACTATCCTTACAGGAGGTCTTCTTGGTATGTAATTTCTATAGTATCATGTCGTTTCTTGGTTTTAAATCATTGGGCAAGAACAGTGTATTGTTCGTTCGCTCAATACTACTTCAACGTTGGAATTTAGTATTCGTCCTACAGCTTAAAGTAACAAATAATTTTTGTCCATCTTTCAATTTGCCGATGATGGTTTAAATATTCAGCGTTTGTTAAAAGGTTGTCAGCTATTGCCTTTTAAACTTTATTGCAAACATATTGTCCCCCAATAGTTATCGTATCTATACTTAATCAACGCACTATACTTATGTGTACTGTAGGGAACCAGTTTTGGTTGTCTTTACACCACCTCGTACGCTAAGTTTAACATATATGGGTTTACACCATTTTACACTATACCGGATTCGCTCATCAAGACATCTTCATTTGCTTTAAAGATGTAACTGCTCGGAGTAAAAGCTTACTAAGTTGATAGATTTAGTCTATTTGATTGTGTTTCTGACGTTGAACAGTTTCACTGCCTTTTAATACAAAGAAAATTTAACGCGCTACGTATGAAATTTGGTGTAATATAAAACATGGCCTAAGATTGTGCATGAGAGTCGCACTTGATGGCTTAGTTAAACTTTTTATTTGATAATGGCATGAAAGCTATGTTCTTAATGACGTCATTTCTTATGGAATAAAACCTCTTTATTATTAAAAATTATGTAAGTCAATTAAACATTAATTGTATTTTTTGTGTGGCAGGTTGGCGTGGTTATAAGGACATTGCATTTAATACAAAATGAATGTTTGACGTAACTAAAGTCTGCTTCGTATTTCTTTTGTTTATTCAATATAAAAACTGCTTGATTGTTTTGAAGTAGTTCAGCTTTGGTTTTTAGAGTGTATTTAGCTAATTTTAGATGTATCCATTGTGTATCGTGTACGAGACATGTGGGAGTCACAATACCATATAATAGGTTTTGGTTAAATTGAACTTTAGCCGACTTCATTCGCTGTAGATCATATGTGTTAGAATTCAGTTTGAATTATATTTATTGGCTTTGTGTTGTACTGTTCACGCGCTTTATACTTTGAAAACGTCGAACATAAATATTGAGTAAAAGAAAACTGGGTATCAACCTTTTCTTTTAAGTAAAAAATATGGTGAAAGTTATGTTAGTAAGTTAGTAACAGAAAGAACAGGAAACCAAATTCTAAGAATTCAATAGAAAACGTTTGTATTATGATCGTAAGTGTGTTAAAAATATCACTTTGTAGGAGACACGTCCGTCGTTCTTGTAGAAACAATAATGGATATGGATGGTGTGAATGGGTTTAGTTTACGGGGAAATTTACCTTTAAATTGTTCTAATGAGGTCTGGAATTGAGTTCGGAAAATTTCCCAAACTGTTAATTCAATTGCGGAATCACTTAAAATTGCCAAACTTAATTTGGTTCAGACTTCAGACGCCAAACTTTTGCCGCTTGTAATTTGGGAAGTGAATTCGGCTCATGTGAAATTTTTCTTCTCTCATATGTAAGAAAATAAAAGCCTTTTCTTTAAAAGCATTAACCAATGGTGGAGGATTTCATTTTCTTTTTCTCGTTTAGAGTTAAGCTGACAACATCAATGGCCAAACAATATCAACTTGTCTTTTTGCTTTTTATACTTTCAAATCAAGGTAAAATCCAACCCTTGTACTGTTGTACAGTACATTTATATACAGATCATTAATGAACATTTGGGTGTTTTTCGTCTTCACAACGACGCCTGATGTTAATAGTTTTACAACGATTACACTATTTGCAAACACCGTACCTTTAATTAAACATTTTAAGATGTTATTATAAATTTGTTTCACGTATTTGCTACAACTGTATAAATTATCAAAATTAGGGGAGTTGAAATGCACCCTGCGTCACAAAAATGAAGACGCATTTCTCATATTTATTTTCATTTTATTTTATTTCTGAGCGTGGTTGTTGACATTTGGTATTTTCTTCTGTACAATAAGTACATCCAAACTCTCTCTTTCAATTTGTAGCAAACAGTCAGTTGGTGTGTAATCAATGTTTGAACAGTAATAATGGCATGGGAGATTGTGGAAGAGAGCAACGATGCACAAGTGAAGAGCCGCGCTGTTTAGCTATAAGAAGAGACGTTGATGATCTACTTGGGAACGTAGGAACCATTTACGAGACGCGATGTGCAAGTTCTACAGAATGCTCATCAAGCAACTTGAGAAATATCTGTCCTGGTGATGATTGTCAAGCCCAATGTTGCTCAACCAATAAATGTGATCCTTTCGTTTTGATGAGGTAAATATCAAGTGAAGAACGTGTTTTCTTTCAAATCACGAAAATTCCCTCGTTTACTGTTTTCTGTTTCTTTATCTTTAGTCAAACATCATCCGTGCTCAACCACGAACGTTCCATTGTTACCAATGTAGTCGAGAATCCCTCGATACCTGTACACATTCACGTCAACGCTGTGACGAAGATCAAGATGTATGTCTTTCGCTTCTCATGGAGGGTGGTAACGATCCAAAGAGTTACTATAAACGTTGTGCACGCAGGGACGAATGCACCGAAAGTGAATTGAATAGATTGTGTAATGAACACATGGACGAATTCACTCAAAAACAATGCAGGGCTACTTGTTGTCATGAAGAAATGTGCAACACTAGTTCCTTTCATATGATTTCTTTAATACTTCTCGCTTGTGTGTTTCTACTTGTTCTTGCTGCAAATTAACAAAAACACGTCATGAATAATACTTTGTAGAATGGAGTATTGTGGACTAATGTTCATTTTTAATGTTTCTATATATTGCTCAAAGATACATAGTTCTGCTTACAATTATCTAACAATGTATATATTTTTCTTGTTCCTCTCTTATATTTAATGTGCAAATAGTTCGCTCCAACTATTTAGATTGAATATTCACGTTAAATACTTCAACAAATTTTAAAATAAACATTGACAATTTTTCGTCGTTCTATTAATCCGGGTTGTGTGGATTTCATAATCTTGTTATGGATTAAGGATGTCACCTAGGCTACCCAACAAGCTTTTCGCTTTCCTTTCCAATGTTTGTTTTATTTTAAGATGGAGGAAAACTGAAATTATTTTTTCTTTATCCTTTTGATAATTTTCTGGCGGCTTGTTTCTATAATTGTTTGAGAATGCAATTACGCTATATGAAGACGCTTCTTCCGTCACAGGTAATCTTGTTTAAGAACTTTCTGCTGTTCGACAAGAGCTCAATGGTCTGTCAATGTTTGAAAATTTTCAATTCCAGGATGGTGCATGTAAAGTCACTGCCATGGCTTGGTCAGCCAACAATCAAAAATTGGCTGTTGTTACAATGGACAGAGTTGTTATACTTTTTGATGAAATTGGCGAAAAGCGCGATAAATTTGCGACGAAACCAGCCAATTCCCAGGTATAAACTATGAAATAAGTCGATTTGAATCTGTCGATAAGACTCATCTTGTATTGCTTGTTAAAAAATAGGCTGGAAAAAAGAGCTATGTCGTTAAAGGATTGGCATTTTCGCCTGATTCCACAAAGATTGCTGTGGGACAATCTGACAGCATCGTGTTTGTTTACAAAATTGGTGAAGATTGGTAAGGCTGCCCTTGTAATTATGAGGAATCGTATCTTCACAAAACTTTGAATTTTGTTTTTCCTTTAATATTTTATAGGGGTGACAAAAAGGTGATATGCAATAAGTTTGTGCAGCAGGTATTTTATTCTTTCTTTTATACTGTCATATTTTTTATTCATCAATTTTTTCTTAATAAAAATCTTTTTTATAACAGAGTGCTGTGACATGTCTTGTGTGGCCAGCAGATCAACCATTTCTTGTATTCGGACTTTCTGATGGCAAAGTGCGCATTGCAAACCTTAAGACAAACAAATCTCAAACTCTTTATGGCACAAATAATTATGTGGTATCTCTAGCATGCAAGTACGTTTTCTTGCTCAAATTGAGCTACATTTTATGCATTATAGATAATATTTTATATGTATTTGCTTTGCTCAGCTCATCAGGTCTTGGTTTATTATCTGGACACATAGATGGTGCCATAGTAAGGTACTTCTTTGATGATGAAGGAACTGGACTCTCACAGGTTATAACTCATATTATAAATAGGTTTTATTAACATACCAAAAGAATGTAAACATGTAGTTATGAAATTCACCATTTATTTAGGGTCAACTAGTTAAGCATTCTTGTCCACCTTACTCATTGTGTTGGGGTTGTCTGTTGTCGCAGCAGGATGTGACAAGCGCATTGTAGCGTATGGGAAAGAGGGAAAGGTCATCCAGAATTTTGACTACAGTCGAGATGAAAGTGAGAAGGAATTTACGGTTGCTGTGTGTAGCCCAAGTGGTCAGTCTGTTGTCGTGGGTAGTTTTGACAGGTATCTATCCTTGATGTTTATTACTTTTGGTTGAATTACAAAATACATGTCTACCTTAACAGATTACGGATATTTAACTGGAGTCCACGTAAAGGTGCCTGGGATGAGAGCAAAATGAAAGAAATTGAAAATTTGTACACCATAACAGCATTGTCATGGAAACAAGATGGATCAAGATTAGTTGCTGTAAGATTCAATCTATAGTTAAAAGAAATGCTGACTGAATATCACACCAAATGTTACCTCTTTGTACTCCTCCCTTGTTACAATATCATACCATATTTATGATACCTCTTCCCACCCCTCCCTTGTTACAATATCATGCCAAATGATGCCTTCTCCCACCCCTCCCTTGTTACATCTCTATTCTTTTTGCAGGGAACATTGTGTGGCAGTGTTGAACTCTTTGACTGCTGTCTCAGAAGAACCATCTATAAAAATAAGTTTGAAATTACATATGTTGGTCTGAGTCAGGTCAGACTTTGACGAAAAAATTGTTTTTACTTTCGTAAATGCTGTTTTGATTATTGACAAAAGGATTTTTATCTCATTCACTCATGTGTCAAGCTCATATTTTTGTTTTTTCCATTTTCTTTCAGGTTATTGTAAAGAATCTTTCTTCTGGCACGCGTGTTGTCTTGAAATCTCACTATGGCTACGAGATTGATAAGGTCAGCGTCATGGGAAAAGATAAATACTTGGTGGCGTACACGTCAGATACATTGTTGCTAGGTGATCTACAAAGCCATAAACTGAGCGAGGTTAGTGAGCTCCTGATGTCGTGCACATCATCACCGTCATGTGTTGCATCCTTCTCTATCCTATGCAATCCTTCACATTCACAGGGAGATTTATTTGAAAGAAGTGTTCGTTAATATTTTATTGAACATTGTTGTCTTATTGTATACGAATGATTTCAGAGTATCCTATCTTGTTCTCTACCATCATAAGCATTTGTTTTTACCTTTATACTCTCATTAACTCTCGTGTATGACTGTAATCGTTTCTTTTTGAAAAGAATTCATTTTTTTTCTCACCAAGGTTCCTTGGCCGAGCTCAGGAGGAAACGAAAAGTTCTTCTTTGAAAACGAAAACGTAGGTTGACGTGAGATTACATGTAACACCGAAAAATGTCCAAGATTTTTCACCGTCTTGAAAATTTTCCTCTCGCTTTTAAAACTTTTTAAAAGCGGTTTTTTTACGTTCCACAGGTTTGCATGATATTTAATGCTGGAGAACTTTCTCTTATTGAATATGGTAACAATGAGATCTTATTTACGGCTAGAACGGAGTTCATGAATCCTCATTTGATAAGGTAGGATAACGAAGGATGTTATATATTTACAATGGAAATTTTTGATAATACTGTTTCTCTTAGTGTTCGTCTAAATGAACGTAAGATCAGAGGAGTAGAAAATGTCAAAATGATGGCGTATCTTATTGATTTAAAGACAATATGTGTTGGTAGGTCTGTGAGGGAGAAATAGGGATCGATGGGGATTGAATTACGTTGTAGGAATTGGGTAAATTTTATTGATTCAGTGTGTTAATGATCGACAGTAAATAAATTACCCGTTTATCCGTGATTTTAATATTTGTCAACATTATTCTCTAGTTGATTTGTTGTCTGGTTTCAATGTGGCGTCCGTTGGTCATGACTCGAAGATTGATTGGCTAGAGGTATGGCTCTTCATCTTGTCCTTCTTTCATGGTTCTTTTCTTAAATGTTGTGTGGTGACGGAGGTCCTGGAAACTAAGTTGACTTAGTGTGCTATACTATCACTCACTATAAGGAGGAAAAAGTTTTTCGTAATCTTTTTATTTGCTTTTTCTGTTTAAATGTTTAAAGTTGAATGAAACTGGACGAAAACTTCTTTACCGTGACAAGAAATCAAAGGTAAACAATGATACAACATATAGAACACCAAAGTAGATAGAAATATTGAAATCATTTTTCTCTGTGTTTTGACTGAATGTAAGTCATCAATCATCATCTCTAGATTACCATTATTGTAAATTTTATAAAAACCGACTCACAACTGGGAGCTGCTGCAACCAAGCCGCCACAAGCTTCACGTTTGTTTCTCATCAAAACAACTAATGCTGTATTACATCATCTAAAAAGTCCTTTCTACATAGAGTAGCCTAAACTAAACAGTCGTGAATACTAAACAACATATGTCTGTGATCCATCCATTCTTCTCGAACTGTGCGGATGCAACAACAAAACGTGCTTGATACAACCTCCCTCGCCGCTGCACCAATTCACAAATGGGCTCCCAGGGGAGAGTTTGAAAAAACATTTTTAGCCTTTTTTGTACCTCAATCCGTGGAAAATAATACTCAGTTTGAATTTCTACTGTAAAGAACTTCAACATTTGTCTTTGTTCATAATTTTACGATATTTTGTGATAAATAAAACCATTTTTTCATGCCAGCTTTATCTTCTTGATGTCGAAACTCATAGTCGTACGACAATATTAAACTACTGTACCTACGTTCAGGTGGGTTGCCTTCATTTAAGGTAGCAACAATGTTTCATCTCTCTATTGACTTCGTGTTCTATTTTTCATTCTCGTTCAGTGGGTACCCATGAGTGACGTTGTTGTTGCCCAGAATCGTGGAAATCTTTGTATCTGGTATAATATTGACGCTCCACAGAGAGTAACTATGTTTCCTATAAAGGTATTATGACATTGGATTACGCAACTAGTTACATATTAAATAATAAAGACTTTGACTGGGCAGTTTTTAATGTGTTTGAGGTATACTAAACAAAACAGATTTTAAATGCCCAGTTTTTAATGTGTTTGAGGTATGCTAAATAAAACAGACTTTGAATGCGCAGTTTTTAATGTATTTGAGGTATACTAAATAAAACAGATTTTAAATGCCCAGTTTTTAATGTATTTGAGGTATACTAAATAATAAAGACTTTGACTGCGCAGTTTTTAATGTAGGTGTTGGATATACTAGGTAAAGTAAACTTTAACTGAACAGTTTTCCATTCATTTTAAGGGAGATATAGTGGATCTTGAACGAAACGAAGGCAAGACAGACGTTGTTGTCAATGAAGGTGTCACTACTGTATCTTATACGCTGGATGAAGGATTGATTGAGTTTGGTACAGCTATCGATGATGGGGATCTAACAAGGTATCACAGGGGATCTAATTTGTTTAACAAAATAACAATAGGTGTACCGACATCATGCTTCTTCTGTTTTCATTCTAGGGCCGTGTCCTTTCTAGAGACGCTGACAATGGTGCCAGAAACTGAGGCAATGTGGAAGACACTTAGTAAGCTTGCCTTGGACGACAGACAGCTCATCATTGCAGAGAGATGTTTTGCTGCGCTTGGCGATATCAGTAAAGCAAAATATTTAAGAAATATCAACGAGCTTGCCGAACAGGCTGCTGCAGATTTCGTAAGTTTGACATGTAGGATACATAGGGATAGTATAAATTATAATAAGGGATATTTGGGGTCTTAAGCTGGGTACATGTGTATGATGGGAAGTGTTTATTCAGGGTGGAGACGGTAGTCATCATTACATGGTGCGAGCAAAGTTGGCGATACTGGAGAAGAATTTTAAAATGGCCGAGAGCATTCTTTTGGAGCAGGGGCATGTTGACGAGGCTATAGAAATGTATCAAGAGCTACACAAGTGGGATGAAGCAATAGCTGTAGCTGAAGCAAAGGTTTGATTAACTCACTATTTATATTATAAAAGACATTTTATCAGCGACTAAAGGAAAACACGAAGATTGTCCTGCTTCACAGATATCATAATCTATACTTCATTCGCCCCATTTGTCGTAGGGTCATCCCGAGGTGGACAAGCTACGTAGCTCACATCTACAGTGGCTCATGGACACTAGACAAGAAGAAAAAGCTGGGGAGGTAAAGTTTTATTTTCCCACGACATATGGCTGGACTACTGATTATAACATAGAATTTCACATGTTGTTTATTCCAGGTGAAAGAAAGTCAAGGAAGTTTCATGGAAGCCATCAATCTTTATATGAAAGCTGGTTTACCCGCACGGGCAGCCAGACTTGCTATGAGTCGTGAGGTATGTGGATTTTGACCTGCAAAAATGGGGCAGGAATGGGTTATTTTAATTAGTTTTATTCTGGAGAAATTTACATTACAGGAACTCGCTAATTCACCTGATTTAATGGAACGAATAGCTGCTGCATTGTTCAAATCTGGTCTGTATGACAAGGTAGCGTTTTGTTTAGCTGTTAAATTTCTTCCATGGATGTAGAATATTCACTCTCTTTACTGTAAATTGTTTTTAGGCAGGTGAACTGTTTGAACGAGTACGTAAAGAACAGCAAGCTTTAGAAGCATACAAGCAAGGAAATGCTTACAGGAAAGGTATGACAGGACAAGAACGTGACACTCACATGTTATAAACGTGACACTCACTTGTTTTATACGTGATATTCACTCTTTATAATCCTGACACTCGCATGTTATAAACGTGACACTCACATGTTGTAAACGTGACACTCACTCGTTATAATCGTGACACTCACTCGTTATAATCATGACACTCGCATGTTGTAAACGTGACACTCGCATGTTATAAACGTGACACTCACGTGTTATAAACTCACATGACTATAATGCATGACACTCACAGTTTTGAAATATTGATGAAGCAACGTACGTTGTTACAGCTGTCGAACTCGCCCGAGTCTCGTTTCCGCGTGAAGTTGTGAAACTTGAGGAAGCTTGGGGCAACTATTTATATTCACAAAAGCAAATGGATGCTGCAATCAATCACTACATAGAAGCAGGGTAAGTTTATATTGACGGTTTGTATAAAGGAAAAACATCTTCACATTATTTTGGTCTAAATTACTTTCTAGTTGCCTGCTTTTAAAGTCCCTTTCAACTTATATTGAGTTGTTATAATAAAACTTGTTTTGTTTTAAAGTTGTACAATTAAAGCTATTGATGCTGCAATCCATGCTAAACAGTGGAACAAAGCTGTACAGATATTGGAAGTCGTTGACGATGAAGAAACGGCTAGGAAGTAATAGCATTGTTTTTAATTTTTTGATGTGAATTTCTTCAACCAAGACACTTACTTTTTTGTTGTGTTTCACAGATACTATAAACTAATCGCGCAACATTACGCACAAGCCAAAGAATACAAGGTACACCTAGGTGATTTTAGGAATGCAAGGTACAACTGGGTGATGAAGGTATACTCGCTTGTACATTTGTTAGATTGCAGAGAAACTTTACGTGAAAGCAGGACATCCTAAAGACGCTATCGATATGTATACAAAGGAAAATATGTATGAAGCTGCGCATAAGGTTCATGGAACTGGTTTTTTTTATCTCTCGTTTAAAAGTTTTTAAGAAAAATATTCTTTTCGTGGTTAAATAAACCACGTGATGCGTTAATAATCCAGAGAGTTTGTCGTGGTGACACAGCTTCATATTGACTTGAAAAGCGCTATTGCCATGGTAGGGGGTGACTTCTCAAGAGTTGTGAAAGCCAATAGAAAACTTAAGAGTTTTGAAACTTTAGCAACCCTAAAGAAAAGCAAGACAAAACCAAGAAAATCTTGGGTTTCTCTTGTTTTTCTAACTTTTGTTGGTTTTTTCTAGAACTATTGGGAACTCTATGATTTTTTGCTATTCACCTGGCAATTAGACTTTCAGGGCAATATTACATTATTGGTGAAGTAATAACTTTGAAGTAAATGGTTTGAACCCGGGAGTATCGTTACATGTTTGTAAATGTAGATCGTCCTGGTTGGTATAGTCCTGAGAAGGACTATTTTGACTCTGAAGATGAATACCGCCAAGGTTGTCGAAACGTCAGTCAACAACAACAAAAACAGTCCTTCTCAGGACTATACCAACCTGGACGATCTACATTTACAAACATGTAATAACTATGAAATAATCTGCTCTCCTGCCTTATGATGATTTTTTGTCCTTATTTAGTTGACATTGACGTGTATGGAACCAGAAGAAGTGACGTCACTTTACGTCAATCAAGCTCAGCAACTTGAGCAACAAGGAAAATACAAAGAAGCTGAAAGGTTACTGATGTCCATCTCTTTACTGGTCTGTATAGAAATTCTTACTAATTATGGTTTGAACTTGTTTCGCTTCAGGCTTTATTTGACCATTAACGAACCAGATTATGCAATAAACATGTACAAGAAAATCAGACAGGTACTCTTATGAAGATCAAATTATGTATTCATTAGAGTAATTATTGTATTAATTGTCTACAGTACGATCACATGATTAAATTGGTGAAACAATTTCACGAAGATCTTGTCGATGACACCCATATTCACTTGGCAAAGGTAAGGACTTTGTACTGTTGTGTACCTTGGTTAAAACCCTTTATAATATCCTACTTGCTTAGGGATCTAACAGGATGTTATGTAGAATCTTCAAATTCATCCTTTATGCGTTTTTATTTCAGTTTATTCCATTACTTTCTCGTGTGATTTTCTTGGCTATTAGCTGCAGCAATAATCTCCCCTACGGTAAAATATCCCCAACAGCAATAATCTCCCCTACGGTAAAATATCTTATAAACGAACAGCGAGTTTGAAATTGCTATAAAGAAACATATTAGCAGATGATTTATGTGAAAATTTGTGACTGAGCGAGCTAATTACTCCATGATCGGTACTAGTACATAGAGCTCGTCGTTGCCATGACCATGAACTTGGAGAGTTGATGGAGTTAACTGCATACTCAGATTAATTTTCAATTAATTTGTGACGGAGCGAGCTCTAAAATTGGTGCTTGGTTGCTTTTTCTGCTTAAGATTGTTTTGACAAATGCACATCAAACTCATCAACACTTTGTTACGGCACTTGAAATATCCGTGACAATGTTAGAGATGTTTTATTTTTCTCTATAACTTTGTATCTTAATATTGCATGTCATATCCAAGCTTTTTTTTGATACGACAGAAAATGGTTTTTATTTACTCTTACACCTTCTGCCTTTATAATTAGTCGTTCTGGATTTCTAAAATAAAGTTTACAAATGCCCCAAAGCATCTTCTTTCTATTTTTTGCCACTATTCTTCAAATACAACACTATGTCCGACCATTTGATCGTCAGAGTTTTGTGTTCACCGTCGGAAAGGTGGGTTTAATGCAAGTGATATTTTATTTTATGTATTTCAACCAGGAGCTTGAAGGGAAAACCAATTACGTCAAGCAGAACATCACTACGTACAAGCAAAGGACTGGAAAGCTGCTGTAAATATGTACCGCAGTAATGAATTATGGGACGAGGCGTATCGGGTAAGACGCTGATGAAGTGCATTTGTTATTCATAAAATGTTAACATTTTGTGTGTTTTCAGGTTGCTAAGCAACACGGTGGTCCTACACCATCTAAACAAGTTGCGTATCTTTGGGCAAAGACTTTAGGTAGGTAACAGTTTATATAGCTTATTGTGGTGCAAGTATTTTATATTTTACAGTATTGCTGTTATATAATACGTTCATAGGTGGTGATTCTGCTGTAAAACTTCTCACGAAATTTGGTTTACTTGAGACTGCGATTGATTACGCTGCTGATAATGGGTATAAACATATTTACTAACAATCGTTACTTCAATATCACCCCCGACAACCATCACCCACCACCACCACCATCCCTACCATCTCTACTATCCCCACCATCATCACCACCACCACCACCATCCCCACCATCTCTACTATCACCACCATCATCACCACCACTACCACTACCACCATCACCACCACCACCACCATCAACACCACCATCGCCACCACCATCACCACCACCACCACCATCACCACCATCATCACCAACATACCTCACCACTATTACCACCATCACCACCCCACCACCACCACCATCAACACCACCATCGCCACCACCACCACCACCCTCACACCCTGCGTGAACTTTTCGTGACATGACTACTGCTAAGGATGCAAAAATGTCAGTCAACACCAACACCAACTGCTCTTGTCAGAACTACATTAACCTTGACGATCTACATTCAAAAACGAGTAATGTTCGTTATCTTGTAGATCATTTGAATTTGCGTTTGATCTTGCTCGAGCTTCAAAGAAAGAGAAATTATCAGATATTCATTTGAAGCACGCCATGTTTCTTGAGGATGAGGGCAAGTTTCAAGAAGCCGAGAGGGAGTTTATAAAAGCAAACAAACCAAAGGAGGCTGTACTGATGTAAGTAGAACTTTTTATCAAGAAATTTATCATTATTTAAATCAATGAAGACATATTATCAAAGGATATGCTTTAGCTATCGGTGAAAGAATTATTGATCATGTTCTTAACAATAGAATATATACTGTGTGGAATACATTTTGTTTTTGATTGCTCGTCCCACTTTACAGTGGCTTTTTGCTGGCTTTGCCTTTTTGTCATTTATCTCACAGTTGAAATTACTATGGCTCAAACGAGTGTGTTATCTAAAACTTTGTCATATTTTTTTCACACAATGTTTTTTTTCCATGTTTGTAAATTTAGATCGACCAGGCTGGTATAGTCCTGAGAAGGACTGTTTTTGTTGTTGTTGACTGACGTTTCGACAACCTTAGCGGTAGTCATCTTCAGAGTCAAAGGAGTCATCTCAACAACAACAAAAACAGTCCTTCTCAGGACTATACCAACCTGGACGATCTATATTTACGAACATGTAACGATACTCCCGGGCTCAAACAATTTACTTTAATGTTTTTTCTTGTTAGGCATGTTCACAATCAAGATTGGGATAGTGCTCAACGTGTTGCTGAAGACCATGATCCAGATAGTGTTGCTGACGTGCTCGTTGGCCAGGTAATTTATATTCTTTATTTATATTCGCTGTGTACGTGTAAGGCAGTGTAAATTAAAGAAAAGTCTTGAAAATCGCAGGTTGTTTTACGAATACTTAGCTTAGCACTTTCCTGTAATATTTTACCAGAAATGGATGTCGTTATTCTATTGACTAATACATAAAAATGTAAACATTCAATAGAGAACCGTTTTAATGACTGAACCAGTATTTGCTTTATGTTCATTAGGCTCGAGTTGCTTTTGAAAAGAAAGATTATCAACGTGCCGAGACTTGCTTGCTTCGTGCTCAAAGACCTGAACTGGCGGCTAGATATTACAAGGTAGAAATTTGTTCTACTTTTAGATTGTAGTCATAGGTTGTGTTAGGATTAGGATTAAGGTTTACACTTGCTTGTGTCGAGCTCAATGAGCTAAACTGCGACTTGATATTACAAGGTAAAAATTTGTTTTTCTCTTAGGTTGTAGGTTTTCGGTATTGACTGTACCATGATAAGACACCATCGCTTCCAGCGATTATGATTTTATCTTTTTTCTCAGGAATCGGGAATGTGGACAGATGCTCTCAGAGTTGTGAAAGAATACCTGCCTCACAAGGTTTCTTACGGAAAAGTTTTAATTCTTATAACCATTTTATTCATCATTTTGTTCTTGTGTTTTCAAGATGTCACAGTTCCAAGACGAATATGAAAGGGAATCATTGAGAAAGGGCAGTGGGTAAGGTTATCGTCTTTATATATATATATATATATATATACCCACGTGTACTCAGTCGCATATGTATACTGTATTTATATGTTTAGTCATATATACTCATATGTACTCATATATACTGATATATACTCATATGTACTCATATATACTCATATATACTCATATATACTCATATGTACTCATATATACTCATATATACTCATATATATACTGATATATACTCATATATACTCATATGTACTCATATATACTCATATATACTCAAATATCTGCTCATATTGTACCTACTTTTAAACATTTCATGTACCAGTGGAATCTTAGCTCAGGCGATGGACTGGGAAACAAAAGGTGAACATTCGCGTGCGATCGATTTGTATTTAAAGATCACTCCAAACAATTCAGATGATTTTGATGTACTTGCAAGCTCTTTGGAAAAGGTACGTTTCATTTTGAGTCAAAGCTAGTGAATAATTGATTGACAACTCAATACATCTTTCCTTTTGTTTGTAATTTACAGGCTGTTGAACTGGCAATGAAATTTGTTCCCAGCAGAGCTGAAGACGTTACTTTAACCGCTTGTGAACGTCTAGCAGAGATAAAATATTACTCTAAAGTAAGATAATTGTAAACAAGCGAGCGCGAGTGAGATGTGTCTCTTTATGAACCTTTAGTTATTTCATGCCACTTTGTTCTCTTTAGTCTGCAGAATTGTATCTTGGCATTGAAATGGTGAAAGAGGCTATAGACATGTTTATAGAAGGAGAGCTTTGGAATAAAGCAAAGAAATGTGCTTCTGAGATGGCGCCAAAGTAAGAGCATTTATTTTGAGTTTTATGTTGTATAGAAATCGCGTTCGTTCATGGCGTCTTTTCTTTAGTTTGGAAGGTTACGTTGAGGAGAAATACGTGTCATTCTTGAAGCATAAGGGAAGAGCGGAACAGGTAAAAAGTTACTCATAACTTTCCCTTAGTTTATTTCAACTATTTATCGTGGTTTTTTTCTTTACAAAAGCTCGTGGATGTTGACGTCATTGCTGGTTTGGATATGATGGTACAGAGGGGAGAATGGGCGAAATGTATCCATACAGCCGAGCAACAGGTGTGGGACTAGGCCGAGCTCGTGTAGTAGAAACTATTTTTCAAAAAATAATGATGTAACGGTGATGAGCACGTCAGTTTTCTTGTTTTTGTCAGGGCAATGAAGTTCTCAGCAAGTACGTTGCTCAATACGCTGCATATTTAATAAAGGAGAATAATACAATGAAAGCTTTAGAGCTGTTTGTGACACATGGAGCACCACCAAGATCCCAGGTGATGTTTGGTAGTTTTAGGAGTACTAGCAATCGTACTGGTAGATTTTTATAGCTTTAGAATCACCAGCAATTTCTCAGGTAATGTTTTATAGTTTTAGGAGCATTACTAGTCTCTCAGGTAATGTTTTATAGCTTTTCAGACGTATTCGCTTCATGTGTTTGTCGAAACCAACATCGTGTTTACGTCGTGATTAAGTTGTGTTTACGTCGTGATTACGTCGTGATTACGTTGTGATAATTGGTTTACATGTGTAATTAGTAAGTTCTCAGTTTCTTTCACTTTATTCATTTACATATATGGTGTGTTAAATTCAGAACTTCAATATATACAAACGTATCGTCGATGAAATGGTGTCAATGGAAGAAATGAGTTCGCCCGATTCTTATCAACATTGGGCCAACATAAGAGATGTTCTCTTTGAATTAGTAAGCTAATATGGATACTGCATAGTTGATATGAGTATTGTATGATTGTTATGGATAATGCATGATTGATATGGATACTGCATGATTGATGTGGTTATTCCATGATTGATATGAATACTGCATGATTGATGGGGATATTGCATGATTGATATGAATACTGCATGATTAGTATGGATATTCCATGATTGTTATGGATAATGCATGATTGATGTGGATATTCCATGATTGATATGAATACTGCATGAGTGATATGTAAAACTATATGATTAATATGGATGCTGCATGGTTGATTTGGATATGCCATGATTGATATCGATACTTGGAGGTGAAATGTTTGAAATTAAATGTTGAAGATAATGTTCATACATTTTGTGTATTTTAGACTGAAGGATTGAACAAGAGTTCCAACGTCAATCCTGTCGTTTTAAAGGAATTTGAAAACAGATTACTTGTATGTCATTACTACGCTAATCGTGCTGCATGTTTACTACAAGATTCGTTGGTGAGTTGTAATATGTCCCATTTTACGTTTTCCAAATACACTGTCTTTCTCTATGTGGTACATTAATCAACTAGCTAGATACATGTCTACATAACTATGTCATTAGTTGGTGTCGTGAAAAAATGTTATTTTCCATCTTCATTCCCCAGGACTCTATTGCTGCACAACTCAGTATATCTCTGCTACGTCATACGGATATTGTACCATGTGACAAAGGTTTTTACGAAGCGGGCATGGCAGCCAAGGTGAGATTTCCATGCTCAACATAATCTTAATGACATTTTATTTCATGAACGATGATTTCTTAATATTGCAGAAAGCTGGTATGGAAAACATGGCGTTTGTCTTCTTGAATCATTATCTTGACATAAGTGAAGTGAGAATTGTTTCAGTTGACGCTTTAATTTAATCTCATGTGTTAAATAAGTATGTAATTCATCAAACCTCTCTCCCCCTCCCTTCCTCTCTCCCTATCTCCATCCTACCTCCCTATCTACCTCTCTACGTCTCCTCACTCCCTCTCTCCCTTCATCCCTATCTCCCCCCCCTCCCTCTTCCATTCCAAAAGAGTTTCATAAAGGATAAAAAATTTGGCCAAACATTACAGAGTCACTAATGTACTTTTTGGAATGACGTATTTTACGTATTTTCTGTATCTATGAACGTCACTTTATCATTAGGGCATTGAGGAAGGATGTTTGGAGTGACTTTTTATTTTCTGTATCTGTGAACATCACTTTATCATAGGGTATTGAGGAAGGAAGTTTGGAGTATCTTGATAACACTGATTTTATGGATACAGACATCCCGTATGAGGTTCCTGTACCCGAGAAACAGTATTTAACCGTAAGTGATCATGTGTACCCTCATAGGTAACATTAGCTATATATTTTGCTTGGAGTGAAGGCGTTTTAATTTGTTGTAAATATTGCAACTGAAAATCGTTTTTGTATTCTTAAACTTACTTATGACGTTATTGCAGGAGGAGAAACGTGAGGAGGTGAAGGATTGGGTTCTAGCTGTGTCAGTGGATGAAAAGGTTAATGATTCTTCCGAAAAAAATTTTCTTATCTCATTCTTAGTAGCTGTCGTTAGTATTTGGTAATTTTCTCTCTTTGAAACTTAAAGGAGCTTATACGCAAACAAAAACCCAACCTGAAGAAAGAAATTCGACATTTTAACTCCGTTTTCCAACTGTACATTAATTTCCATCTATCACACTCACTGTGCATGTCATGAAAATATCACATCTTCTACCACTTTTTTAAATTATGGCTTCCTTCTTATGTCGTCACTCACTCACACACACATTCTGTAAATAACCATTAAATTCATTAAGTACTACTACATCTGTTAAATCTTGTTTCTACTTATATATGTCACACTGCGACAAATGTATTAGTTAAGTTGAAACATGTTTATAATGAAAATTTGTTTTCTACATCAAATGTTTGGTTAATCTTGTGCTAATAAGATCATTGTATGAAATTTTATAGGTTGAACAAATTCTTCCCATTGACGAGCGTGGAACATATGCTGCATCTTTAGTATCTCCTACCACCAACATTACGTCATTACCTTGCGTCATCACTGGTATGTTTAATTACTATTGTTTAGTATAGACAACGTCATTCACCTTAATATATGGAGGATATCTGGGGAAGACGGGCGTTCACGTGGAATATTATCTACAATCGTAACTATTGAGGAAATCAACTTTTAATCTTTTAACATTCAACTTTGAGTATCTTTCCTTGAGGAGGGCATCTGGGGAACAAGGGCGTTTACGAGGGATATTGTGCTACACAATTGTACCAATTAAGGAAATCAACTTTTAACGTTTACCTTTGAGTATATTTCCATGAGAGGGACTTCTGGGGAGAAGGGTGTTCACAAGGGATATTGTGGGACGATTGAGAAAAACAACTTTTAAAGTCTAACTTTGAGTATCTTTCCTTCACAAGGTTATCCTGTTCTACGAAATAAATTAGAGTTCAAACGACCAGACAGGGCAGCTAACAAAGATTCGTGGAATAAGTTTGTTATGGCTACAAAGGTACATGTATTTTTATACATTTCATACGGTATAACTTTATCAACTTTAATCTTTAATGTACAATCATTCCATATGTATCTCAGGTATCGCACAATCCTGAGTGCCAAGATGTGTTGCGCTTTCTCGGTCAGTACTGTGGTGTACCACAAAATCTTTCTTTCTCATTTGGATAAAAATTGTATTGTTTGCTGTGAAAATTCCCTCGTGATCTCAGAGTGGATTATTTATTTGTATAAAGTACAAAACATCACTTATCTAGTTCGTATATATGACTACTGATAATGGCATTGTCGGTATCATAAAATGTTTAAATTACGTCCTTGAGTGGATAATCACTTAGATGACTGGAAAGGAAAACTTATCCAGTGATCTACCTTAAACTTATATAAACGTAATGTCAGTTTGAAAAACTTATGATTAAAGGACAGTAAAATTACAGTATAGAGTTTTAAATGAAGTTCTTTGTTTTGTTCTTAAGATCTCCTAAAGAAGATTTAATTTAAATACTCTTCCTTAACTAACCATTATAATAACATAAAAATAAGACTACATAAATTTTTACATCATACCCACGCAATCGCGATCATTCATTCTTAGAGAAGTTTACAGTTTTCTCCTTCATTTGACGTTTAGTTTTTTCATAATCTAAGAATGAAAGACCAAACTCTCTTTCCTTGACATTAGGTGACTTTTTAAAGAAAACACCTAAAAGATGTAACAATAGAAAAACAAAAATATCGAAACGCGTTTACTTGAATCATACCCTATTGGCAAAAAGTAGAGAAAAATAGCAAATGATAAGTCTTTAGCTATATTTATTGAACTAAACGAAAATTGTTCACATTTTTTTTCATGTTTAGTTACGCATGCATACAGTTAGCACATATAATAGTCGAAAGTTTCTACCTGTGAATGAACATGAACTGATCCTTCTACAATCTCAAGGAGAAACCGCCATATTCTCTGTTGGTCCTTGTACTATCTCTCATCAATAACATTCCTTAGAGTACTCTTCTTATAATACTCCAACTGTATATACAAAGTTTGTAGAGTACACTTTCAATCTTCTTTCAAATCTTTTGTGGTGTGGCTTCCTCTTCACTTTGAAATCAGATTCCTCGTTCTAAAGGTAAGACGCTGTTAGTTATTTTTACATATCTTCTGCAACATGCAGTTTGCTCAACTATATACCACGTGAGCCAACGAGCTTCCAAACTGTATATGTGATTCATCGATATTTCTTTTGAACATATCTTCAGTAGACTCCGTGTTATTAATGGATTGTTTTTGTATTGAAACCTCGTTCTCGCTAGAGCTTTTATTGTCGTCAACATGCTTGGAATCATTCGTGTTTTCATTGGTCCACGAGTCCTCATCCAAAACTCTCGAGCGTACGCTGGGTGCTTCAACTACGTTAAATTTCATCAAGCTATCTTCAATCTGGCGTCTTGTTTTCCTCTGTCATGCTGGATTTTGTTTCAATGTTTGAAGTTTCATTTTCAAGTATTTCTTCTACCCTCAATACACGAATTACAATATCTTTCATAAATATATTACAGCATTGTTTTTGCACGAAATATGCAGACACAAAGTTATGGAGAGAAATAAAAACATCTCTAACATTTTCACGGATATTACGAGTGGCGTAACAAAGTGTTCATGAGCTTTATATGCATTTGTAAAAACAAGCTTAAAAGAACAAAGGGCATGACAAAAATATATGATTGAAAATTTGCTAAGCGCATAAACAAACACCAATTTCAGAGCTCGCTCACTCACGAATTGATTGAAAATTAATCTGAGCATGCGTAGTCAACTCCACCAACTCTCCAAGTTTATGGTTATGGCAACGACCAGCTGTATGTATTAACACCAATTAGAGGGGGTAATTAGCTCGCTCAGTCACAAATTTTCACATAAATCATCTGGCATGCGCAGTGGACCTGACCAGTTGTCCAAGTTCATGCTCATGACAACGACCAACTGCATGTACTAGTAAAGATTATGGAGTAATTAGCTCGCTCAGTCACATATTTTCACATAAATCATCTGCACATGCGCAGTTGACCAAGTGCATGGTCATGGCAACGACCAACTGCATCTTCTAGCACCGATTTTGAAGTAAATATCATGCTTAGTTACAAATTAATAGAGATAGCATCTGCGCATGCGCTTGAGCATGGGCAGTCCACTCGAATAATTATTCATAGTCATGGCAACGACTAACTACATGTACTTGCACTACATTAGGGGCAATTAGCTCACTTAGTCACAAATTATCAAAGAAATCATTTGGGCATGCGCACTAGTGATCTCATGATGCCATGTCAAAACATGTCTATTTTCAAAAAACTTGTCGTTTATATTAAATGTGCATTGGCAATAGGGCTTTTACGAAATTATGGAGACTTTAATAATCCCACAACTTTCGTAAGCATTTGAATTTATATATATATATATATAAAGTCAATAATAGGTATAGTAGATGTCAACTAGCAGTGGAAGCTGGGTGTGATATTGTATGCAGTGGTTTAGGGGCCCACACTTCGGTGGCGACCGCACTCTCCCTGCGTACTCCGAGCAAAGCCTATCGCAGGTGATCTCGGGGTCTGATGGGCGGAAGCTTGCTATTGCATCTCCCAAGTAGGATAGCGTGGAGGGGCCGAAATCTCCTACCGAAACGTTAACATACGGCGTTCTAGTGACTTACGCTTAAGAAGGTATCGGGAAGCATGGACAGAAAACGGGGTTTTTTTGCTTTCGAATTTTATCTTTTTGTTTACACGCAAACCATCCAAGGGCTTGAAAACAAAATGCGTAAAAACAAGAGGGAAGGTGAAATAGTTGGTCGTGTTTATCGAATGAAAAAACAATTTAAAGTATTTCACAAAATTTTTTTATGTTAACATTAACTCAACAAAACTTGTGTCTTAGGATTTCTTGCGTATTCAAAACTGTTTTTTTTGGTCGGATGTGCATGATTTTTAAAATCAATTAAAATGAATATTTGAAAAGTTTCATATCATGGTTTATTCAAGGATTGGTAATTGTTTTCGGGATCTCTGACTTTATTCAGCTCCTGATATTGATTATCGTCATCATTATTCTTCCTCAATGATTCATATTCATCTCGGTCGTCTATTTTTGATAGATCTAGTTCTTCATAAGTTGTATTCACTGTATTTTTCCTTTCATCATGTGACTGAGACATTTGACTTTTCTTAACTAACCATCGTCGACCATAACATAAAAATATCAAACAACAAAACAAAATCCCAAAATAATTCCAGATAAAACAGAGATGGAGGTAACAAGCCAGTCCGTTTTACAATCAACAATGCTTGTGGTTGAGTTTTTTATATCTAAAAAGAAAGCCAAAATATTCTTACAATACCATTTCGTCTGACAATTTAAACCACAAGATAATTATAAAAATAATTTCAATGCATAAAGTTACCTTTAAATGTTTGCACGTGTACGTCATGTGATATGGCACTGCCTAAAATGTTTGTCGCTTTACAAGTATAATTTCCAAAATCACAAGATTTAACGATGTCAAATGTGTAGGTGGAGCCTTTATAGACAAGTTTAGAGCGCTTTGAAAATATTTCAAAGTTTGGTTGTGGACGGCCTTCAGCAGTGCAGATTAACGTTGCTTTATGACCTTCTCTTTGGAGAGTCAAACTAATGTTGGCAGGTCTATCTAACGTAAAATTGTAACAATTATGTTTCGTATTTTTTATAATCATAAGCAATGACTGTCATATTACTGTATTATACAATTTCGTACTTACAGTTAACAATTATTTGAACTGTTTTCTCAGCTTTAGCTTTCTCGTCACCCTTTGCTTCACATCTATAAAGGCCATTGTCATCACGATCAACCCGAGCAATAGTTAATGTTGCCATTCCTTCTCCTGAGATAATCCTTCCATTACCTTTATACCATGTGACCACAGCAGGAGGATTACCATCCTCTCCTTTACATTCACATGAAAAATAATCACTTACATTGAGAGTTGTTGTGCTGGAACAATTGATATATATTTTTGGTGCAACTGTGATAAAAAAAAACCCAACATTTAACACAATAAAAGAGGCATCCATCCAAGTACAGACAGATCAACACACAAACCTGCAATGAATATATGCACAGGTGAAGGAGGAAGCGTTCCTGATGCAAGTCCAACTTCCATGATATATGTTCCATTATATGTTGGATTTACATTTTTCAGAATCAAAGTTAAAGGTAATACAAATTGAAAGTCTAGACCATTTGAAATACGGTCTACAACTATTCCTCTTGCTACAAAAACCAGATATATAGAGGCACCAGTAAACCTCAATCCTTGAAAAGTAATTTGATTAATGTCTCCACTATATGTCCACACAATTCTCCCATCTTCACCAGGAGCAAAAACCAATCTGTCGGAAGGTGCATTTAGTTGAGCTACAAAGTTTAAAAAAGTTGTCAACCCAGTTATAAATAAAAATGTGAGACATAAATCCAAAAGACCGTGATATCAAAGATGTTTGTTTAGGACCACATGAACTGTGTCCTCAGTGCCAATATACCAAGTGTAATTAATATGTTTTGCAGGTGTTACTTGTGAGACAGAGCTGAATATATGAATATTCACAAACCGTCTCCCTCAACCAGCGTTCTAGTTTCATCCCTGCATGTCATTACAAGAGCTGACTGCATGTTCTGGATAGACTTTAATAAATTTTAATTGTGCTGTTGTTCCTGTGCAACTACATACTTACATCACGGAATATTAATGATTGCTGTGTGAACTCTATTCGCTATTGATTTGCAACTCAACCAAAGCAGTAAACAAAAACAATTCTTCTCTTGGTCGCAGTTAAATTAGGAGACAGAAGATTTATAGAAAATGTATCCATGAGGACCAATTGCATCAGTTTTCAGCACTAGTTGTGTGGCGAATAACTCTTATTCAAAGTCTTCAGATATAACATTTTGTATTTATATATTCTGTTTTACAATATATCAAGTCAACCATCACTTGCTAGTTATATACAATACCTTTACAAAACATTAACCATAGTATAGGTGCAAATAAAATACCAATACTCTTTAAGCTCAACGTGTTCATCTCTTACTAAACAACAAATATATAATAGTTATGTCGACACGTGGTCACCAGATCCATTGCACAATGGAGAACTTTAAAAAGAAAATCTCACACAGTTTAATGAGAATATATAACATCTTTTAGCGTGATGAATTTTTTTAGCCAGAAATACCTGTGAATAATATCGTAACAAGAATCTGTTGATTTAGCTTCCAATTTTGTGAGTATTCTTCTTCCGCGTTCTACCCTTTTCACTCAATTATTTTTATGGTAATTTGTTCTCTCTCCTGCTGTGAGTTTATTCAATTGTGGTGAACAAAGAACTGAGAGAGTACTTTATCTGCACTTTTAGTGAAATCTACCTTCTTTGCTTTTACACAAATGAGGTTCTTTAACGTTAAAATGATAGTTTTCTGTATTTTTATTACAACTGCTTCAGAAAAAGTAGTCTTAGCATCTTGAAATGGAAAGATATGCTTTCTTGCGTATTTCATCTTCCTATCCACCAGCCATCAATGTCAAATGTGCCAAACCATCAATTCTCAATTGAAGTGAATAATTTTCATGTAAATATAAAGAAGAGAATGGTAATCCACCTGTTATCACATGATGTCACATGGTACCAATGCAATGTAGTGGTCAGCTCAAAAAAGAACTAACCATTATCCCTCTATAAAAGTTGATAGAGAGAATTTCATGCAGAAGTAAAATAATATGCAGAGTGCTGCTAAACATCGTATATGAATCCAAATGAGTGTGACGAATTTTTACAATGACCTGCAATGAAGACATTGAAAAATGAGAATTGACAAACGGCTCAATTGGCAAGAGCAACAATGAAATATGTTCTGTTATAACTTGCGTTCACATTTTCATTCACAGTGGTTGTTGACATTTGAATTCTAATTTAGTTTCATTTTATTTTTGTAGCCGTTCACTGTTTATTATTGCAACAAATACATTTTAGCATCTTTAAGTTTAACCGATGTAAACACTGATGTTGATCTTTCGATGACTTGAGCTGAAGTATGGAAAAAAATGAACAAAAACAAGATCAAAGGTAAAGTATTTTTTCATGGTTATCTATTGTAGAACAATGTTTTTTTAAAATATTTCACAAAATTTGTTTACTCAATAAAACGGATGTCTCTCGTCATCACAATATTATACATTGAGAGTGCACGAGTTTCATTTTTCACCAAGGAAAGATAGATTTTAACAAATTTTCCATGTTTTAAGTAACTGCATCTAGGAAAATGTTCTTTGTACTTCTACCGCAGGTTCGTTGTGTTACCTGAAAATGATTGGTTTTAACAATTTTTTGGTATCACTATAGACACCAGTGTAGAGTAGATGTACAGAACAGTACATCATACATAAAACTAAGCAAATTACAAAAATTCACACATGGACCTGCAATAATGACATTAAAGGCGGCAAAAATGTCAAATAACTAAGGTCAGTAAGGTGCTAAGAACAATATATATTCCATTGTAACTTGCATTTTTGGTAATCAGCATGAGCGATGGTTAAATTTGAAACTCTACTCTCTCGTTTTTCTTTATTTTGTAGACGTCCTTTGTCTATTTCTACAAAAACATTCATTTGAGTACTTTCATCTGAAATAAACACCGACATTGATCTTTCGCAAAGGGATATGAGTTGAGTTGAACTGTTGAAGAACGGAAAGAAAAATGAGCAAAGGCAAGATCTGAAAGTAAATTAACTGGCGACTTTTTATCAGTTGATTATTTTTCGTATTTATTGTCACATACCATACTACATTCATCTCAAAAAAACACTTTCGTGTACTGTAGATTTATTGATTATCATTTACGATGGTTAAATTTGAGCACTTACATTGAGAATTGTTGTGCTGGCAATTTGAGCGATGGTTAAATTTGAAACTCTACTCTCTCGTTTTTCTTTATTTTGTAGACGTCCTTTGTCTATTTCTACAAAAACATTCATTTGAGTACTTTCATCCGAAATAAACACCGACATTGATCTTTAGGGATATAAGGGATCGCAAAAGGATATGAGTTGAGTTGAACTGTTGAAGAACGGAAAGAAAAGTGAGCAAAGGCAAGATCTAAGGTAAATTAATTGGCGACTTTTTATCAGTTGATTGTTTTTCGTGTTTATTGTCACATACCGTACTACATTCATCTCAAAATAACACTTTTGTGTACTATAGATTTATTGATTATCATTTAAGGACTGGTGTTGGGAATTACATAATCGTCTCCTTCATGACTTTGGTCAACTGTGTTATTCTTACTTAGCAATGGTTGATAATTGTTATCTTTTTTATTCATTTTTGATACATCAAGTCCTTGATAAGTTGGGTCAATTATGTCCTCCTTGCCTTCGTCATCCATATTTGATAAATCTATCTCTTGACAAGTTGTATTCGCTGTATTTGTCTTTCCATCATGTGACTGAGACATTTGACTTTTCTTAACTAACCATCGTCGACCATAACATAAAAATATCAAACAACAAAACAAAATCCCAAAAATAATTCCAGATAAAACAGAGATGGCGGTAACTAGCCAGTCCGTTTTACCATCAACAATGCTTGTGGTTGAGATTTTCATATCTAAAACGAAAGCCAAAATATTCTTAGAAAACCATTTCGTCTGACAATTTAAACCACAAGATAATTATAAAAATAATTTCAATACATAAAGTTATCTTTAAATGTTTGCACGTGTACGTCATGTGATATGGCACTGCCTAAAATGTTTGTCGCTTTACAAGTATAATTTCCAAAATCACAAGATTTAACGATGTCAAATGTATAGGTGGAGCCTTTATAGACAAGTTTAGAGCGCTTTGAAAATATTTCAAAATTTGGTTGTGGACGGCCTTCAGCAGTGCAGATTAACGTTGCTTTATGACCTCTTTGGAGAGTCAAACTAATGTTGGCAGGTCTATCTAACGTAAAATTGTAACAATTATATTTCATATTTTTTATAATCATAAGCAATGACTGTCATATTACTGTATTATACAATTCCGTACTTACAGTTGATAATCAACTCAACAGTTTTCTCAGCTTTAGCTTTCTCGTCACCTTTTGCTTCACATCTATAAAGGCCATTGTCATCACGATCAACCCGAGCAATAGTTAATATTGCCATTTCTTCTCCTGAGATAATCCTTCCACTACCTTTATACCATGTGACCACAGCAGGAGGATTACCATCAACTCCTTTACATTCACATGAAAAATAAGCATTTACATTGAGAATTGTTGTGTTGGAACAATTGATAGATATTTTCGGTGCAACTGTGATAAAAAAAAACAACATTTAACACAATAAAACAGGTATCCATCCAAGTACAGACAGATCAACACACAAACCTGCAATGAATACATGCACAGGTGAACGAGTTACAGTTTTATGAGGATTCCCAACTCTAACTTCCATGATATATGTTCCATTATATGTTTGATTTATATTTTTCAGAATCAAAGTTAAAGGTAGTATAAATTGAAAGTCTAGACCATTTGAAACACGCTTTAAAACTTTTCCTCCTGTTACTTTAACCAGATTTGAAGAAGCACCAGTAAAACTCAATGTTTGATTAGTAATTTCATTTGTGTCTCCACAATATGTCCACACAATTCTCCCATCTTCACCAGGAGCAAAAACCAATCTGACTGAAGGTGGATTTAGTTTAGCTACAAAGTTTAAAAAAGTTGTCAACCCAGGTTTAAATAAAAATGTGAGACATAAATCCAAGAGACCGTGATATCAAAGATGTTTGTTTAGGACATGAACTGTCCGCAGTGCCAATATACCAAGTGTAATTAATACGTTTCGCAGTTGTTACTTGTGCGACAGAGCTGAATATATGAATATTCACCAACCGTCTCCCTCAACCAGCGTTCTAGTTTCATCCCTGCATGTCATCACAAGAGCTGACTGCATGTTCTGGAAAGACTTTAATAAATTTTAATTGTGCTGTTGTTCCTGTGCAACTACATACTTACATCACGGAATATTAATGATTGCTGTGTGAACTCTATTCGCTATTGATTTGCAACTCAACCAAAGCAGTGAACAAAAACAATTCTTCTCCTGGTCGCAGTTAAATTAGGAGACAGAAGATTTAAAGAAAATGTATCCATGAGGACCAAGTGCATCTGTTTTCAGCACTAGTTGTGTGGCGAATAACTCTTATTCAAAGTCTTCAGATATAATATTTTGTATTTAAATATTCTGTTTTACAATATATCAAGTCAACCATCACTTGCTAGTTATATACAATACCTTTACAGAACATTGTCCAAAGTATAGGTGGAAATAAAATACCAATACTCTTTAAGTTCAACATGTTCATCTCTTACTAAACAACAAATATATAATCGTTATGTCGACACGTGGTCACCTGATCCATTGCACAATGGAGAACTTTAAAAAGAAAATCTCACACAGTTTAATGAGAATATATAACATCTTTTAGCGTGATGAATTTTTTTAGCCAGAAATACCTGTGAATAATATCGTAACAAGAATCTGTTGATTTAGCTTCCAATTTTGTGAGTATTCTTCTTCCGCGTTCTACCCTTTTCATTCAAGTATTTTTATGGTAATTTGTTCTCTCTCCTGCTGTGAGTTTATTTAATTGTGGTGAACAAACAACTAAGAGAGTACTTTATCTGCACTTTTAGTGAAATCTACCTTCTTTGCTTTTATACAAACGAGGTTCTTTAACGTTAAAATGATAGTTTTTTGTATTTTTATTGCAACTGCTTCACAAAAAATAGTCTTAGCATCTTGAAATGGAAAGATATGCTTTCTTGCGTATTTCGTCTTCCTATCGACCAGCGATCAATGTCAAATGTGCCAAACCATCAATTGTCAATTGAAATGAATAATTTTCATGTAAATATAAAGAAGAGAATGGTAATCAACCTGTTATCACATCATGTCACATGGTACCAATGCAATGTAGTGGTCAGCTCAAAAAAGAACTAACCATTATCCCTTTATAAAAGTTGATAGAGAGAATTTCATGCAGAAGTAAAATAATATGCAGAATGTTGCTAAACATCGTATATGAATCCAAATGAGTGTGACGAATTTTTACAATGACCTGCAATGAAGACATTGAAAAATGAGAATTGACAAACGGCTCAATTGGCAAGAACAACAATGAAATATGTTCTGTTATAACTTGCGTTGACATTTTCATTCACAGTGGTTGTTGATATTTGAATTTTAATTTAGTTTCATTTTATTTTTGTAGCCGTTCACTGTTTATTTTTGCAACAAATACATTTTAGCATCTTTACCCGATGTACAGTAAACACTGATATTGATCTTTCGATTACTTGAGCTGTAGTATGGAAAAAAATGAACAAAAACAAGATCAAAGGTAAAGTGTTTTTTCATGGTTATCTATTGTAGAACAATGTTACACAATGTCATCACAATATTACACATTGAGAGTGCACGAGTTTCATTTTGCACCAAGGAAAGATGGATTTTAACAAATTTTCCATGTTTTAAGTAACTGCATCTAGGAAAATGTTCTTTGTACTTCTACCGCAGGTTCGTTGTGTTACCTGAAAATGATTGGTTTTAACAATTTTTTGGTATCATTATAGACACCAGTGTATAGTAGATGTACAGAACAGTACATCATACATAAAACTAAGCAAATTACAAAAATTTACACATGGACCTGCAATAATGACATTAAAGGCGGCAAAAATGTCAAATAACTAAGGTCAGTAAGGTGCTAAGAACAATATATATTCCATTGTAACTTGCATTTTTGGTAATCAGCATGAGCGATGGTTAAATTTGAAACTCTACTCTCTCGTTTTTCTTTATTTTGTAGACGTCCTTTGTCTATTTCTACAAAAACATTCATTTGAGTACTTTCATCCGAAATAAACACCGACATTGATCTTTTGCAAAGGGATATGAGTTGAGTTGAACCGTTGATAAACGGAAAGAAAAATGCGCAAAGGCAAAATCTAAGGTAAATTAATTGGCGACTTTTTATCAGTTGATTATTTTTCCTGTTTATTGTCACATACCGTACTACATTCATCTCAAACTAACACTTTTGTGTACTGTAGATTTATTGATTATCATTTAAGGACTGGTGTTGGGAATTACATAATCGTCTCCTTCATAACTTTGGTCAACTGTGTTATTCTTATTTAGCAATGGTTGATAATTGTTATCTTTTTTATTCATTTTTGATACATCAAGTCCTTGATAAGTTGGGTCAATTATGTCCTCCTTGCCTCCGTCATCCATATTTGATAAATCTATCTCTTGACAAGTTGTATTCGCTGTATTTGTCTTTCCATCATGTGACTGAGACATTTGACTTTTCTTAACTAACCATCGTCGACCATAACATAAAAATATCAAACAACAAAACAAAATCCCAAAAATAATTCCAGATAAAACAGAGATGGCAGTAACTAGCCAGTCCGTTTTACCATCAACAATGCTTGTGGTTGAGATTTTCATATCTAAAACGAAAGCCAAAATATTCTTAGAAAACCATTTCGTCTGACAATTTAAACCACAAGATAATTATAAAAACAATTTCAATACATAAAGTTATCTTTAAATGTTTGCACGTGTACGTCATGTGATATGGCACTGCCTAAAATGTTTGTCGCTTTACAAGTATAATTTCCAAAATCACAAGATTTAACGATGTCAAATGTGTAGGTGCAGCCTTTATAGACAAGTTTAGAGCGCTTTGAAAATATTTCAAAGTTTGGTTGTAGACGGCCTTCAGCAGTGCAGATTAACGTTGCTTTATGACCTCCTCTTTGGAGAGTCAAACTAATGTTGGCAGGTCTATCTAACGTAAAATTGTAACAATTATGTTTCATATTTTTTATAATCATAAGCAATGACTGTCATATTACTGTAGTATACAATTTCGTACTTACAGTTAACAATTATTTGAACTGTTTTCTCAGCTTTAGTTTTCTCGTCACCCTTTGCTTCACATCTATAAAGGCCATTGTCATCACGATCAACCCGAGCAATAGTTAATGTTGCCATTTCTTCTCCTGAGATAATCCTTCGACTACCTTTATACCATGTGACCACAGCAGGAGGATTACCATCAACTCCTTTACATTCACATGAAAAATAAGCACTTACATTGAGAATTGTTGTGTTGGAACAATTGAATGATATTTTCGGTGCAACTGTGATAAAAAAAAACAACATTAACACAATAAAACAGGTATCCATCCAAGTACAGACAGATCAACATACAAACCTGCAATGAATACATGCACAGGTGAACGAGTAAAAGTTTTATAAGGATTCCCAACTCTAACTTCCATGATATATGTTCCATTATATGTTTGATTTATATTTTTCAGAATCAAAGTTAAAGGTAGTATAAATTGAAAGTCTAGACCATTTGAAACACGCTTTAAAACTTTTCCTCCTGTTACTTTAACCAGATTTGAAGAAGCACCAGTAAAACTCAATGTTTGATGAGTAATTTCATTTGTGTCTCCACAATATGTCCACACAATTCTCCCATCTTCACCAGGAGCAAAAACCAATCTGTCTGAAGGTGCATTTAGTTTAGCTACAAAGTTTAAAAAGTTGTCAACCCAGGTTTAAATAAAATGTGAGACATAAATCCAAGAGACCGTGATATCAAAGATGTTTGTTTAGGACATGAACTGTCCGCAGTGCCAATATACCAAGTGTAATTAATACGTTTCGCAGTTGTTACTTGTGCGACAGAGCTGAATATATGAATATTCACAAACCGTCTCCCTCAACCAGCGTTCTAGTTTCATCCCTGCATGTCATCACAAGAGCTGACTGCATGTTCTGGATAGACTTTAATAAATTTTAATTGTGCTGTTGTTCCTGTGCAACTACATACTTACATCACGGAATATTAATGATTGCTGTGTGAACTCTATTCGCTATTGATTTGCAACTCAACCAAAGCAGTAAACAAAACAATTCTTCTCCTGGTCGCAGTTAAATTAGGAGACAGAAGATTTAAAGAAAATGTATCCATGAGGACCAATTGCATCTGTTTTCAGCACTAGTTGTGTGGCGAATAACTCTTATTCAAAGTCGTCAGATATAACATTTCGTATTTAAATATTCTGTTTTACAATATATCAAGTCAACCATCACTTGCTAGTTATATACAATACCTTTACAGAACATTATCCAAAGTATAAGTGGAAATAAAATACCGATACTCTTTAAGCTCAACATGTTCATCTCTTACTAAACAACAAAAATATAATAGTTATGTCGACACGTCACCAGATCCATTGCACAATGGAGAACTTTAAAAAGAAAATCTCACACAGTTTAATGAGAATATATAACATATTTTCGCGTGATGAATTTTTTTAGCCAGAAATACCTGTGAATAATATCGTAACAAGAATCTGTTGATTTAGCTTCCAATTTTGTGAGTATTATTCTTCCGCGTTCTACCCTTTTCATTCAAGTATTTTTATGGTAATTTGTTCTCTCTCCTGCTGTGAGTTTATTCAATTGGGGTGAACAAACAACTGAGTGAGTACTTTATCTGCACTTTTAGTGAAATCTACCTTCTTTGCTTTTACACAAATGAGGTTCTTTAACATTAAAATGATAGTTTTTTGTATTTTTATTGCAACTGCTTCACAAAAAATAGTCTTAGCATCCTGAAATGGAAAGATATGCTTTCTTGCGTATTTCGTCTTCCTATCCACCAGCTATCAATGTCAAATGTGCCAAACCATCAATTGTCAATTGAAGTGAATAACTTTCATGTAAATATAAAGAAGAGAATGGTAATCCACCTGTTATCACATCATGTCACATGGTACCAATGCAATGTAGTGGTCAGCTCAAAAAGAACTAACCATTATCCCTCTATAAAAGTTGATAGAGAGAATTTCATGCAGAAGTAAAATAATATGCAGAGTGTTGCTAAACATCGTATATGAATTCAAATGAATCTGACGAATTTTTACAATGACCTGCAATGAAGACATTGAAAAATGAGAATTGACAAACGGCTCAATTGGCAAGAGCAACAATGAAATATGTTCTGTTATAACTTGCGTTGACATTTTCATTCACAGTGGTTGTTGACATTTGAATTTTAATTTCGTTTCATTTTATTTTTGTAGCCGTTCACTGTTTATTTTTGCAACAAATACATTTTAGCAACTTTACCCGATGTACAGTAAACACTGATGTTGATCTTTCGATGACTTGAGCTGAAGTATGGAAAAAAAAAAGAACAAAAACAAGATCAAAGGTAAAGTATTTTTTCATGGTTATCTATTGTAGAACAATGTTACACAATGTCATCACAATATTACACATTGAGAGTGCACGAGTTTCATTTTCACCAAGGAAAGATAGATTTTAACAAATTTTCCATGTTTTAAGTAACTGCATCTAGGAAAATGTTCTTTGTACTTCTACCGCAGGTTCGTTGTGTTACCTGAAAATGATTGGTTTTAACAATTTTTTGGTATCACTATAGACACCAGTGTAGAGTAGATGTACAGAACAGTACATCATACATAAAACTAAGCAAATTACAAAATTCTCACATGGACCTGCAATAATGACATTGACAGCGGCAAAAATGACAAATAACTAAGGTGCTAAGAACAATATATATTCCATTGTAACTTGCATTTTTTGGTAATCAGCATGAGCGATGGTTAAATTTGAAACTCTACTCTCTCGTTTTTCTTTATTTTGTAGACGTCCTTTGTCTATTTCTACAAAAACATTCATTTGAGTACTTTCATCCGAAATAAACACCGACATTGATCTTTCGCAAAGGGATATGAGTTGAGTTGAACCGTTGATAAACGGAAAGAAAAATGCGCAAAGGCAAAATCTAAGGTAAATTAATTGGCGACTTTTTATCAGTTGATTATTTTTCCTGTTTATTGTCACATACCGTACTACATTCATCTCAAAATAACACTTTTGTGTACTATAGATTTATTGATTATCATTTAAGGACTGGTGTTGGGAATTACATAATCGTCTCCTTCATGACTTTGGTCAACTGTGTTATTCTTATTTAGCAATGGTTGATAATTGTTATCTTTTTTATTCATTTTTGATACATCAAGTCCTTGATAAGTTGGGTCAATTATGTCCTCCTTGCCTCCGTCATCCATATTTGATAAATCTATCTCTTGACAAGTTGTATTCGCTGTATTTGTCTTTCCATCATGTGACTGAGACATTTGACTTTTCTTAACTAACCATCGTCGACCATAACATAAAAATATCAAACAACAAAACAAAATCCCAAAAATAATTCCAGATAAAACAGAGATGGCAGTAACTAGCCAGTCCGTTTTACAATCAACGATGCTTGTGGTTGAGATTTTCATGTCTAAAAAGAAAGCCAAAATATTCTTAGAAAACCATTTCGTCTGACAATTTAAACCACAAGATAATTATAAAAATAATTTCAATACATAAAGTTATCTTTAAATTTTTGCACGTGTACGTCATATGATATGGCACTGCCTAAAATGTTTTTCGCTTTACAAGTATAATTTCCAAAATCACAAGATTTAACGATGTCAAATGTGTAGGTGCAGCCTTTATAGACAAGTTTAGAGCGCTTTGAAAATATTTCAAAGTTTGGTTGTAGACGGCCTTCAGCAGTGCAGATTAACGTTGCTTTATGACCTCCTCTTTGGAGAGTCAAACTAATGTTGGCAGGTGTATCTAACGTAAAATTGTAACAATTATGTTTCATATTTTTTATAATCATAAGCAATGACTGTCATATTACTGTACTATACAATTTCGTACTTACAGTTAACAATTATTTGAACTGTTTTCTCAGCTTTAGTTTTCTCGTCACCCTTTGCTTCACATCTATAAAGGCCATTGTCATCACGATCAACCCGAGCAATAGTTAATGTTGCCATTTCTTCTCCTGAGATAATCCTTCGACTACCTTTATACCATGTGACCACAGCAGGAGGATTACCATCCTCTCCTTTACATTCACATGAAAAATAATCACTTACATTGAGAATTGTTGTGCTGGAACAATTGATAGATATTTTCGGTGCAACTGTGATAAAAAACCCCAAACATTTAACACAATAAAACAGGTATCCATCCAAGTACAGACAGATCAACACACCAACCTGCAATGAATACATGCACAGGTGAAGGAGGAAGCGTTCCTGACGCAAGACTAACTTCCATGGTATATGTTCCATTATATGTTTGATTTACATTTTTCAGAATCAAAGTTAAAGGTAATACAAATTGAAAGTCTAGACCATTTGAAACACGGTCTACAACTTTTCCTCTTGATACTACAACCAGAGATGTAGAGGCACCAGTAAAAGTCAATCCTTGAAAAAAGATTTGATTAATATCCCCACTATATGTCCACACAATTCTCCCATCTTCACCAGGAGCAAAAACCAATCTGTCTGAAGGTGCAATCAGTTCAGCTACAAAGTTTAAGAAAGTTGTCAACCCAGGTTTAAATAAAAATGTGAGACATAAATCCAAGAGACCGTGATATCAAAGATGTTTGTTTAGGACGTGAACTGTCCGCAGTGCCAATATAGCAAGTGTAATTAATACGTTTCGCAGGTGTTACTTGTGAGAAAGAGCTGAATATATGAATATTCACAAACCGTCTCCCTCAACCAGCGTTCTAGTTTCATCCCTGCATGTCATCACAAGAGCTGACTGCATGTTCTGGATAGACTTTAATAAATTTTAATTGTGCTGTTGTTCCTGTGCAACTACATACTTACATCACGGAATATTAATGATTGCTGTGTGAACTCTATTCGCTATTGATTTGCAACTCAACCAAAGCAGTAAAATAAAACAATTCTTCTCCTGGTCGCAGTTAAATTAGGAGACAGAAGATTTAAAGAAAATGTATCCATGGGGAGCAATTGCATCTGTTTTCAGCACTAGTTGTGTGGCGAATAACTCATATTCAAAGTCTTCAGATATAACATTTTGTATTTAAATATTCTGTCAATTTACAATATATCAAGTCAACCATCACTTGCTAGTTATATACAATACCTTTACAGAACATTATCCAAAGTATAGGTGGAAATAAAATACCAATACTCTTTAAGCTGAACATGTTCATCTCTTACTAAACAACAAATATATAATAGTTATGTCGACACGTGGTCACCAGATCCATTGCACAATGAAGAACTTTAAAAAGAAAATCTCACACAGTTTAATGAAAATATATAACATATTTTCGCGTGATGAATTTTTTTAGCCAGAAATACCTGTGAATAATATCGTAACAAGAATCTGTTGGTTTAGCTTCCAATTTTGTGAGTACTATTCTTCCGCGTTCTACCCTTATCATTCAAGTATTTTTATGGTAATTTGTCCTCTCTCCTGCTGTGAGTTTATTCAACTGTGGTGAACAAAGAACTGAGAGAGTACTTTATCTGCACTTTTAGTGAAATCTACCTTCTTTGCTTTTACACAAATGAGGTTCTTTAACATTAAAATGATAGTTTTTTGTATTTTTATTACAACTGTTTCACAAAAAATATTCTTAGCATCTTGAAATGGAAAGATATGCTTTCTTGCGTATTTCATCTTCCTATCCACCAGCCATCAATGTCAAATGTTCCAAACCATCAATTCTCAATTCAAGTGAATAACTTTCATGTAAATATAAAGAAGAGAATGGTAATCCACCTGTTATCACATGATGTCACATGGTACAATTGCAATGTAGTGGTCAGCTCAAAAAAGAACTAACCATTATCCCTTTTTAAAAATTAATAGAGAGAATTTCATACAGAAGTATAATAATATGCAGAGTGTTGCTAAACATTGTATATGAATCCAAATTATTGTGACGAATTTTTACAAAGACCTGCAACAAAGACATTGAAAAATGAGAAGTGACATATGGCTCAAGTAGCAAGAATAATAATGAAATATGTGAACACATTTTCATTCACAGTTGAGGTGGTTGTTGACATTTGAATTCTAATTTCGTTTCAATTTATTTTTGTAGCCTTTCACTGTTTACTTTTGCAACAAATACATTTTAGCATCTTTAACCGATGTAAACACTGATGTTGATCTTTCGATGACTTGAGCTGAAGTATGGAAAAAAAATGAACAAAAACAAGATCAAAGATAAAGTATTTTTTCATGGTTATCTATTGTAGAACAATGTTTTTTTAAAATATGTCACAAAATTTGTTTACTCAATAAAACGGATGTCTCTCGTCATCACAATATTATACATTGAGAGTGCACGAGTTTCATTTTTCACCAAGGAAAGATAGATTTTAACAAATTTTCCATGTTTTTAGTAACTGCATCTAGGAAAATGTTCTTTGTACTTCTACCGCAGGTTCGTTGTGTTACCTGAAAATGATTGGTTTTAACAATTTTTTGGTATCACTATAGACACCAGTGTAGAGTAGATGTACAGAACAGTACATCATACATAAATCTAAGCAAATTACAAAATTCTCACATGTACCTGCAATAAAGACACTGACAGCGGAGAAAAGGAGAAATAACTAAATCAGTAAGGTGCTAAGAACAATATATATTCCATTGTAACTTGCGTTTTTGGTAATCAGCATTAGCGATGGTTAAATTTGAAACTCTACTCTCTCGTTTTTCTTTATTTTGTAGACGTCCTTTGTCTATTTCTACAAAAACATTCATTTGAGTACTTTCATCCGAAATAAACACCGACATTGATCTTTAGAGATATAAGGGATCGCAAAGGGATATGAGTTGAGTTGAACTGTTGAAGAACGGAAAGAAAAGTGAGCAAAGGCAAGATCTAAGGTAAATTAATTGGCGACTTTTTATCAGTTGATTGTTTTTCGTGTTTATTGTCACATACCGTCCTACATTCATCTCAAAATAACACTTTTGTGTACTATAGATTTATTGATTATCATTTAAGGACTGGTGTTGGGAATTACATAATCGTCTCCTTTATGACTTTGGTCAACTGCGTTATTCTTATTTAGCAATGGTTGATAATTGTTATCTTTTTTATTCATTTTTGATACATCAAGTCCTTGATAAGTTGGGTCAATTATGTCCTCCTTGCCTCCGTCATCCATATTTGATAAATCTATCTCTTGACAAGTTGTATTCGCTGTATTTGTCTTTCCATCATGTGACTGAGACATTTGACTTTTCTTAACTAACCATCGTCGACCATAACATAAAAATATCAAACAACAAAACAAAATCCCCAAAATAATTCCAGATATAACAGAGATGGAGGTAACAAGCCAGTCCGTTTTACAATCAACAATGCTTGTGGTTGAGATTTTCATATCTAAAAAGAAAGCCAAAATATTCTTAGAAAACCATTTCGTCTGACAATTTAAGCCACGAGATAATTATAAAAATAATTTCAATACATAAAGTTATCTTTAAATGTTTGCACGTGTACGTCATGTGATATGGCACTGCCTAAAATGTTTGTCGCTTTACAAGTATAATTTCCAAAATCACAAGATTTAACGATGTCAAATGTGTAGGTGGAGCCTTTATAGACAAGTTTAGAGCGCTTTGAAAATATTTCAAAGTTTGGTTGTGGACGGCCTTCAGCAGTGCAGATTAACGTTGCTTTATGACCTTTTCTTTGGAGAGTCAACCTAATGTTGGCAGGTTTATCTAACGTAAAATTGTAACAATTATGTTTCATATTTTTTATAATCATAAGCAATGACTGTCATATTACTGTACTATACAATTTCGTACTTACAGTTAACAAATATTTGAACTGTTTTCTCAGCTTTAGCTTTCTCGTCACCCTTTGCTTCACATCTATAAAGGCCATTGTCATCACGATCAACCCGAGCAATAGTTAATGTTGCCATTTCTTCTCCTGAGATAATCCTTCGACTAGCTTTATACCATGTGACCACAGCAGGAGGATTACCATCCTCTCCTTTACATTCACATGAAAAATAATCACTTACATTGAGAATTGTTGTGCTGGAACAATTGATAGATATTTTCGGTGCAACTGTGATAAAAAAAACAACATTTAACACAATAAAACAGGTATCCATCCAAGTACAGACAGTTCAACACACAAACCTGCAATGAATACAGGCACAGGTGAACGAGAAAGCGTTCCTGACGCAAGTTCAGCTTCCATGGTATATGTCCCATTATATGTTTGATTTATATTTTTCAGAATCACAGTAAAAGGTAGTACAAATTGAAAGTCTAGACCAATTGAAACACGCCTTGAAACGTTTCCACTTGATACTATAACTAGATACGTAGAAGCACCAGTAAAACTCAATCTTTGATGAGTAATTTCATTAATGTCTCCATTATATGTCCACACAATTCTAACATCTTCACCAGGAGCATAAACCAATCTGTCTGAAGGTGCATTCATTTGAGCTACAAAGTTTAAGAAAGTTGTTAACCCAGTTATAAATAAAAATGTGAGACATAAATCCAAGATACCGTGATATCAAAGATGTTTGTTTAGGACATGAACTGTCCGCAGTGCCAATATACCAAGTGTAATTAATACGTTTTGCAGGTGTTACTTGTGAGACAGAGCTGAATATATGAATATTCACAAACCGTCTCCCTCAACCAGCGTTCTAGTTTCATCCCTGCATGTCATTATAAGAGCTGACTGCATGTTCTGGATAGACTTTAATAAATTTTAATTGTGCTGTTGTTCCTGTTCAACTACATACCTACATCACGGAATATTAATGATTGCTGTGTGAGCTCTATTCGCTATCGATTTGCAACTCAACCAAAGCAGTAAACAAAAACAATACTTCTCCTGGTCGCAGTTAAATTAGGAGACAGAAGATTTAAAGAAAATTTATCCATAGGGAGCAATTGCATCTGTTTTCAGCACTAGTTGTGTGGCGAATAACTCTTATTCAAAGTCGTCAGATATAACATTTTGTATTTAAATATTCTGTCAATTTACAATATATCAAGTCAACCATCACTTGCTAGTTATATACAATACCTTTACAGAACATTATCCAAAGTATAGGTGGAAATAAAATACCAATACTCTTTAAGCTCAACGTGTTCATCTCTTACTAAACAACAAATATATAGTAGTTATGTCGACACGTGGTCACCAGATCCATTGCACAATGGAGAACTTTAAAAAGAAAATCTCACACAGTTTAATGAGAATATATAACATATTTTCGCGTGATGAATTTTTTTAGCCAGAAATACCTGTGAATAATATCGTAACAAGAATCTGTTGATTTAGCTTCCAATTTTGTGAGTATTATTCTTCCGCGTTCTACCCTTTTCATTCAAGTATTTTTATGGTAATTTGTTCTCTCTCCTGCTGTGAGTTTATTCAATTGTGGTGAACAAAGAACTGAGAGAGTACTTTATCTGCACTTTTAGTGAAATCTACCTTCTTTGCTTTTACACAAATGAGGTTCTTTAACATTAAAATGATAGTTTTCTGTATTTTTATTACAACTGCTTCACAAAAAATAGTCTTAGCATCTTGAAATGGAAAGATATGCTTTCTTGTGTATTTCATCTTCCCATCCACCAGCCATCAATGTCAAATGTGCCAAACCATCAAGTCTCAATTGAAGTGAATAACTTTCATGTAAATATAAAGAAGAGAATGGTAATCCACCTGTTATCACATCATGTCACATGGTACAATTGCAATGTAGTGGTCAGCTCAAAAAAGAACTAACCATTATCCCTCTATAAAAGTTGATAGAGAGAATTTCATGCAGAAGTAAAATAATATGCAGAGTGTTGCTAAACATCGTATATGAATTCAAATGAATCTGACGAATTTTTACAATGACCTGCAATGAAGACATTGAAAAATGAGAATTGACAAACAGCTCAATTGGCAAGAGCAACAATGAAATATGTTTTGTTATAACTTGCGTTCACATTTTCATTCACAGTGGTTGTTGACATTTGAATTTTAATTTCGTTTCATTTTATTTTTGTAGCCGTTCACTGTTTATTTTTGCAACAAATACATTTTAGCAACTTTACCCGATGTACAGTAAACACTGATGTTGATCTTTCGATGACTTGAGCTGAAGTATGGAAAAAAAAAAGAACAAAAACAAGATCAAAGGTAAAGTATTTTTTCATGGTTATCTATTGTAGAACAATGTTTTTTTCAAATATTTCACAAAATTTGTTTACTCAATAAAACGGATGTCTCTCGTCATCACAATATTACACATTGAGAGTGCACGAGTTTCATTTTTCACCAAGGAAAGATAGATTTTAACAAATTTTCCATGTTTTAAGTAACTGCATCTAGGAAAATGTTCTTTGTACTTCTACCGCAGGTTCGTTGTGTTACCTGAAAATGATTTGTTTTAACAATTTTTTGGTATCACTATAGACACCAGTGTAGAGTAGATGTACAGAACAGTACATCATACATAAATCTAAGCAAATTACAAAATTCTCACATGTACCTGCAATAAAGACACTGACAGCGGAGAAAAGGAGAAATAACTAAGGTCAGTAAGGTGCTAAGAACAATATATATTCCATTGTAACTTGCATTTTTGGTAATCAGCATGAGCGATGGTTAAATTTGAAACTCTACTCTCTCGTTTTTCTTTATTTTGTAGACGTCCTTTGTCTATTTCTACAAAAACATTCATTTGAGTACTTTCATCCGAAATAAACACCGACATTGATCTTTAGGGATATAAGGGATCACAAAGGGATATGAGTTGAGTTGAACTGTTGAAGAACGGAAAGAAAAGTGAGCAAAGGCAAGATCTAAGGTAAATTAATTGGCGACTTTTTATCAGTTGATTGTTTTTCGTGTTTATTGTCACATACCGTCCTACATTCATCTCAAAATAACACTTTCGTGTACTATAGATTTATTGATTATCATTTAACGACTGGTGTTGGGAATTACATAATCGTCTCCTTCATGACTTTGGTCAACTGCGTTATTCTTATTTAGCAATGGTTGATAATTGTTATCTTTTTTATTCATTTTTGATACATCAAGTCCTTGATAAGTTGGGTCAATTATGTCCTCCTTGCCTCCGTCATCCATATTTGATAAATCTATCTCTTGACAAGTTGTATTCGCTGTATTTGTCTTTCCATCATGTGACTGAGACATTTGACTTTTCTTAACTAACCATCGTCGACCATAACATAAAAATATCAAACAACAAAACAAAATCCCAAAAATAATTCCAGATAAAACAGAGATGGCGGTAACTAGCCAGTCCGTTTTACCATCAACAATGCTTGTGGTTGAGATTTTCATATCTAAAATGAAAGCCAAAATATTCTTAGAAAACCATTTCGTCTGACAATTTAAGCCACGAGATAATTATAAAAACAATTTCAATACATAAAGTTATCTTTAAATGTTTGCACGTGTAGGTCATGTGATATGGCACTGCCTAAAATGTTTGTCGCTTTACAAGTATAATTTCCAAAATCACAAGATTTAACGATGTCAAATGTGTAGGTGGAGCCTTTATAGACAAGTTTAGAGCACTTTGAAAATATTTCAAAGTTTGGTTGTGGACGGCCTTCAGCAGTGCAGATTAACGTTGGTTTATGACCTTCTCTTTGGAGAGCAAACTAATGTTGGCAGGTGTATCTAACGTAAAATTGTAACAATTATGTTTCATATTTTTTATAATCATAAGCAATGACTGTCATATTACTGTATTATACAATTTCGTACTTACAGTTAACAATTATTTGAACTGTTTTCTCAGCTTTAGCTTTCTCGTCACCTTTTGCTTCACATCTATAAAGGCCATTGTCATCACGATCAACCCAAGCAATAGTTAATGTTGCCATTTCTTCTCCTGAGATAATCCTTTGACTACCTTTATACCATGTGACCACAGCAGGAGGATTACCATCCTCTCCTTTACATTCACATGAAAAATAATCACTTACATTGAGAATTGTCGTGCTGGAACAATTGATAGATATTTTCGGTGCAACTGTGATAAAAAAAAACCATTTAGCACAATAAAACAGGTATCCATCCAAGTACAGAGAGCTCAACACACAAACCTGCAATGAATACATGCACAGGTGAACGAGGAAGCCTTACTGACCCAACTCCAACGTCCATGATATATGTTCCATTATATGTTTGATTTACATTTTTCAGAATCAAAGTTAAAGGTAATACAAATTGAAAGTCTAGACCATTTGAAACACGCTTTAAAACTTTTCCTCTTGATACTACAACCAGATTTGAAGAAGCACCAGTAAAACTCAATGTTTGATGAGTAATTTGATTAATGTCTCCACTATATGTCCACACAATTCTCCCATCTTCACCAGGAGCAAAAACCAATCTGTCGGAAGGTGCATTTAGTTGAGCTACAAAGTTTAAAAAAGTTGTCAACCCAGTTATAAATAAAAATGTGAGACATAAATCCAAGAGACCGTGATATCAAAGATGTTTGTTTAGGACATGAACTGTCCGCAGTGCCAATATAGCAAGTGTAATTAATACGTTTTGCAGGTGTTACTTGTGCGACAGAGCTGAATATATGAATATTCACCAACCGTCTCCCTCAACCAGCGTTCTAGTTTCATCCCTACATGTCATCACAAGAGCTGACTGCATGTTCTGGAAAGACTTTAATAAATTTTAATTGTGCTGTTGTTCCTGTGCAACTACATACTTACATCACGGAATATTAATGATTGCTGTGTGAACTCTATTCGCTATTGATTTGCAACTCAACCAAAGCAGTAAACAAAAACAATTCTTCTCTTGGTCGCAGTTAAATTAGGAGACAGAAGATTTAAAGAAAATGTATCAATGGGGAGCAATTGCATCTGTTTTCAGCACTAGTTGTGTGGCGAATAACTCTTATTCAAAGTCTTCAGATATAATATTTTGTATTTAAATATTCTGTTTTACAATATATCAAGTCAACCATCACTTGCTAGTTATATACAATACCTTTACAAAACATTAACCATAGTATAGGTGGAAATAAAATACCAATACTCTTTAAGCTCAACATATTCATCTCTTACTAAACAACAAATATATAGTAGTTATGTCGACACGTGGTCACCAGATCCATTGCACAATGGAGAACTTTAAAAAGAAAATCTCACACAGTTTAATGAGAATATATAACATATTTTCGCGTGATGAATTTTTTTAGCCAGAAATACCTGTGAATAATATCGTAACAAGAATCTGTTGATTTAGCTTCCAATTTTGTGAGTATTATTCTTCCGCGTTCTACCCTTTTCATTCAAGTATTTTTATGGTAATTTGTTCTCTCTCCTGCTGTGAGTTTATTCAATTGTGGTGAACAAAGAACTGAGAGAGTACTTTATCTGCACTTTTAGTGAAATCTACCTTCTTTGCTTTTACACAAATGAGGTTCTTTAACATTAAAATGATAGTTTTCTGTATTTTTATTACAACTGCTTCACAAAAAATAGTCTTAGCATCTTGAAATGGAAAGATATGCTTTCTTGTGTATTTCATCTTCCTATCCACCAGCCATCAATGTCAAATGTGCCAAACCATCAATTGTCAATTGAAGTGAATAACTTTCATGTAAATATAAAGAAGAGAATGGTAATCCACCTGTTATCACATGATGTCACATGGTACAATGCAATGTAGTGGTCAGCTCAAAAAGAACTAACCATTATCCCTCTATAAAAGTTGATAGAGAGAATTTCATGCAGAAGTAAAATAATATGCAGAGTGTTGCTAAACATCGTATATGAATTCAAATGAATCTGACGAATTTTTACAATGACCTGCAATGAAGACATTGAAAAATGAGAATTGACAAACAGCTCAATTGGCAAGAGCAACAATGAAATATGTTTTGTTATAACTTGCGTTCACATTTTCATTCACAGTGGTTGTTGACATTTGAATTTTAATTTCGTTTCATTTTATTTTTGTAGCCGTTCACTGTTTATTTTTGCAACAAATACATTTTGGCATCTTTACACGATGTACAGTAAGCACTGATGTTGATCTTTCGATGACTTGAGCTGAAGTATGGAAAAAAAAAGAACAAAAACAAGATCAAAGGTAAAGTATTTTTTCATGGTTATCTATTGTAGAACAATGTTTTTTTAAAATATGTCACAAAATTTGTTTACTCAATAAAACGGATGTCTCTCGTCATCACAATATTATACATTGAGAGTGCACGAGTTTCATTTTTCACCAAGGAAAGATAGATTTTAACAAATTTTCCATGTTTTAAGTAACTGCATCTAGGAAAATGTTCTTTGTACTTCTACCGCAGGTTCGTTGTGTTACCTGAAAATGATTGGTTTTAACAATTTTTTGGTATCACTATAGACACCAGTGTAGAGTAGATGTACAGAACAGTACATCATACATAAATCTAAGCAAATTACAAAATTCTCACATGTACCTGCAATAAAGACACTGACAGCGGAGAAAAGGAGAAATAACGAAAAAGAAGGTCAGTAAGGTGCTAAGAACAATATATATTATATTGTAAGTTGCGTTTTTGGTAATCAGCATGAGCGATGGTTAAATTTGAAACTCTACTCTCTCGTTTTTCTTTATTTTGTAGACGTCCTTTGTCTATTTCTACAAAAACATTCATTTGAGTACTTTCATCCGAAATAAACATCGACATTGATCTTTTGCAAAGGGACATGAGTTGAGTTGAACTGCTGAAGAACGGAAAGGAAAATGAGCAAAGGCAAGATCTAAGGTAAATTAACTGGCGACTTTTTATCAGTTGATTATTTTTCGTGTTTATTGTCACATACCGTACTACATTCATCTCAAAATAACACTTTTGTGTACTGTAGATTTATTGATTATCATTTAAGGACTGGTGTTGAGAATTTCATAATCTTCTCCTTCATAACTTTGGTCAACTGTGTTATTCTTACTTTGCAATGGCTCATAATTGTTATCTTCTTCATTCATTTTTGATACATCAAGTCCTTGATAAGTTGGGTCAATTATGTCGTCCTTGCCTCCGTCATTCATATTTGATAAATCTATCTCTCGACAAGTTGTATTCGCCGTATTTGTCCTTGCGTCATATGACTGAGACATTTGACTTTTCTTAACTAACCATCGTCGACCATAATATAAAAATATCAAACAAGAAAAGAAAATCCCCGAAATGACTCCAGATATAACTGACATTGCAATGTCGCGCCAGTTTGTTTTAACCTCTCCTACAGTCGGCTTGACATTATGTACTAAAACAAAAAAAGAAATAGTAAGAAAAAGCAATAAAATGAAGCATCACTGACTACCTTCAAGTGACGGGTATACTTCTGATGACGTCATGCCACCAAGAACGTTTGTTGCTCTACATGTGTAGAAGCCAACAGGATTTAACGTCACTTCATATAACACGAGTGTTGATCCATTTCCAACACTGATTGAATCATTAAAGAATATTTCGTATCTTGGTGGTGGATTGCCTTCAGCAGTACAGGTCCATGTTGTTTTAAAACTTTTCGTTTTGATAGTCAATTTAACGTTGACAGGTTTATCTGAAAATGAAATTTTTTGCAAACTCGATTATTCAACAAATTGTTGAAAAAGCTTATACTTTTACGGACTTTTTGCGTTTTTGCTTCAAATGATAATGAATGCTTAATATCTAAAATGTTTTGTAAAAGTGTGAACTTACAGTTAATAATCAACTCAATCGTTTTTTTTTTAGCTTTCTCATGACTTTTTGCTTCACATCTATACTGTCCATTGCTGTTACGATCAACTTGAGGAAATATCAAAGTTGCCATTTCTATCCCTGAGGTAACCACGCGACTACCTTTATACCATGTGACATCATTAACAGGTGGATTACCATTCTTTCCACGACATTTACAAGAAAAATATTCACTTGAATTGAGAATTGTTGCACTGGAACAGTTGATGAAGATGGTTGGTGGTACTAGAATGACAATTGTTTAATTAGATTGTCGTATAAAACGAAACTATTTCTTATAATCTAAATGGACCGAGTAGGGAAACGAGGGATATATTCTTAAATATTTCCACTAAGTTATGTTAAATACATCGAATGGTGCGTAGATGGTGTGATTTGAAGGTAACCGAAGAGAAGAGACGACGTACTGAAACAAAAAAAAAAATTTTAATGTCACCACAATGATCGTAAGTAGGAATTGATATGATATATCAAGTTGTTGTTCTTGGCTTGAACTAGATAATTATATAGTACAATCATGTAAGTGATTCTGCGAAGCCACCGTTGGTACTCTTTAACAAAAATCGCAATAGTAACATAAGCCTTAGAACTAATTGATTTAAAAAGTATTTCACATAAACATGCAATAAATTATTAAAGATAACAAAATGCATGAATATAAACTTGAAAAGATAAACTTGTAATAAGTAAAAATGAATTATTTATACAAGTTCAAACTTTGGTCGACACATGCACCAAAATGACGTTGTTACAGATGTAAATTTTTCAGAAGTAACTTCAAGATAATAAATATTTTTCATCACAAAAAATGTTTCTCAAAAAATAGATGCTGCACTCACGAAAGCGTGTTAGAAATGAACGTTGCGAGAAAAATTTGGTAGATATAAAAAAGAAAGAAATTTTATCCGCGCGCAACGCTATAGACTGTACGTCGCTGCCTGAGGAAAATTCACTAACAATGGTCGTTTTAAAAGTAACACCTCTCATAATAAATACCTCACAAACCTGCAATAAAAACAGTCACATTTGAGATATAAGCTTTGCCTGCTTGAGAGAAAACAAGCAAGCTATAAGTTCCATTGTATGTTTCGTTCACATTCCTGAGAATCAATGTAAGTGGTGATTCAACATCAAATGTTAGCCCTTTAATGAAACTTTTGCCCACTACTCCAGAGATTATTGTACCAAGAACCTCTCTGACACGAGACCTCCCCTGAAATGAAAATCCTTGATATGATAAATCCACATCACTAAATCTCCATGTAATTCTTGCATTTTCACCAGGAGAAAACACCAATATGGAGTCTTCTGAAGGAGGAATGGGTTGAGCTGAATTATTGAAAGAGAAATAAATACTTCAGATAATTTTGCTTTAAAGACAATATACATTGCTATTGTTTCGCAAATTTATCAGAGTTTAAGAATTAGTGAATTATAGTGTTAATAAAACAATACCTTCAAAAACAGACACCAAACTAAGAGAGTAAATACGATAAAAATGCTGTTTAAGTTGACCACATTCATGATTCATCTTTTGCTAAAGAATCAAATAGAATATTTTGCTAACGTGTGAAAACATCAATTTTCTAACAAACCCTTTGTATAGAAATCTCATGCAGTTTGACGGGATTTTAACATGTTGTTCTCGCGATATATAATAATGATGTAATGAATATCGACAGAATACCTGTAATAATCAGTTTTGTTACATGTTTTTGCTTGGAGTTGATAATTGTGAGGATTGTTCATCCCACTGGATCATTCGTGTTCAATATATTATTCAAATATTGTTATGGTAATTTGTTCTCTTTTGCTTTGAAGTTGTTCAATGCTTAACTTGAATAACTTCCAATTTAGGGGAATGACTGAATACTTTTGTTTTCGTGTTTCTGCCCTTATCAAGATGTATTTTTCACTTTTTCACTAGCAAGGTTCTGTAATCCAAAATTATGGACATTTTTTAAAGTGAGAACTTTGAGCTTAGCATCATGAATTTTGTGTTTTGCAGAAATGAAAAATTGTCTGTGCATCATGGAAGAGTTACACTGCCTTGAAGAATTGCTTTTTTTTGTTAACAAATAGTCCAACGACAGTAGGGAGATGGTCAATTTACAATAGTAAGTCTTCTGTCTTAATGACGTCATATACGTTTTAATGGATGGAAACCAGTTTCTAAGATTCACACAAGAAGGTTGGTAAGAAAATATCGTTGACAATTTCTTATTATAAGATGGCAAAACAAGAAGGTGAAATCAAAATTACAGAAGAGGTACCTTGCTATTGTATATCTTTACCAAATTGACGTTACACAGTCTTTGTAATCAATGATTTTATCATTTTGTTTGTTGCACAAAGTTCTGCATTGTCAGCATTTCTACAATGGCTGGAAACATCATGAAAACATGTTGTCTCTTGTTGTTAACTAAAATCCATTGAAATTCAGTAAAATATTCTGCTTAAACATGTATCCAATGTTGCAGGAGCTGGAAAGATTTCAAAATGCAATGAAGAATGAAGAATTTCGAAAAATGTTCAGTGATTATGCAAAGGAAATTTCAGATCCTGAGAATAGAAAGGTTTGTCTTAGATTGTCTTAAATTTACTGCTTTGAGAATGTAGAAACATGTTTACGATGTAGCCCCTTATTAAAACTTATCAATCTAGCTGACCCTTAACTCATGAAAGCTCAACTCAAGAATTCCTAGAAGCTGTTCAATTCATTTAAAATACTTATGGAAAATCTAGAATAATTCAGTGCAAAACAAAGAATTGTCTCTTTTATAGAAATATGAAGAAGAAATAGCTCATCTTGAAGCAGAACGAGGAATGGATGTTAAATTCATCAAGCCTCTGGTATTATAATGTCCATGAATTTTTCATAATTGTATGTCATAAAACCTGTGTGCATTAGAATGGACCTCATTTGTTTAATCTTTCCAGAATGGTTTTGTTGTAAAGACGGCCATAAAAGTGAGAATGGCATGAAAGCATTTATAAACATGAGTCACAGCGATGTCATCACCAAAGCTTCCTTCAAATGGGCAAATCAGAAAAAGTAAACAGGAAACATCTCGTTATTTAATAATACAATGACTTTAACTGTCATTTTTATTGTGACTAGTGTAAAAGGTCAAGATTGGACAATCCCCTATAGTTTGAACCAACCAAGAGATGACTTTGACAAAGGTTATTTATGTTCTCTGTTTTGCGAGTAATTCCTATAACAAAAGGTCTCTTTATGTAGTTAGAAAGTATTTTTTTATACAAAACATAAAGAGTTTGTCATGTCAAGATGATTATTTTTTTGCAGTGGGAAAGAAGTGCAAAGTTTATGACATAATTTTCAACACGCAAACCTTTCAAATTGGACAAAAGGTGGATGACTATATTGCAAAAAAATTTGGGTATTGAAAGCTGGTGACATTTTGTGGGAATTTTTTTTAAGGATGCCCGTTTTAAGCAGCTCATGATCAACACAGCTTTTGATGCAATTGAAAAGAACTGGAATGTTAAATTGGACAGAAAAAGTGTGTATCCATAAAGTTTTGTTTTCTTGTTGATTCAATGTTATGTTATTAAATGGGAATTATACCTCATTTAGACTTGAAATACCCAAAAATGTCGTTTAAAGGAGTCAAAACATCATCTGTCATTCGAACAGCAAATAATAAAGTAAGTTTTTTATCTGGTCATGTGATGTCCCCAATATCCAATCACATTTTATTATATGTATTTATCTTAGGGTACTAAAAATCCTGGTGCGGACATTGAAATTGGCAACACAAGGCTCCCTTATCCATACAAAGAGGAAACACAAGAGCAACTTAATGGAAACATAGAAAATAGGAGTCGTGTGAAAAAAAGTGAAAATTTACATGAACCTAATGATTATTTATCCCCTGTTAGCACCACATATACACCAAAGTACACTATTGTACATCGTGGACATATAGATTTACAAAATTTCACTTTTTCCAGGTAAGACACACAAAATTGATCAAAGATGTTTTGCAACAGAAAACTTTTAAGTTATTTCATTGAAAATGTAGAGATTCAAGAGCTAGCAGCACTCAACCTCAAGAGCTTGTCGTCAACATAGATCTACCTTTGTGTGTGAGTATTTTTCACGATAACATTTACGTACATTTTGTACCTTTTCCTGCACACATTTTACAAGTAAATACTTAAATTTTTATCGAAATATCGCCTGGCAAACATTATTTGGTTTCTCGTCATTTTACTCTATTGGAACTGACAAAGATATCGCTTGTCTTTGGTTAACAGAATGCACACAATGTTAGTAAATGACGTCATGTGAAAAGTTGAGAAAGTCTTTGAGAAACAACTGCGAGAAGCGTTTCTCCAAGACGGAGTCTATTTCTATGTACAATACTATGATGGGTTTTAGGGGTTTTTTTTATCAATATATCATACTGAACTATCTTGTAACGTGGATTTATTTCGTTGACTTGGATCCATTGTGACTCGTTGAAGACTACAATTTTGAAGGCACAACTTTAACAACTCTATCCGTTAATTAGTTCTCTAGTTAGCCTTACTCTTTCCTACACTATCCTACTGTACCCTTTATTGTCCAGTAACATTCACAACACTATTTTCTTTAACAGGAGACTGCAGCAGGCATAGATTTGGACATATTTGAGAAGCAACTGGTATTAAAGAGTTCCGATCCAAATTATCATTTAGATGTATCCATTTTAGAGTAAAAATAATACGTCAGCCATATTATGTCTTCTGCTCAAAGTGAATTGTTTTCGAGTTCTTTTTAGTTTTCTTTTGCATCATGTAAAAACAAATTTTGAAAGAAAAACCGCCTGCAGAATGTTTACTGTAAATTCTTGACTTACATAAGATATCTCTGCCGTATAATGTGAAAGAGAGAGAAGGTCGTGCACAGTTTGATAAAAGTAAACGTCGACTTTCCGTCACCTTACCTGTGCTACCAACGTCTCTGGTGACTGTGTCTTCTCATGAGAACGCGGATGGTGATAGTGGAAACGTGGATGGTGATAGTGGAAACGCAGATGGTGATAGTGGAAACGTGGATGGTGATCGTGGAAACGCGGATGGTGATAGTGGAAATGTGGATGGTGATAGTGGAAACGCGGATGGTGATAGTGGAAACGTGGATGGTGATAGTGGAAACGTGGATGGTGATAGTGGAAACGCGGATGGTGATAGTGGAAACGTGGATGGTGGTCATGGAAACGGGGATAGTGGTAGTGGAAACGCCGATGATGGTCGTGAAAACATGGATGTTGATATTGGAAACGCTGATGGTAATTATGAAAACGCAAACAGTGATCAAGTAAACGAGGTTATTGATCGTGTAAATGATAATGGAAACATAGATGGTAATTGTGGAAACGAGAATGGTGATTGTACAGAAGACGGAATGGAGAATAAAATGACAACCAACAATGTATCTAATGAGAAGTATATTGAAGGAGTAGAGAAAAATAATTGTGGTAATGTTGGTGAACATGAAATTGAAATCGATCGCGAAGATGTCGTAAAACACGCTGATGGCAATAATGACGACGAAAAAGTTCTCAATTTCAAGTAAGTTTTTTTAAATACTTCATGTAATAAAGTGATTGTTGAAGTCTAACGTTAGCCCATTATGAAAGTATCTCTGTGATTTGCGCCTTCTTTGTTTAATCTAATCTCTAACTATATGATGTAATGTCGGCCCTAAAGAACTCCTGTGGTGTATGCAATGTTCGTGATCTTCTAAAGTGTACGCTGTACTTTAATAACCATCATAAAGTTTGTGTCTTATCTTCATTTGTCAGTGTGGTGTATGTTATCTTCATATCGGTAATAATGAAACTCTTTGATTGTTTGGGAACCTGCATTTCTGAAAATCTGTCTCAACGGAAGACGCTTGAGTGATTTCATTGTTGTGTAAATGATCTACTGGCTATGTGGCCCCTTGAAGTGCAACAACTTGTCTGAAATCCCGCCATGCACACGAGACAATAGCAATTCATTGGGAGGCAAACATGCCTTTAATGTAGCAATGATTTACACATCGTTTGCTAGTAAAGCTATAGAATTGTCGTACTGTAACATTACTGTAACCATGTTGAAGTTTACGTACAATTAATGATCAGTTTGGCTTGCACGTAACGTGTTCTCTGATGTGAATATTCTTTGTCTAAAAACTTTATTGTTGTACCACGTAGGAAAACGTCTCTTTCGACGTGGAAACTTTGCAAGAAGCCTTGAAAGAAGTTGACGATCATTGGGTAAAATATTGTATTATTTATAGAACAAATGGATTATCAATGGATGATCCTTCTTAAAGTCTTTACTGGTTTTTGAAATAAATACTTCTTGATGTTTACACTGATTTCAAAGAGCAACACTGCATAATTTGTCTGATACGCTTTTCTCGCATTTAGTCGCAAAGAGATGTCACTGTCCATCATAAAATTGTTAGTTCAAACGAACGGGAGACTGTAATAGATCTGGATGTAAAACCTGACGATTTTTCTGCAGACACAAGTACAATGGGTAACGTTGTGGCAAAAATGGACGAGATTCTTTTCTCAAACGAGAATAAGGATGGTAACTTCGATGGAAATGTTTTCAATGAACCGAAATGTACAGGTAAGATGGACGAGAATTGGATAAATGGGGATCTTTATGAAGTGTGTGTATGTGTGCTGCTTTAGAGGTACACTGGTTGTAAACTGTGAAATATTGAGATTTTAGATTCACTCCATTTCTCTTCGATCTCTATAAGATTTTAGTTGTTGCATAAAACCCAGCTGTTTTCGTCTCTTTCACAAATTTTGAGCGAAAAAAAACATCTAAATTCTTGTAGTAATGTTGTTATTGTTTTGTGTTGATACAAATTCACAGATGAAGATAATGAATCAGAGAAGGAATCCGACGTTCTTCGAAGCAAAGATAAAGATACAGTTGACTTGAAATATGAAGACGCAGAGGAGTTTGAAGTCGTTGAAAATAGCGATGGCGATGATGATGTAGAGCCTCAGAAACTCACCACCGTACAGGAGATCGAAACTGTAAACGAGGTAAAATTTTTATACACGAGACATTCATGATTTTCTTCTGCAAGAACATGACGTTGTTTATGTTAGATAGCAAATTATGGCACTTCTCTCCTTCGATTTCAGAACAAAACTGAGGCGCAAATTGGAGCTCTTGAAATGCAAAAGGCTCGTGCGATAAAATGTCGAAAAAATCGTCGACGCAGACGAAGGAGTACAGGTAGTCATGACCATTCATCTTCCTTGAGCGAAGAAGAAGTCGACAGTAGCGCACGACGCGGGAAAAACCGCGAGAAACAAGTCAAACGCATGCGTAAATCTCGATCACTTTCATTTGGAAGCAGTGCAGAGTCACATGACGACGCAGACGGTCATAGAAGTGTAAGATTCAATCCAGTACCTGAGATACATGTATTTAGCAACAGGGCTGACAAAAGGAAATGGAAGGAAATGAGGAAACAACAGTTATTAAATGGAAACACAGATGTCGTGGGCAGCAGTCCTCGACACGAAGACGAGGTGAAGATTTATAACCTGAAATCTTCTTTGAAAGGTACGTCGTGTGATAAGGAAATTCGGAGTGATAATGGAAACACGAATAGCGAGGCAGAGATGACTTCATTTGATGATCAGAAAAGTGTTGATTTGATGAAAAATATGAATGTTGTTGCTACTGATGATAATGAAGATGGCTTTGTAAAAGTTGAAAAACCGCAGTTGACAAATTCACTCATATTTGATTTGGATGAATAATCGACGAGCATTTTTCGGGAGGGAGGGTAGATAGAGATAACTTTGTTTCAACTTTCAATGACTAATTTTAAGTGCATTACGTTTTCGATCATTTTCCATGTAAATAACCTGAATTTTTACTTGTTTCGTTGCTATGAGCAACATTGAATAAATGTTTTATTTGTTTTCCAGCTGGCCTTCGAGTTTCGTTTTTGATTTCTTTTTCCCATACATGCGTCCATACCAGCAAGTTGCGCGAAAATATTTTTTGATATAATGATAGCAATCTTTGCCCTATCATTCATACACATAGACGCCAATGACGAAGCTTTCCGTGGGTGGAAGAAATGTAACGCATAATCTTCAATGTTTGTGTATATTTTATAGTAAATCCTCGTCAAGAGACCTTACAATAATTACCTAAATGTTTTAATGAGCATATGGGAAGGCCAATCACGTTGCAGGTTTCGTTTTTGCTGCGCTTGGGCGATATGGGAAGTTTATGTTTATCGGTTTGTGAGGAGCTATTTTTTCCTGTAAAATAAAATTGATTACGTTCAAAACACCTCGTTGTCATCCCTGAAGTTATAATCCTCACAAATAAACATGGTACTTTTGTCTAGCTTTTTCGTTTCATGAAAACAGGAAGCTTTTGCAAGGAAGTTGTTTGGACTCATAATTTCATAGTTAAGAGAACACATACTTTCATCGGGTCATTTATTTTGTTGACCTTCAAACTCTTCGCATCAAACGCCCTTCGTAAATTGTTGGAAGAAAAGTGAAATAAGATATATTTGTAAGTTTTTACCATACTAAAGAGCGCAATGGACTGCTGTCAGTAAATTTTATTAACATTTTGAAATATAAATATGTTGACATTTGATTACATGTACTGACCAATTTTCTTATTCTCCCAACTGTATTTTAAAGATAAGATGTAAAATTGCACTTGTCAAGTTGTCCTCGATTGTGGGCGAAGCTTGGTTGTCGGAATATAGTCCTGAGTCAGTTTTAGTCATCTAGGCGTCCATTTCCTGCATATCGTCGCATGTGGCTACGCAACAGCGCCAACAAAGTAATCTTGTTATTCCATAGAGAATTCTAGTTCATTGCTGACGAGCAGTTTCGTGGTGTTATTTTCATAATACATTTGATCAAGAGGGTCAACAAGTATAGTATTCAAAATCTCCTTGCGTTATGTCTGCCTCGATTGGCGTTAGTGTGCCAGATTCGGTAATACAAAGCTCTGATAAATCGAAAAAGTTCACGGTAAGTTACCTATCGAATTGAAATAAATGTATTATTCGGTTTTCTTAGAATGGGCTGGCTTTCACAACATAACTTTTTCTGGCATGGCTTGTTTTTTTATTTACAGCCTCATTTCCAGTTTGTTTTGCCAGTTTTTCTATAGCTGTGTAGATAGTCTTACGATTTGCTACATTTCCTTAAAGCTTATGAATTGAATTGTGCCGAATAACTATAATGTTGTGACGATAACTTTTTTAAGACGAAATCTGGTGTTGTTCTTTCAGTAATTAGACAGCTCAAAATGTGCGACGTCAATTCGTAATTTGTTTATTATATTTCCTGAAGCTTGTACGTTTTTTTTTCAGTGGTACCTGATTAAAATATTAAAAGTTTATTAGTTCATAGTTTGTCTTGTGCTTTTCCCCTGTTTTAATGTATATTCAAACTTGTTATGGCGAGCTTCTGTCTCACAACAATTTCCAAACGCGTATGCTATAATTAATCAACTTATAAAAGATTACTGTCAAATTTCTCCCTCTCAAACATCTACTTGTCAACCGAGGCTCAATTTAAAGTTAAAAGGAGATGTGCCATTGCTTTTATTGCTATTTCTCCTTTTCCTTCATTTGTAGCATTGTTTCCTTTCAGATTTGATGAAACTTTGTCTGGTTTGCTACTTCAAACGACAAAAACAAATTAATATTTCACTAATTATGTCCTGTTTTGACCAAAGCTTAACAAAGGTTTTTGTTGCAAGCACATTTCAAAACGAAGCATTCACAACTTTGTGTATTTCTTACGTGAACAACATAAAATTGTTCTTACGTAATACAAGTGTTTTATTTTTCTATTCTATGACAAAAGGTCAATGCTGCAAACAGCAAGGACATCCTCGAACTTGTTGCATTTCTACTGCTTGGCGTAGTTCTAACATGCCTCTATGGTTAGCCATTACACGTGCTCTCACTATTTCGTAACTGCATTAATTTAGGTCTATAAGCTCGTTGTACAAGTTGGCAACAAGACTTGGTTTATTTTTCGTCGTTATAATGAATTCCACAATCTTTATGAAAAAGTATGTGAACTATTGTTGTATTATTATTGAATTTAGAACTGTCCTTAATACAATCATGTTTATTAAACATTTCAGTTAAAAAGAAGTATCCAGAGTTGCACTTCAAGTTGCCTAGTAAACGCATTTTGGGCAATAATTTTGATCCTGGTAAATTTTAAGCTCATTTCTTTGTTTCCACATCTGTATTTTAATGGTGTTCTATTAAAATTTTACATTACAGAGTTCATTCGTGCAAGAAGAGAAGGCCTTAATGATTTTGTTACCAAGCTACTGGCAATTCCAAACATTACTGAGCAGTAAGTTTCCTTGTTAGAAAGGGGTTAACTTCTTTCTGGTCTTAACTTATCTTGCTAACATCAATGCTTAATTATACTCCTCTATGATTTTCTTTCCAGTACACTTGTTCGTGAGTTTCTGTCCATTGACAATCCTCGTAATGCTTCGGTTCATGACGATGATAATGAACACGAAAGCAATGGTGTTGGTAACGAAAACTCAGAATACTTGGTAAGTTGATTAAAATTATAGCAGTTCATGATTAATGCCGTGACTCCTGTCAATGGTCTCGTCTTACCCTATAGGCAAAAGATATGGAAAAGATGGACCTTGCAGGAACAATGAACCCCAAGTATTTACTTCTTGTAGCTTTTATAAATACATCTGTGATTAATTTATGTGTAAACCTTATAATGTGATATGTTATTTTACTATGCTGCATGTTAGACTGATAAAAATAGTACATATTTGTTTCATCCCACGTTCTTGCTGTTCAATTTTATATATTTCAAAATATTTTCTTTTCAAATTAGAGCTAAACCAAATGATTTTGACTTCTTAAAAGTTATCGGAAAGGGAAGCTTTGGAAAGGTATAAATAGTCATACATGTAGTTTGTTGAATTTTATGGAATAAAAGTAGGCAATAATTATTATGTTATTTTCTGCCAGGTTTACTTAGCAAAGCATAAACAAGAAGATAAGTTCTACGCTGTAAAAGTGTTGAAAAAGGCTGCCATAAGAAAGCGAAATGAGGTAATTAAGTTATCAAGGATAGAACTGCAACTGCAGGGTCTTGCTTGTTTTAATGGATTGTTAATGGATATGATTGTACGTGTATTCAAAACATTGCTTTCTTTTGACAGGCAAAACACATCATGGCAGAGAGAAATGTACTTTTAAAGAATCTTTCTCATCCATTTCTTGTGGTAATAATCAGTTCATAAAGATTTTTGTCATTTATTAAGGCATTCATGTATGTTGATGAATGATGTGATTTCTTGACAGGGTCTTCATTACTCATTTCAAACACACGATAAACTTTATTTTGTCCTTGATTATGTCAACGGTGGTGAGGTGGGTTACAGTTTGTGCATCAATTTTTTGGATTCTTGTCGTAAACATGTTCTTTCTTTGGTATTTTAGTTGTTTTTTCATCTTCAAAGAGAAAGATATTTTCCAGAATCAAGGTTTGTATCCACGCTACATTAGAATATTGTTTAAATTATCACCTCTAAGTTGGCAAATACTTCATTTAGGGCGAAATTCTATGCAGCTGAAATAGCATCTGCCATTGGCTATCTTCATTCATTACAAATAATATACAGGTAACTGTTTAAGGTGTCCATCAATAGATACTTCATGTATCTATTGTTTAACATAGTTTTTAGGTTGGATGAAATAGTTTCTCTTCATCATTGTACCATATATATGTGTTTTATTTTATAGGGATTTAAAACCTGAAAATATTTTGTTAGATCAGAAGGTATTGGTGTTTATTTGATTTTGACTCATTATGTTATATTGTACTTCCTTGTGATAATATTCATTTCAATAAACTGAACAACACATAAAATTTAGGGTCATGTTGTACTGACCGATTTTGGACTTTGCAAAGAAGGAATTGAAGACTATGGTACAACATCGACATTTTGTGGAACACCGGAGGTAAGTTTAATATCGAATAATTTCATTTTAAAGAATGAGTTTTACTGTAATGCTTTGCATGCTTAGCAATGCACAGGAAGCCATTTTCTGGGCACCCTAAAATATTGTCAATGTAGCAATATGTTTATTTCTACTACAAAGTTAGGTAAATCAACATTCAGTCAAGAAATAAAAAAGAAACAACAAGCATTGAATGAAATAAAGATGTACTCATGTTTGATTTGCCAGAAAACAATCCTTGAGCTTGTTTGTCAATTGATGTACTAAAGCTTGTATGTGGGTCAAGTTGGTTTGTAGCACTTTGCACTATAGCCTGTTCTCCATGATCAGGTTGTTGAGTTGCTGATCTGTAATAGTTTAAATGGTCTTCCTTTTCTAAATGTGATACAGTCATGTCTGGAACTTATCTAAATTCTGACATTTTTTTGCAATATTGTATGTAGTTAATTAGTTATGCAACTCTGTATTCCATGGCAGACTTTCATTGACAAATGTAAACACAAGCTCGCAAAGCATTACCATAAAACTCATTTTTAAATATTGAGTTCTGCAAGACTGAAAATTATCTTCAATGGTTTAATTTCTGTTTTTCTTTAACTAAAGTACTTGGCACCTGAAGTATTAAAGAAACAAGAATATGATAAATCTGTCGACTGGTGGTGTCTTGGAGCTGTTACGTATGAAATGATGTATGGTTTGGTAAGTATATTGTCTAGTCTATGTGGTCAATACTTACCTCATTATACCCCTACATACTGAGGTATTTTTAGCTTATAAATTTATGTATGGTTTGGTAAGTATATTGTGTATAGTCTTTGTGATCAATACTTACCTCATTATACCCCTACATACTGAGGCATTTTTGCTTAAAAATTTATGTATGGTTTGGCAAGTATATTGTATGTAATCTTCGTAACCTCATACTGAGAGATGTTTGTGTTTTTACCTCTAAATTTTTGTAACTGATGTAAAGATTATCAAGTTGTTATGAAATGTTTATTAATTGAAGATTTTCCATGTTTTTTAGCCACCATTCTACAGCAGAGATACAGCAGAAATGTACGACAATATTTTATACAAACCTTTACGATTACGAACGAACATTTCACAAAGCGCGAGATCTTTATTGGAAGGAGTAAGTTTTATTTTGGTATTTTTATCTTGTTGCAAAATACCTAACACTTACAGGACTCTTTATTATTGCATGAGCGTGCTGTAGATGAAGTTTCGAAAAGCATTTCTAGTATTTTTCTTTTACAAACATGTTATAGTTGTTGCAGAAAGATCGCGCCAAACGCCTTGGAGCGCTCGATGGAGACTTTGTAAGTGGTCATATAGCTAATGTTGAACGAGATGTACAACTATGTTTTAGGAGTTTTTTAATTTTTCTTTTTTTATCTCATTTTAGGAGGAAATAAAGAACCATTCCTTCTTCAGAACCATAGACTGGGACGCATTGTACAACAAGAATATTGAACCGCCTTATAATCCAAACGTGGTAAGATGGTACTTCTCGCATATTTTAAAATTAAAAACACGTTGCTACAAACGTTGAACTTGTTGTTTTCATTATCAAATATACGGTAAAAAACTTTTTCGTTTTAATGAGTAAATTTCATATAACTTTAGGAAAGGATTACAGTAGTATCTTAATGACAAGTTAATCACCCATATTTAAGTGTGTTTGAGAAATGGAAAAGTATTACTGACGACTTACTATGTATTTTCAGAGTGGTCATATGGATTTAAAACATTTCGATCCAGAATTTGTTCGCGAGCCAGTACCACGTGAGTTGTAGCTGTCTTTAAGTATCTTTTAGCACGAGGGGAATGAGTTGCGGCAACTATTTGTTGGTCTTGTACAATTTACTGTCGTTTTAGAAAAGGATTCTGGTAGTTGATAGTCTTATTTTGTCATTGTAAAGTGATCGTGCTCATCTTTAAGATAGAGACATGAATTTAAGTAATTCCGCCAGTGATAGATTCACGATAGGATAGATTAGTAGGGAGGGGTGGGTGGGTGCTCTTATGGTACATTATTATTGAGATTAAAAGATTTTTGAAGCTGTACCCCATTAAACATTATTCGCTATTACTTTGCTTGATTGTTTGATACGTACATGCAGCAGGATTTCCCCCTTCCTGCATCCCTCTAATCAGGACTAGATGAGATGCGAATTCCTCTGCCCTGAATACCTCTAAATGTAGAAGCATTTACTTTATTTAATATGATTGGTGAATAATATAATCATAGTAGTTATGGTTTTAGTAACCATACAGTAATAACGCTTGACGTGTATAAAATTGTTTTGCGTTACATTTCAGCTTCTGTTGGAAAATCACAAAATTCGAATATTTGCTGCAGCGTTGGCGATCCTGATGATGCGTTTTTGGGCTTTACGTATGTACCACCTTCAGAGGATCTTGTGGAATAATGTAGGATCCATGTTCCATCTTCGGAGGATCTTGTGGAATAATATAGGATCCCATGAAATGTCGTATTTAATTGACCGTTTGTACTCTGCCGTATTAGCTGATTATGATTAATCATTTTCAGTATTTGATCACACGTGGGCACTATTGCGGTCATTCTAATTGAGGGCGCATCCTCAAATCGCGTGATACATAGCTTCCAGTCAGACATTTATCGCGCAACGGGCTGGTTTTGTTTCGGAAACTTCAGAATGCTTTTGTTGTTTGTGTTGTGTAAAGTTATTTCGTAATTCTTGCGATTCTAATGATAATACACGAGTGTCGACAGAAAATGCATAAACCTGTATAAACTCGCACTATTTAAAGGTAATTTGAAAATCAAATAGCGTCTACTGATTTTATTTTGAAATTCTTTCCACCCTTCAGAAATACCCATGTTTCCCAGCATATCAGCCTAACATTGATAAAAGCCTGAAAAGAAGGAACCATAAAGCATATTGATTAAACTTCACTGATGCACACAGTAGTAAAAAACAAAATCATTTCTTTCAGATAGTAAATTCTGCATACGTATTAAATGCTTATATTCTGATATTAAATACCATTTATCCATGATTAATCTATTGAGGCTACTAGGAGTAAATGTGGACTTAAAGTTTTAACTGAGCATCTTGTCAGTCTTCACTCTTCAAAATTCCCGCTAATAAAAGTTAGTTTGTCAGCAATGGTGTTCTATTTATATTACTTTGTGGAGTCATCCCTGGCGCTGTCATTGGACCCGTCATTGTCATTGGACCCGTCATTGTCATTGGACCCGTCACTGTCATTGGGCCCGTCACTGTCATTGGACCCGTCACTGTCATTGGACCCGTCACTGCATTCTCTTGGGCAGCGGTATCCACCGTGGTTGTCATGGGTGTGGCTGGTTTATGGTTTAAATGACCTTCGGTTTTCAATGGCGTAAAAAGTTCCATGCGTGTCATATCTTGTGGGGTCTCCTTTAACTTCTGTCGTGAACTCATGCATCTGTTGTCCAATGTCAGTGAATTGACCTGCAAATAAATAAAAGCTTTGCAATCATTGAAATTTCAAGGCGTGTCTAGAAGCACGAATGCAGTAATGATTCTATGGTAGCTAATGCTCTAACTATTTTATCTCCTCGTCTTGCTTTGTGTTTGTGGTTGACGGGATTAGTTTCAATTTCCGTATGCCGGCTTATCTTGACGCTTCAACCCACCTTAACGCCCAGGTCATCTTCTATATGTCGAAGGTTGTCAGTCAGAGAATTGTGAGCATTCTGTGCTTCTTGTAATTTCTCAACGAGAGCCTTCACTGTTCCCTCAATCTCACGAACTTCGTGACAAAGTTGGTATTGTGCTGCATCGCGACAAAGCTCAACGTTAGGGCGATATGTGCGGTTTTCCAGTCTTGTTTGGGCAACCTAAATGAGGAAGGGTGAAGTTAGTTTACTAAGTAGCTATCTCACTTGTCTTAGTGTCGAAGGAGTGAAGAAGATTTGTTCCATAGTTACCATCATTGGTGCTTTTTTCGCTTCAATGGCTTGTTTTATTTGCAGTATATCACCTTCGAGAGTTTCAATTTCTTGCTTGGTCTGGAGTTGTAGATGAAAAGTGTACAATATAAACAATTCATCAATTGACAACTTCACTCAAACAACTTACGTTTTCTGTTGCCATTCCAGTTCGTTTTTTGTTTGTTCCGTTTCATGAATACGTTTTCTGTAACTGAATTCCGTTGCCTGTCTTTGTGCTTCTAAGTCGTTTGCCGTTTTCTGTATTGTGGTAAAAATGGCCTCTCGCAGTCGTTGTGATGACTGCATCTCTGCCTCAGCTCGCAGTTTGTTGTAATTGGAGAATTGGTCCCAGGTCTCAGGTGTAACGCTTCCCTTCACAGTTCTAGTTGGATCGGGATGGAAACAGATGTTGGCTGAGCTGTTACTTAAAGTTAAGCATTCACCGTCTATATCAAACGCGATGTTTTTATCAGTAAGGTCGCGGAACACCTGCTGACGAGCTTCTTGAAGTAAACTAGAAAGAAAGAAGAAAATTTTTTCAAATTAAACATAATTTTAGCATCTTCATCAATTTTCCCTTGTTTCCATTTCAATGATCTCGATCACCATCATTTTTAGAAAAACATAAAAATAGACTTGGATCAACTTTATTTATATGCATAAAGGAGTTAAAAACAGGTTTATTATCTCTCCTTCTCTTTTTTAAGTCTTAGGTGTTGTTCGTCATGGTTCTCGAATACCTAGAGGAAGTCACAAAGAGAACAGCTTTTATACGGTTCCTAACGCTTACCACAATTGTTCTGAAGCTTCATTGATCTTCTGTTGAAGTAGTGCTTTACATCCCTCGATTACCTCAACTTCCTTTAATGTTTGAGAAAAGAAAAGGTGGTTTATATATGAAAAAAAATTACAGTGGAAAAATGGTTTTATTTTCAACAATGTTAATGTATGATATTAAGGACAAACAGGAATTTACGTTTCCGAGGAAACGTAAATATGGCGCTTTATCTTCGAGGATTTGTTTTCTTGCCTGTGTTAACCTAAAACATCATTATGTACACAAAATGGAGAACTCTCTTTTGATTTAAAGTGGTTGATTGCTCTTTTCGTGAAAGTTTGGAGCCTTGTTGCCAACCAAATCGCGTGTAATTTGAAAAGTTGTAAATAGTTGGGGTGAGGGTTGAATCCGTTGGAGATTCAAAACGGGCTTTATTAAATAATGTTGACAGTTTTCAGAGTGGACTCAGTCAACAAGTTAACGCATTGAAACAGATGACGAAGTATTAAAAAAAATTAAATAATTCATGTCGACCTTTTGAAGCATAGCTAATACGGAATAATAAAAAAAATTCATAACACCTGCACTTTTGTAAACATCTGCCTAAAAATTTTATCACAAATTATTTAATGTTAGTTACGGTTATTTTTCACGCATGGGTTCAATTATTAGCCTAATCACAAAGATGATGCATCGCAGCTTGAAACCCAGACATTAATAAGTGTTTTAATCTTATCTAAGCTCTATTAAAGGCCGCCTTGACATTCCTATTATCAATTATAAACAATATATGATTTCTGCAAACTCCAAGACCTTATATGTAATTTACCTTTCCTAAGTTAGCTTCTACAGGATCCCTGACAAGGTCAATTCCGATTCTCTGCTCTCGTAGCATTAAACATTCTAATGCAATGTCCAACGGAACCTTCTTTGCTTCCAAAGCGCGTTCACATCGTTCTTTTTCACGTTCCAAGCATCGAATTTCTTCGTCTGTATCGTTGAGGCATTTTTCAAGCGCTTTCTTCCAGGTGTTCACATCGTCTATTCTTTCTTCCATACGAGTATCGCTGTCGTGTTGAGTCCATCTTGTGTGATTATCGCTTTCATTTCTTAGCCAACGACCTTCTTGTCGGATACGGTGAGAAGAATCGCGCAATCTTTGAGCTGTTGTGCGAACCAAGACGTTTGATTGATGCCAATCGGACATACTGTATCTTGGTGGAAATTTATCCGTGTTTTGTGTTGTCGTAGCCATTTCTGTATTTCTTGTTTTTGTATTTTTACGAAGTAATGCCAATAACCGTTGTTGGTAAATGAATGAAGTCCTTGTTGGTATTAAGTTTTGTCTGCTTACCGGTGCTTAGCAACAGGACGCTAAATTACCATGGTAACATAATTGCAATATCTCCAACGGAGCTGTGATTGTGGTGATGTCACTTTGCAAGTGAAGACTGGTAACGAAAACAATATGGTGGAAGTTTTGAATTTTCTTGTAAACATGTAATAAAACTATATTTTACGAGAATGGTGTTTTATTTTACGAGTGCAGGTATATGTGAGTGGGCATGCAAAAGTAAATAAAGTAAAATTTCGTTATATAATACGTCATCATAAAAAGTCAGGTGTTTTTCGGTAAAATGAAATGTAAACTTGAATGAAGTGAATCATCAACTTCAAGACTTCAATCTTCTTTTAGTTGTATCTCCACCTTACACAATATACATGGGAGTGGACAAGTTTGAAAGTAAGTAATTAAATTGCGTAGAAAGGGATGTACTGTTCTTTAACTTTAAAGTATGAAATTGTTTTGCACGATAGAATATTCTTGAATCGGCATGTTGTTTGTAGATGAAGATCTTATCAAATACGGCTGGCCAGAAGATGTCTGGTAATCTAGAAAATTTGTAAAAAATATAATGTACAACAGTTATAACATACTTTAGTGATGATAGATTTTGTTTAACAGGTTTCATGTTGACAAAATGTCTTCAGCTCATGTTTATTTAAGACTTCCTAAGGTAAAATGTCATTTATCCTTCAAAATCATTAGCATATAAGACCTTTTTAACATTCTGTATTCTCAGGGACAGGCTATAGAAGATATCCCAACATCTGTGTTAGATGATTGTGCTCAACTAGTGAAAGCCAACAGCATTCAAGGTTTGGTGATGACATATTGACATAACCTGGTTTTAGAAAGAGATTTCAACTTTTTTCTATGATTTTTATGCAGGAAATAAGAAAAACAATGTCAGTGTAGTCTACACACTTTGGGAAAACTTGAAAAAGACAAATGATATGGACGTGGGACAAGTTGGATTTCATAAACAGAAACAGGTAACAGTGATGCACTATAATCTAAGTTTCAAACAAATGATGTGAATGCACTTGTTAAAATCATATTTTATTTATGATCAGGCTTTCTTTTATGCATAATTACCTTAGGTCCATGTAATGTCTGTCGAAAAAAGAATCAACGAGATTGTTAATCGTCTAAACAAGACAAAAACAGAAAAATTTCCAGACTTGAGGTCGGAGAGAGAAAAACGCGATCAAGAGGAGAGAGATGGCAGACACAAGGAAATTCAAGAAAAAGTACGGTCAAGTTAATGATAACATTGATTTGCTCTAGAATTACCATATGTTATGTGTTTATTTACGCCATACTACAGATTATTATTCATTATGTTAGAGACGTAAAGAAAAAGAAGAGGAAAGAAAACGAGCAGCTGAAGCAGAAGTGAGGTGATGTTAGGGCTTGATGTCGGGATATTAGTAACATTCAAAGACACTAATAAAAATATTTTTTGAAAATAGGAGTTATTCTCATCTCATGAAAGAAGAAAATATGAAATCAAATCTGGTAAAATTGATAAACATTTTATATTTCATTGTGAAATAACACAGCCTAAATCTAGTATGTCTTTTCCTGCACTTAAATTTTGCCATTCTCTTACGTATATATGAAGTGTAATTTTGTTTTTTAGGATGGTGGATCAGATTCTGATGATTTTATGTGAAGATTTTTTGTTAAAACTAACAAAATGATTACAGCGCTATTTCAGAATATTTTATATTTATGACGTCATAAGTTGAAATGTGACCTCGCATGACGTTCTTTTGTATCAGTTTGTGTTTGTTACATTTGTCATCAATAATTTTAATAATCGACATTAATCACATTAATATGTCGCCCGAAGCATAATTATCGAATCGGGTGAATGTAGTCATAACATCGACAATGAATGAAAAACAAAGCTTATTTTTATTCAACAATTGCGTCTTTTACATGGAAAACCAAACGGTCTATAAATAATGAATTCATTGCTGCAACATTCGGTTCCTTTGCGAGCATTCGTTCCTATAGTATTGTCGACAAGCATTGCTCCAAACTATTTTATTACATGGTCAATATGGCGAGTTGCATCATCCATATTACCAAGATATGTGTACGATTATGTACACAATATAATGAAAGATATGTACTTCAGAATTGTCGTATTTTTCTTTGAAAATTACGCTGGAACTGAGGTTAGTAAAATGACGTTGATGTCCCGCACAGCAGCCTAACCAGCCAGTTTATTTGACTCCTGAAACCTCTTTCTTTGACATTTTTCTTCAAGAATATAATAAGAATTCGCTGGCTAATATTTCTTAGCACTTATCCCAATTAACTTTCAATTGTTTTATTTTCATTAGGTAATATTCTATGGCGACGAAATTCCTTTCTACAAGAAAGAAAATGTGCTGTATATAAGTAATCACCAAAGCACAGGTATTCATACAGTGACAGCCATCCATGTAGCTCTGCATGCATTTAAGACAAATAACCAGCTCAATACTTGTATGTAAGCTATAAAAGTTGCTTGTGTATATACCTATGAATAAAGAATTCTGACGTTTCGAAAAGAAACATTTTGTGATTAGGAGAAGCATTTTGATGCAAGTTTGTCATGACTGTGCAATGACTTTACATAAAGCTTTAAGGAGCAATTGATGATATGATGTCAAATACAAGCCACTGACATATTTCTTTTTCGATGCACTGGATGCCCTAGCTACAGCATTTCAACTCATTTTTGTGAAAATATTGAACCAAACAAACAAAAAATTGCTGTATATTTATTTCTACGGGACAGACAAAGTCTTAAAGCAAAATTAATGGGAGAATGGAGTTCCCCTTTAAATGTTTGAGGTTGTCATGTCATGCATTGTGTAAAATGTGGTAATTTTTCTGTTCCAGTTGACTGGGTTGTCGCAACTTTAATAGCCATAAGACAAGGAAGTCTAGGATCGATTCGATATGTTTTAAAAGACAGTTTAAAGTACCTGCCTTTTTATGGCTTTTACTTTCCTCAGGTTAGTTGGCTGCTTAGTTTTAGGCATTTCTTATTAATGATTTACTTCCATTTTCTTATAGCAAGGTTCCATCTTTGTAAAGAGGAATTCTTCACATGATTTGATTCACTTGGAAAGGTTGAATAGCAGACGTTTGCAAAAAAAAAACTCCCCTCATAATCAACATTACTCCTGAATTTAAAAGTTCTATTGTTCTTTTTAGAAAGATGAAACAATTTAAAGATAACAAAACACCAGTACGTTTTTGATAACTCCCTCTCTCATTTATGACAGCAAATTTTTGCAAGGTTTTTGTTCTTCCATTGCTTTTCCTGTCAAGTGAAATTTTTTTTTAATTTTAAGGTCTGGCTTGTTATATTTCCTGAAGGGACAAGATTTAACCTGGCAGTACCAGGGCAATTGACGCGTAGTCATGATTACGCCTTGAAGAAAAGTACGTTGAAATATAAATAAAGCGTGTTTAAAAATCAAATAATGAAGGAATTTTATTGTTTTTCAGGTCTGCCACCATTGAATCACGTTTTGACACCAAAAACCAAAGCAACCGAGGTTCATAATCTACTGAAAGAGTTCAAAAGAAATACGCCATTGTAACGATGTTTCTTTTGGTATATTTTCTATTGTTGGAATAGATTGCGTTGGAGACGTTATCAGATCATATCGATGCTGTTTATGATCTCACAGTAGCCTATAAAGAAGCAAATGAAGACGTTTTACCTCGAAGAAAAGCTAAAGAATTGCACGGTACACAACTATTGAACGAGATTAACTCGTAGAGAAAAGATTCATATTAGCACTGTTATCTGCTGAAACAATTCGTGTTCTTGGGGTTTAAAACATGAGTAGTAAATAACATATGGTTCATTGTTTCTTTCTTTCCCTTAAACTGTCACGATTGTGCACATCAAGTTTGGCCAATTAGAAAGGAACGTTATTTTTATGTGTTGTATCAATTATGCTGTGCGTCACTCCTTGCATTTTTTTTTGCTAGAATACTTTTCTCTCCGTCATCCTGAAATACATATTCACGTAAGACGAATTTCCATCGCTGAAATTCCACAGGTATGATTCTCGTCGATCATAGATAGATATAAACTCAATAGGCATAACAATTGTTTTAAGACATTTAAAATAAACGACAAATTTCTTCATAGCAAACATGTTTCGGCATACTTTATGCCATCTTCAGTGCGAAGTGAATAAATACAGGAAGTTTACATGATAATATGTTATAGTGATAAAGCGGAATGTCTTATAACCATTGTGCTATCACGAAATTGTGGAAAAATTATCCATTTATATTTAGAATTGCGAGGAACGTAAGAAATGGATATATGAAGCATTTCATTTGAAAGACAGGTAATTATGAACCTTGTATCTTCATGTTAAGTAGTAACATTAGTTTGCCGTTATTGCCTTCGTTAAATCAAGGCTCAGTTTCATTAATCAAGGCTCAGTTAAGGATGCTTTATCAAGAAAAAGTTTTTCCACATTAATCATCTGTGATTTTTCAACGTTAAGTTATTTGTTTCGTTGAGCAGTTCTCCTTGTAGTGACGATTTGTCACATTATCATTAATCTTTTTTGAAGATTTTCATTGCTTTTTTCAATAATCAATCCATTACCATCCATCATGATCCATAACTATTATCCATTGTTGTTCATCATTGTTAGATTATTATCCAAGTTCTACTCGGAAGATGATACTATTCGTGGACGATTTCCTGGCAAACAGAAAAGACAGAAAGTACCTTTGTCACAAACATTACCATGGACGGTGTTTTGGGCGAGTATTTTGTTACCGTTTCTGGCTACCAAATATGGCAGATCGTTATATTTAAAGACTTGGCTTATCGGCGGTGTTGGGACAGTGTTGTATATGACGATACTATATGATAGATTAGAAAGATGACGTAACGTCAAGGATGCGCCTGAGGAAGCTTGCAAATCGTACTGGAAAATAGAATGTTGTGGCTGTATTGGTAGAAATTACGTCTCCGAGAGTATATATTTCTTTAATCAGGCAAGAGTCTGATATTGAACGCGCTTATGGGTGTATCTTAAACAATTTTTTTTTCAAATTTATCGTATGAACTAATGAACTGAGTCATTGCTAGTCGTAGTTAATCCTAATCAATAATATCAATCAAAAAACAAATCCAATTGTGACATAATCTATGAAAAGGTCAGTGGTTCCTCTGTCTGTCATCGGGAAAATGGTTTAGGTCATTAGGGCAAGTCTAGAGCAGCCAGGGCGAATTTCTGGTACCCGTCTTTAGCATTGGGCCATAGTGACTGGTCACTGGCTAGTTGTCCCGGCTCATAGAAATAGCCTCATTGCTATTGCATACGTATTCACCAACTCTCCTGTCTGCTCCTTCATTAATTCCATATTTGGGATGCTGTTCTCACCGGAAATGACGCTTACTCCCGTGAAATTATTTTTGGGCTGGGTAAATTCTTCAACACCACTTCAGTATTGAACAAATGCAAATTAATTATTGATTTTTATAACAGATGGTTTTCCCAGTAATAGGAGTTGTTTATTGTTATAAGTAGCCGAAAATCTTTTAACCTTTATTTTGTACGAATAATATACCAAGAAATATGTCAACAGAAGCAGTATTTCAGAATGAAGACGATTTCGTGAAAGCGCTTTTAGATTGTCGCTCAGATTCTTGTGATAAAAATTGGTAAGTTTCAAAATCGATACAGTTTAATTGTCTCGCATAGTTTATCGTAATGTTGGAAGCATATGACTTAACATGATTTGTGTAACTATGAAGTTTTGGCTTCAGGCATACAGCTGAGTCAATGTAAATATATATGTGCAGGCTCTTTTCAGTTAGTTTGTCTAGAAAATTTTATAAATGGAACATTTAATTAGATTCTAATTCATTGTAATATTTTCCATATTTAAGTATACTGTATTCAGTCGATTACATGAGATAAATTCGATTTGTTTGTTTATATTGATTTGTCCATTTAACGTCTTTTTACATATTTGATGAACAGTTGTTATTTGCAGTTTCTTTGCATGTAACCTCTTCATCTTTTGTGAAAGTTAATGAGCTGTTTGCATACAAATATCCATGTCAAAGTGCAATTAAGGCTTTGAGCATTGTCTTAGTCATTTGATACAGTTATGAAGGGAAATTCTACAAACATCCAGCATCAAAAAAAAGGTGGTTGTAGAAGTAACTTTCCATTTGTACATTTCATTTTTAGGGTTTTGGCCCATCATGCCGATGGAAACCCATCCCTTATTGCCTATTTAGCATCAGGAAACAACGGTGTTGAGGAAATGAAAGGATTTTTAGAAGATAATAAAGTCATGTATGGGTTAGGTATGGATATTGTAGGATATAAGTTGATTTATTACTTTGTTTATGAGGGATAACATTGGATCATACCATGAACTTTTTTACAGTTCGCCTTGAACTACCTGTTGATCAAAGTGTTACGGTGAAATTTATCTACATTCGTTGGAATGGAAAGGAGGTTCCTTTTACAAAACGTGGTAAATATGGTGTAGTCCATGGGAGCATTGAAAAAAGATTTCATGTGAGAAGAGAAGAGTTTTTTTATTGTAATTTTAAGAGTTTCATTTTAGTTCATACCCTCAATAATGTATGTTCTGTTGTAATGTCATTAGGATTTTAAGATTATTTTCTTTTTTTAGCCACATCATATTTTTATTGAGGCTGAAAATCGATCAGAATTAGATCATGAATTATTGATGAACAAAGTGGAAGAGAACAGGTTTGCAACATTGTCTTCAAAGCATTGTCAGTCATTTGTATTTAAATATATGTATCTTTTTTTTAATTCTTATGTTAGTTTTACAAAAAACAAAGTTTTAGATAAGAATCAAGCTACGGAGAGAAAGGTTTGTCTTTTCATCATTTCGTAGATACATGTTTATTGATTAGTTTTTAATTCAGTTTTTGTTAAGGCTTATGATCGTGGCTTTACTGGTTATGAAACTGGCAATACCAAGAAGAAGGTCACTTCCGGATTTGTGGGAGTTCAGGGAAAGAGTGGTGGTATGTTGATTGACTTCATCTGGTCAATTCCAAAAGATATTTGGTACCCACTGTTGCACAATAATTTTCTTTTAGCATCTTTGAACTTTGATGATTCCATAACTGACGCAGTGGCTGATGTACGCTCTGATTCATCCAATACAAACTGGTAAGTTACTAAGAATAGCAAACAAGTATATCTTCTTGATATTGTATAGTTTTTATACTTTAATTAAAGGTTTGTTGCTGTTTACCAAGATGGTAACCCTAAATCACCTTTAGTTTGTCATGGGACAGGAGATAATGGTATACATGGAATTATAGAAGTGTTGACCAATGATATTGTGGCCTATGCACTATGTAGAGTTGTAAGTTGAAAAAAAAATACTATCACTGGTATTCTAAAAGCTTGCTCGCACTCACACTAACTGAGTGCAACTTAAAAATCTTGCTCTCTGTAATCACTGGCAAAGTCTTTTCTCCAGCTAGGGTAGGGTTTTCTCCAAAATATTTCAAATTAAGCATTCAGTGGAGTGAAATGCTGTCTACGAATAATTTTGAGCTTATTTTAAAACCTCACTTAGTAGTGTATGTGTGTGAGCATACTGGCATATGATTTTATAAAGTTTAATCAAATGTTTATTGAATTGAATTTGTAATTTCTCAGACTGATGTTGTGGATGATATATCGACAGTTAAGTTTGTGTACATTCAATGGGTTGGTGACAATGTAAAACCAATGGTTAAGGCAAGAATAAGCACACACAAAGCAGACTTGGAGAAAATATTTCATGTATCCTTGCTTCATTGAATATTTTAGCATAGTTTAAAATGCATCTTGATAGATTTTTAAATACTTAATGTTGAAATTTAATCCTTGACTTGTCCTTCAGCCTGCTCATGTGACGATATTTGCAAATCGCCACGCTGATATCAGTGAAAAAGAAATTATGGATAAGGTGCAGAGTTCAAGTGGCTCTAAGAGTCATGTTAGAAATAAGTAGTTTTGTTCTGTAGCACAATAAATGATATCAACATCTACGTATGTCACATAATTTTCAATATGAATAAGTTGTTTTGTATAGTGGATTAAATTATTCAAAATATACGTAACCATTTTGAATGTATTATAGTTACTATCATGTTCAAATGTAGCATATAATATGTGATTGAATAAACGTTGTTTTCAACGCATCTTTCAGCAGTAATTTGCATAAATTGCGGGTTGCCTTGTCGATGCGTGGAGCCTGGGCGTAGGCTTCGTCCGGGAAATTTATTTTTTGAAACTTGCGAAAAACTTTCGTACCGCCGGTATTCCTCCTTTAATTGTGGATAAAATGCAGGAAATTCTCAAAAGAGGTGGTCGAAAACGACTCAATTGCTGGCAGTACCAAAGGTTAAACGAGTTAAGCTAATAATGTTGTATTTTATGGATTAAAACATTGGAATTTTTACGAGTTCGTTGTTGGATTTCACTGTGAACACGTGTTAATGGCGCAGTAAATCTACTGCTGGTCCTTCAACTTGTAAGTAAGTTTTAATATTGTTAAATTAATTGTGTTTCCGGGCCCAACATAAAGAGAAAAGCAAAGTCCAGTACGACAACACGTGCGCATCATTATATTTTAAAAAAGGTCTTAAGCGTTGACATAGTTTTTTTTAAATACCTTTATATAACTTCAGCGACTCAGCAAGCGCCTCAGCTAGTGTGATCATATGTGTATTTTTTACAAGATTAGTTTGAATGTGCTTAAACACTCCCCCCCCCTGTTCTGAACTTTGCAACTGTCTAAAGCTGGTGGATGAGGTTTAGTTCAACAAACCAAATTTATTATAAAATTTGCATACAGTTTGGCAACACTGGTTTCAGCCTTTTACCTGAGAGGTTGCGAGAAGGAAGGTGATTCCTTTGACTGCAAATAAACTTTTCTGTTTATTTTAATTACCTACCTACTCCCGTATCTTTTCATCACAAACTTTTGTATAACATGTTACAGGAACTATATCATTTATACCATTGCATTAATGTAAATAACTTGACTATGCAATACTAGTGGATTACCAAATATTCTGAAGATTTCATTTTCCGGGTCTGATGGTTTCTTTGCTAAGAGGAGTAATGGAAATAATTTGTGTTGTTCACACCTTTAATTGAAAATGAATATATTTACAATAATTATATATAAATTAATTTATGCTAATGTACAATTCATGATTATACTACTACAACGTTCAGTAAGGTTCTGTTTGAGATAATTCTCTAGAATTTCTACATTCTATCACAGCAGCACTAATGAGCTTCTTATCTCGAACTATTTTTCTAATATGAAGGTTAAATTTGGAGAGTGAGGTTGTATTTCTTGTTTGTGTTCGTCATGTTATCTGCTGCTTTGGTAATTTCCTCTTCGTGTTGATTTCAAATCTTTTCGTTTGGCGAGTTGCTTTCGTCGTTATTTTCTGTTTTATTGCTGGATAATTCTGTTTCGTTGTTGTCAAGACTCACGGCTGTTTCTTGTTGTGAAGCCGTTTCTTGTTGTGAAGACGCTTCTTGTTGGGAAGTCGCTTCTTGTTGTGAAGTCGCTTCTTGTTGTGAAGTCGCTTCTTGTTGGTCTGTCTTTGTTGACATCGATTGTTGACTTGTATCTTCATTGTTGTCTGTATTGCCAACTTCTACATCACGTTCGGAATCATTCCCATACCCCGGAGCCGAGATTGTTTCTTCTTTATGTACGACAACAGAAATCTCAAAACTTGTCTCAGAATTGACGTCGTCATTTGTATCATGTTCATTCTTGTCATCGCTACCATCGTTTTCATCTTGTTTCATCTCCACAGCTTCCTCCAACGATGATGAATCAGTCATCGACTCTCTTCCCGAATCAGATTGATAAGCTTTGTTTTGACTGCCACTTTGGTTCAGGTCGCCAATAAACATGGAGTTTAGTGAAACAAACGAACGGTTTTCCTTCAAGCTTTGGTACATCTGTAGGAGAAAATGTAAACTTATCATTTTTATTCATAAGTGTTGGGTCTGTGGGTCCGTGTTTTTCAGCGACGGTTTCTTTGTACATTATGGACCGAGCGTCGATTTGGAGTGTTTAAAAGTTAATTTGGTTTGAAGGCTTTAAAAAAGGAGGCACACATAAGCTCTGTCATTTTGTTTCATGCATTCGATGAACACTCTGCTTAAGATTTAATGCAACATCTTTACGATAAATCATAAATGGTTCTTGTTTGAAATGTTAGCTAGATAATGCTTCTTGATTTTCGATACTTTTAACAAAAATGTCGTTAGCCTAGAAATTATTAAGTATGGTATTGGCACATACTTCTTCATTTTTTGATTCAACCCAAGATAAATCAGATTTGTCGCCATCTTTGTGTTCGACTCGAAGAAAAATATAATAGTTGATGACGGGCAATTCAGCTAACGCCTACATATGACAAATAAAAAAAGTTGGTTAAAAATAACTTTAGAAATAACCATTTAAACGTTTTACTGAGTGGAAGCAAGGTTGCGTGAGATAATTTAAAATGTTTAACATGTTCGACGTCAACATACCATTACGATAATCGCCACAATACGGAATGTCTTCTCCCATTCAACAAGCTGTTAAAAAGTGAAGAATAATGTTAGTTCGTATTCACAAATGATTTCATGTATTTTCAATTGCTTCATCTTCGATACGTACTTCGTCCTGTTTCAATGCTAGAAACACGGTCCAAAATGCTGCTAAGATGACATTCCATATCATCCATAGGAGAAGAAACATTTTAAATTCCTTGATGAAGTAAAATAAACACGTTCTCATTATACTCATGATGACATTGATGTTTCATAAATATGTTATTTCATTTCTGTTTTGTGTAAACTAACCGTAATTGCGCCATAAAGAAGAACACTTGCGAATGCCAGCGATACAACAGAGACAGAAAAGTCGACATTTCTCCAAATTTCCCACTCTAATCAAAAAAAGATTTTGCTATGTTGAGTTGTATCATGTTTCCTTCTTGTCTTCTGTAGCTAAGATGAAGTTATAAGAATTGGTATAAAATATGTTAACTTTATGAATAGACGATCCAAACGTGACTTGTTTTTTGACTAAACTGTGTATAAGGGGCGAATTTGCGTGTTCACGTGAAGTAATTTTATAAATGTTCCGCTTTTAGCGTGTTCACGTGAAAAATTATCCACACAATTGCCCGGGTCAGTTTGAGACAAAGAATTGTTTCAACATTTGCTCGTTTCTGCTCACGTTGCAAGCTCACACGACAAGTTAGTGTGCACAAGATTGTCCAGACGTCTTTCTCTTTGTTTTCAACGAACTTTACATTTTAATTGCTTGGATTAGGTCTGTTGAACCTTAATTGTTGTACTCTTTTCATTTCGAAGTTGCAATTAACTTATTATCTTTAAAATGATGCATAAATCTCGTGCATCCATGTTAGACGTGAAACATCTTAGTCACGAAACGCTGAAATTTGAAAGTGATATAGACAAATCTACTTTTTGTTATCAATTTAAAACATTTTCTGATCATTTTGTCTTGTTTTCATCCAATATAAATTGAGAAAATTTAAAATGCCCGGCACTAATTTCCTGTTTTAAATATAAACATGCGCTTTTGTTTTGTATCGTTAACATACGAAAAAAAGATAACAACTTTGAGACTGTAAGGAAGTGAATATTTATAATGTAAAAGACCTTCGCACAGAAATAAACGAAGTGATTTTGGTTTATCCAACTAATCTAAATCCACGAAATAAAAAAAGATGATTCTCGACTCAATTTAATAAAAATCCACCAGAAAGACATTAGTTTTGCAAACATTAGCTATTTTCTTTTTCCAGAAGCAGCTGGACGATCTTTAACATTAATGTCGATGCATTGGTTTCATATTTAATGTATGATTATGTATCATTACTATGTTTGCTATATTCGGTGTTTTTTTGAAGACAGGAAAATCATTTTAAACAACGACCAACATCGCCGGTGTCGTCGTTTTGTTAAGGTTTTTACCTTAACGACAGGCAAACAACGTCTTTGTTTGATAAAATTAGCATGCGTTTCCTGTGCGCCCATATTTTGAAAATTATATAACTGGTTACAAAGTTGAAAATGACGCGTTTTTAGCTTTAGTTTTGCCTTCTATTTTCGGTTATTTTACCTACCATCTTTATCGTGTTCAACACGTTGTGGTATTTCTCTTGTATCGTAAATTATAACAGCGACTATTGTCTACAAAAGCAGCACGAAAAAAATAAACAAATGCGTTAATTTGATTGTTTCCTGCAGAACAATGTTGTAAGCTGATTGGATAGCGTGCGTGCATGCGTGTTTACACGTCCCGAAGATAGCATGAAACATGACCAGCCTTATATAAGCTGAAAATTTTACTTTCCAAAACTTTTGGTTGCTACATAACTTGCTATTTCGTTATATAACATTCATTTTTTGACGTAAGGGATATATTGAAAAGACAACCCATAACTTTGTTTGGCTATGGGTGGTTTCTTCTTAGAAACACGTACTTCCTTGTGCATCCTGAATTACGCGTGCTGGAAACACGTGAAAGCTTCATGATAAACTATGACTTATTTTTATACTTGTAAGTGCTATTGCTTAAAATATCAAACACTACAACAATGTAAGTTCTTTCTACACTCCAAAGAAACTTTTTTGTCCATTTTGAAAAAACCACGAAGTAAGGGAGATCTGCTCATTTAATGGGGGCTCTACCTTGTTGCTGTTACCATGGTTATTTTTGTCCATGTTTTTAGACTGTGTGTATAATGTTGATGTCCTCTCGAAATAAAACATTGAGATTATGTTTCTAAGCTAAACGACATGAATCATTTCTATCAAAACAGTAAGAAGTTATTTTGAAACAAATAATGTCTGTTGAATGATCAACTCACGATAAGAATGCAAAACGAAAAGTAACATTTAAAATGAAGGGAAACAAAATTATAATTTTGAAGAATGCTTTTACTGTTTAGCTATCAATTCACTTCCCTAACACGAAAAAATAAAACTGTGTAGATTTACAAAAAGCATAAAATCGATCATGTTTTTATAGAAGTTGTAAAGAAATCCAAGATAAATCATATGTGCTTTTTTTTCTTTAGTGTAATATTACTCGAACGAGCTTATCAAAAGCTTCAACAACAAAAAAATAAATCAGTCAGTTAAGTAAATGCTATTTTACTTACGATAATGACAACAGCGACTACTTTAGTAACGCTTCTTAACGACCAAAGATTTAAGAATTTTCCAGCCATTTTTAGTCAGTTTCAAACTCGGATGCATTTAAATCAATCCTCACTTTTTTTACTTGATGTTGACAACTTGCGCGACAAGTCAATATGCACATCTAGACTAGCACGTACCTCTCTTTATTCGTTAGCCTACTTTACATTTTGATTGTTTCATTTACATACTGTTACCGCCTACTTGTCAAAATCCTTTATCTGTTTTTTAATACCCTAATTATATTCTTTAGTAAATGCCGACGGGGGATATTTTGGATAGGCTAGAAGTAATTTCGTACAGGAAAAACGTATTTGGCCAACACGCAATTCCTTTTTAGCCAATAGTAATTCATCAAATAATGATATTCATGTAGGTGTATAAACCTTCTTTTCCCCCATGTTGTTTCGTAACACGTGCATCTAGCGTGTTACATCGTCGCGTTTTAAGTTCCGGGGGGGGGGGATGAACCACTCCGTGTCCAAATGTTGAAGTTGATAAACTGTTGTTCCATACTGTTGTCCGTATTTGCTATGGTTTGAATAATTCCAACAGTATTAAACAAATGAAGAGTTTATTACTCCTTCAATTATATTCAATAGCAAAGATAACGTCTTATAGCACTGGTATGTCAAAAAATGATACGTATATAAATATTCATTTTAGGTAATGTGCTTAAATGATGTCGTGATAATCAGTAATCAGCTATTTTATTGCATTTCATGCAGACTTGCACGACATTCTCTTCTCTGATAAATATGTAGCTACTTTGGTTTTTATCGTGGTTTATACTTTGTTAAAATAAGAGCATTTGACTTGGTTTAGTACAAAGTTTTGTAAGATCCAGAACAGCGTTGATTGATTGTGTGATGATCTTTATGTAAGGTACTCTAAAGAAACAATCGCTTTAACTGTCTCTAAATGTTTTAATTTGCTTTTCTTGCACCAATTTTTAACTTTGATCCGTTATTGAGATCTTCTGTTCTTTGTCTTGACTTTCTCTTTGTAATTAAAAAATTGTGAGCAATTTTGTAATGCGTCAGTTGTCCAGCCGTTACATTATAATTCTTTCTAGCGTGATAAACATTTGAATGAAGAAATAAAAGAACAACACGACTTATAACGAGCTTTCATAAAACATTCACTTTAACTTTTTCTGTCATTCATTGATTTAAATTTGAAGACAAAGTCAACGTCAGATAAAAAAGCCTTATAATAAAGAGGCGTTATTGTTTAACAATATATTACCAGTGATTCATTGAGCCTTATTAGTGATAACTGTGTAACAATCAGACTTACTAAAAGCTCCACTCCCAGAGATTTTAGGTATGTCTCCTTTCTCCTGCTAGAACCAGACACGGAAAATGAAACCCAACAGGGAATGTAGAGAATTATCATAAAAGACACACACCCCGACCACCGTTGTTTGTGTTTTTGACTACATTAAAAGGCATTCTTTGTTCTTCTAGAAAAAACGGGAGATTCATTATTTGATTTGATTGAACTGTTTATTTACGTTTTTGTACAAAGCGATAAACTAATATTAACACAGAGCATTGTTTTGTGGGAGTGACTGAATGCATTATGTTGTTTTTTGTTGATCACGCAACGTTGTCATTTTCGTCATATCACAACCTTTAAGACTGGGGCGAATTCTGGGCTATGATGAATATATACATGACAATTTTCCATTTATTGGTATGATGTTTTTTTGAACTTTATAACCAATGGTATGGTGAATTTAATTTGAATCTAAAATCTAAATTTAGCAGCTGTATTTTTGTCTAACCGTCCATCCCCGCTATTGGTTTCAGAAGTACTCTTGGCAAAACTTTGAGTTACGACTTATTTTTGGGACTCCTTCTCCGCTATCAAGGCAATGCAACGATTGACGTAACTGAGACATATTAAGATCGCCCCCTTTCAAAAATCTCTCAGTTGAAACGATTCTTTCATGGCAAAAGCTGACGTAAACATTTCAAAAAAATTACTTGCTGCACATTAAAAATAGACTTATAAACGTAAAAAGGAAATAACAAATAACAACATGACAACATGACAACTACGAAATCTTTCTATCAACTGAAATGCTTGCGTGATTACAAGGGTATATTAGATGACAACTTGTCTCACAAAAAAGGTTGACAGTGATTAATTACATGAGTAAAATCTTATCGAGTCTCTGTATTGTTTTGTCCGAAAGTGTTGCGTGTCCAAGCTTCTTTAGTCTTCAGATTATTTCACTTGAATGTATGCAAAAAATAACGTTTTATCAAGCTGTATTAAACTATTTTTTTACACTAACTTCCTGAGGTGTATGAGGGATAACTCGACACTTATTTTCTAATATGGTGTATACATAACCAAATAATTTTCCGCCATGAAATGAATTTTGTATACATACAGCTCTTTCGGTTCAGTTGATATCTTATGATCTTTTTCATTATATATCCTGTAATCAATGACAATAACAGACTATGTTGAAAGACAATAAAAGTCCCATCACATTTACGATGCCACAAATTACTTGTTTATGATTTCCCAATTCCTAAGCATCTGTGACCTGTTGCATAACAATTTTTGCAGTTAAAAAGTAGTTAGATATAACGACGCAGTTAAGGAGTTAACTACAGTAGTTAGTGATAACTGCAGTTAAATTTTTGGCTCGTGGTCTGTTCTGGTATGTGATTTTCTACAGAATGGGAAAGTAACTTATTGCTTTAAAGTATCGACCAGTATATTGTGGACATCTAAATATTTTCCTTCTTCACTCTCTCAATTCAATCTCGCATATTATCACTAAATATATGTTATACTTTATCTAGTTTTCTTGTATAGTTTGCAATGCATTCTTGACTAACAATTGGCAATTTTTTTCCAGTAGAAAAAACGACCATTTTGCATCACTCAACCAGACATTACAGCGACTGAGGTAAGATTTCATTTTCATTATTTAACTCGAGTTCCATTCTGTTTTGCTTTCATTGTTACGTCACAGACTTTTCGAGCACACCTCCTACAGCAAACCTGAGATCATTATATAAACATCACGACAATTATGATTCAAATTATCGGCTGTGAAACGTTTGGAATGTACATTTACAATCCATTTGCGCGGTACTTCGGATCAAATCCCTCAGTAAGTCAATCATTAACGACATTTTTTTGAAAATTGATCTCACGCAGCCGTTTCTTGGTATGCAAATGTGTTTATCATATGAGAAGGCGAGGATCAATTACAAATACTTGGAGAATTTCTAGTGCACATTTCAAAGTTTATCCAGCGTAAAGCGATCTAATTAACTTGACAACACGTAAAATATATGTGTACAATCAAGATTTCTTTCATAATGATGGACGTATAATCACTGTTAAATTGCATATCACATTTCATAGTGTAAAAACAATGAGTATTATCCAAGGATGACTAATTATCATGTGTGCTTCTGTTTGAATTTATTTCCACAGTTCTGAGCAATATCTTCTATCTATTAAATATCTATAACACCTGAAATATAAACTATCGTATTTTCTTAAACTCAACGATTCATATGCCATCATTTAAATTCGTATTGTTAAATTGAACATAGAGAGAGACAATGAAGACGTAGTTGAATGGACGAATGAAGTCAATCGTCGTTAATAAGATCTTCCATTCCTTCGTCCATTTCTCGTAGTACATTTTCGTATTTCTCCTTGAAGGATTTGACTTCATCGTTCAATGTAGCATTTAAATTCTCTAGTTTAACTGCTTCACGTTCATGTGATTCTGCCGAGCTCAATGTCACACGAATTTGTGATTCCAGAAACTTCATTCTATCTTCACTAACATCCTCCCGTTCAGAGGCATCGCGATCTTTCTCTTCCAAGTCACGCATTTGATCTGTGTAGCCATCTAAGGTTTTTTTCAACTCATCGCCGCGTTCTTGTTCCTTCTCATATTTTTCCTCTATACGCACCAATTCTTGCTCAAGAATGCTTTTTCGTTCAGCTTCTACCAGCATGTGATCAGCCCTCTCCTTATTAATGGCCGCCTCCTTCAAAGTACTCTCAATCTTATCAGAGCGCTCATAACCATCCACTTCGGTATCGGCTAGCTCTTTCACACGTATTTCTGAATTCTCATTTCTTGCTAAAGCGTCATCTAGCTTCGTTTCCTTTTCATCCAGCTGATTTTTCACTTTAAGTAAATCCGCTTTCACTACATTTATTCTGCTCAATAAAGTCGTCTTTTCACCGCCCAGTATATCAATCTTTGCCTCAAGTTCTTTCGTCGCTAATGCATCGTCAGCCTCTCGTTGTTCAGCGTCTTCGATCTTATCTTTTAAAAGTCTGATGCGCTCCTTAACCTTTTCCATACTATTGTCAAAAAAAATTTAAATAAATCGCGGTGATTGAATTCGAAATTATAGGCGTTGTTGCCTTCACAATAATAAATGTTTAAAACTCTGTTGGACGTAATTTGTGTAGGTGATCATGTTTCTAAATTACTACGTAACAAAATTCCTCGTTGTTTCCGGTTTGTTATTTGATCAACTTCACCCCCCTGGGTTATTAGTGGCTTCCAGACTTCCATGTATTGTCTCCTTGTTTTCGGGGAATCTTTTTTTCATATCACGTAAATTTCAAGGTTTCCTTGAAAAAGAACCTTATTTTTACCTCCCACGCGCCTTCTATATGGGTATGTTTTCCTGGTTTAAACACTCTTCTTTTTCATAAATTTAGATCAGTCGTGAGAAGGACTGCTTTGTTGTTGATTGACGTTTCGACAACCTTAGCGGTAGTCATCTTCAGAGCCAAAATGACTCATTTTGACTCTGGTCATTTTGACTCTGAAGATGACTACCGCTAAGGTTGTCGAAACGTCAGTTAACAACAACAAAAACAGTCCTTCTCAGGGCTATACCAACCTGGACGATCTACATTTACAAACATGTAACGATACTCCCGGGTTCAAACAATTTACTTCACCAACTTCTTCATTGTCGGGTTTATTAGAAATCTTTGACCCCAAAACGACTACAATACTATCACCACCACATATCATGTTTCAAAACGAGATCTGTTGATGATAATATTTATTAATTTTAGGAAGTTATAAGAGTTTTACCTTAATGGTCACATATATTATAAGAAGTAAGTTTTTCCACAGCTTTAGCAATGTGCTCGTTAAATTTATTCAACACTGAAAAAATCACAATTAAATATTCTAAAAATAATTCGACGAGTGATTAATTCTTTATTCATGAATTGACAAGTTTCGGCTGAACTATTATTCAGCATTACGACATCAAGTTATATTGGGAAAGCATAAACAGAAATCACTTTCATTTGGCTTTAGCTTGGCGTTTCTTTCGTCTTCCTTCCGTCTATTCTTTGTCTTCATGACACTGCGAGCTGACACGAGCTTAAACAGTCAGACGGTTTCAATATCCCACATTCCATGCAATACAACGTTATCAAACTGTACATTTAAGAGAAACACTTCAGGACCATATGATGATTCGCTAAACCAAGAAAATTACACACTTCAATACAGACTCGTATCACAAACTCTTTTAAAACATTGCCAACTCAGTTCTTCATTTCGTTGTGTACATACACTATCTCGTAGTTGCGTCGCATTCCGTATAAAAAAAACAATTCCCAAGGCCACTGTAGCACATTAAGGCGATAGCGGCAATAAATATAATCGTGCAAATAGTACAAGGTCTGCGTTCAAGGAAGAAACTTGCCAAATATAAAGTCATAAACATTGAGTGATGCTGAAGAAGGAACAAGTTCGCTGGTTTAGGTATCAACAACAACGGTAAAAGCCATTGCAAACAATACATATTTCTTCTTGGCAGCTCGTTCTTGTCTTTAGATAAAATATATAAATTACTGTAGTTCATATACTGCTTAAAGATTCTCTAAACGTCATTGTTTTTGCTTGAAATTCGAGACAACTTTTGTCAATTTTGTTTCATAATTCGTGATGATTCATTGCATTCAATCGTTTGATTTGTTCGGATTACTGGAAATATTTGTCGCGTTAAATATTTCCTGTACAAAACTCCTTTAAGGAGTTCTAGAAATTTCATTCTTTTTATTACCATTTCGTCTATATTTAGTTATATAGAACGTTTAACAGCTAGTCAAAGAAATCTTTGGGCTGTAATTAAGCTTTGGATATTATGGAAAATATTCTTGAATTGCATTGTTAAAATATTCGCCAAATTGATGCTTGTTCGACATTTTTTACCCGACAAACATAGCGATCGTTTATCATCGAAAGTGATAGTGGTTTTCAGTTAAATGAGTTTGAGAATCTCTTTCAAAATATTGACTTTATTCGGTAATGGCTGAGCGAGAAGTTGAAGGGATGGAGAAAGAAGAACGTGTAGAATCTATGGATGTAGAAAAAGAAAAAATTGGTAATGTTTAACGATAAAATATTCGCATAGCTATCATGGACAGTGTTTAATTTTTTTAATTGTTTACATTCCTTGATAGGCGTTTTATTTTTTATCCTTTTTACATTATTTTGTAGAAAATGAAGATTTACAATATATTCCTGAGTGTCCTGTTTGTTTACAAACGTGTACCTTGCCAGTGAAGCTTACTTGTGGACATATATTCTGTTTTCTTTGTATAAAAGGCGTTGCATTTCGTAGCCGAAGATGTGCCCTTTGTAGGAAAGATGTTGATTTGAAATATTTTGACAATCCTGATATTGTCCATCTTGATCCAAAAGTTTCCTTAGACAATGAAGCACATGAGGAGTCATCAGAGGAATTAGATGGATATCAGTGGTATTATGAAGGACGAAATGGGTGGTGGCAGTATGATAGATCATCCTCGGCTGAAATTGAGAAGTCCCATAAGGAAGGAAAGAGACTGTGTGAACTTCTTATTGCGGGATTTTCATATTTTGTGGATTTTGAAAACATGGTGCAGTTTCGAAGACTGAACCGCAAACGAAGAATTAAACGGGATGTTGTTGATGCGGAGAAGAAAGGTGTTGCTGGTGTAAGGTTCGGAGCTCAGAGATTGGACAATCTTTCAAACAGGCAGAGAATAACATCAGACAATGATAGATCAGATAATGTCTCAAACAGACAAAGACCAACATCAAACAATCAAGGATTGGATATGTTCTTCAACATTCAAAGACCAATGCCAACTGACATTAATTTATCCACTGCTGGTGCGGAATTAGAAAGAATGGTGATTGGATCTGTTGACAATGATGATGAAAATCGTAATAATTGTCTTGTTCAAACAGACAACACTCCGTAGCTTTGATACATTCAGATATGTATAAAATCATGAGCTTTTGGCAGATGTTTTAAACAAGATCTCCATTTCTCATTGGTTTGGTTATAAAACATAGAACACTCATAAAAAAAGAATATTTATAAAAAAAATACTCTTGTTTTTAATGCTTTCCTCTATTAATTACAATCTGCTGTGATAAAATTACTAATTTTCGGCCAGATTAATGATAAAGTCATTTGTAATTTACACCAGATGTTTTGAATTAAAATGAACTAACTATTGATTTATTTTAACATTTTATTTATTGTCGTCAGGTTTTCATTTAAAGCTATCATTTTACGAAGTATAATATTGCAAACTTTCAGCTCATCATCAAACATTTATTTTATGAAATACACCCCCCTGTTTCATTGCATCTGAGCCTCCACCCCACCCCCCTTCTTCGCCAAAGCAAGCATCTTCGCTATGCCACCTAAGCTCATCATGTTGTAATCTTGTTCATGTCTTGTCTACATGATAAGTTGAACAGATTTTTCGATGCTCTCTGTAGAAATGACACTTTTCTTTTTACAAGATGTTGTTCTGAACACCATACGTCCATCAACAAATGTCTTTGTAAGGTTGTAGTTATGATCGAACATGATGAAGTTGGCGTCTTTTCCAACCTCGATCGTGCCAACATTATCGAGTTTGGCAATTCTAGCAAGAAAATAAGAAATCGTGAAATAATGAAACTTCAGCTTCCTCTATACACCCTTCCTCCCCCCAGTCCATTGTGAAATCTAACTAAAAGATCCTTCACACACACACATGCACCCCATCAATCTGTGGTAAGCGTTTAACTAAAGATCCGTATGAGGTTCTTTTCAGAAGGTGAATACTTTTAAATTCTTTAAGTTATTTCGCGTTCCTTTGCAATTATAAATGCGTGCATTGGCATCTGTGTGTTGCCTTTATTTCGTGTTTATTTTCTCACCTAGCAGGATTCTCTGAAAGCATCATGCAAGCTTTTCCAATGGAAACGTCAAAGTTCTTAGTTAAGGACGTGAAGATATCCAACATACTGCAACAGCTTCCCACAATCGTATCATCATCGCATCGTTTTACGACATCATCTTCCACTTTAACTAAAACAATTTTCATGTATGATCAAGCACATATTAAACAATGGTTGTCTTGGGGAAATGTTTACATTCACATAAGTCCATCACGCAGAATTGCTATATTACCGAGATGCTGAACATCTCTGGCAGAACTGTGAGCGATGATTAAAATTAAGAAGACAAGATTTTGTCTACTTTTGTACATGATTCTGGGTGTTTTTTCTTACTTACCATCTTGGCCACCATATTTAATTGTTTCTTGAAGTTGGGAGCGATAACCAACGCCACTTGTTACGAACGCAATGTTTCTCCAATTACGGGAATTTAAGACCAGTTTCACTGCGAATGGATGCCTGCAGGTTAATCTCGTGTTAGTTTGTGAAGATGGTAGATCTTTGTTCTCTAACTTTAGATTTTTAAAAACTACCTGGCATAGAAGTGACGACTGGGGATAGAAGTGACTACTGGGGATAGAAGTGACTACTGGGGATAGAAGTGACTACTGTGGATAGAAGTGACGACTGGGGATAAAAGTAACTTTCTTACGTGTTTTGCAACTAACGATAACCCTGCATCTCCATACTTACACGTGTATCATATCGCCGATGATCTCTACTGTTGGTGGAATAATTCCAGCGTATTTTGCTTGCGAAGGATAATTGTCAAGTAATCCAAAATTGACCAACCCGGGATTTCTGTTCGCAAAAAAATAAGTCGTTCATGTTCATTTTTACCCGTGTTCCTACATGGCTATCTTTTTTCTGTATTTGAATTGCTCCTTTCTAAATATCATTGTACTTTACCTGTGATGGAAGGTTGAGACGTTAAATAAATGTGTTATATGACATTGTTGGTCTTTACACATAGATAAAGCATCAAGGATCGCTTCTTCGTCAGCTTCACGATCATAACCAAGCGACGGAAGGATGTTTCTGAAAAAATAATGACGTCATGTCTAATCCAAGATTACGTCATGTCAATGCAAAGTTCTATTCCTGCTGTGAAGTAAGTGTTTACCTCTGGCGAATCATTTTGATTGGTTCATAATTCAATTGAGATGCAACACCTGGGCTGATCGTCATTATTTTAAGCTGGGTCATTGAGTCCAACAGACTGCCAAATTCATTTTCTCCATATTCAGTTGAGCTTTTTGGTAGTCCACCGAAATCAGCAATTAATGGACCCTGCAAAAAAAAGTCGTTTGTTGACTAAATATTTTCCCTCTTCATGTCTTTAAGGTTACATAAGAGTAAACAAGTATAGCTCACCGTGACTGACTACAGGCTTATCGTCTGATCAATTTATGTTAAAAATAGTACTGTGCTTCCTGTTTACTGCTACTTTACCTCTGCCCGCACGCCCTCGATCACAGCTCCAGCAACTTTATCGCCAATTCTGCTTGTGATTTTTTTCAACAATGATCGAGTTTCTTCATCTCTTTCCTCGGGAAAGACGACACTCGCCAGCAATGATGTCGTACCTGTTGTGACAGCCTTTGCGCAGGTATATTCTAAATCGCGTGTATTTTCAAATTAGCTCTATTAAATCGCTTTTTTAAATAAAAAAAGTAATATTACAGTTGATATTTGTTTACCTGGTTTCTTCCAGTAATCGAGGATATCGTCACTGCCTCCTAGAAAATGATACGGATTGATTTGGTTGTTAGATAAGATTACTTTTCATAGACCTTTAGTCTTTACGGGAAATATGTTGTCCATAAGAATTTTTTTCTATACTCGATAAGGGAAAAAAATGAGTGCGAAACATTACACGTGAACAGTCTGTATTTCTGTCTCGTGCATCATGAAGTGTTTCCATAAAGGCACGTGAATTAAGTATGGACTCTGTTGGGTAGTTAATTGATCGGCAAGTCATTTGACTCCTTAGTTCAATTTCCTTCTTGAAGTTGGTCATTGATTAGTCATGCGCGAGCTTTCATCTTTTATTTTCATAATTAGCTTCAGCAGTCACATTTAAAGATTAATATAAGATTTCCGTCTTCACAAGAACTTAAGCTTTTTATATGGAATCTCGAGACAAAATCTGCTGAATTTTTGTTCGATTTTAATTTTCCCATCAGACTTTCGGCTTGCTAAAACAGGCTTTATGTCTTTCAAATGTTCGTTAATCTCATTAGCATATTTTGCGCAGACGATGATGATTTCCTTTCAATTGATTTGTAAAAATGCTCTAGAAACTCAAGGTCGTTCAATGTTTATGATTTATTGACAAGTTTCTGCGCCCTGCTGTGCTTGAAAAACTTTTCCACATTTTCATGGCTCGCAGCACGATCAAATTGTCGTCATTTAGATCGTGTACCCTACAATTAAGACCTTAGAGTGTCTTTGTAAATATCATGTCGTCTGTTTTTGATTTATTTGCTATATTTATTTAACTTCTTCTTGAGAAACTTGTTTTACGAGTTTGAGGTTAAAGGTCTCGTCTGTTATTGCCTTCATTGTTTGAACAGTAAATTCTTAACAGTTTTCGTCAACGATATTCTATGATGCAATCGCGCAGTTTGTTTGTCTGGAATTTCTATTTTATGTGTGCCACGTAATGCACAAAAATGCAACAAGATACTCCTCAAAATACCTTCATGTACCCCAATGCATCTCGATGTTTTTGAAAAAAGTGCAGATGTATGTTAAAGTACTTATAATATTTGTACAAACACTATCGACGAAGGTTATTGAAAAGCTTTGCTTTCCATACAACTTCAATAATTTTGAAAAGTTAAAACCCAATTTTAGAATAGTGATTTTTAACTTGCCAGTTTTCTTACCTAAGCCATAGTTATGAATGTCCACAAAACCTGGAGCGAGGAGATGACATGGAACAGCATCGCATCTCTCACACTGCGCCACAGAATTGATAGACGATTCTGCTTTTGATATCTTTGTGATTTTCCCATTTTTAGCGACAACATAAAACGGTCCCTCTCTGATTTCCCCTTTGGGGAAAACAATATGATCGGCGAAAATCAAGACGTTGTTTTTCATCATCTTTTCTTTGACGCGATTAAAACTTTTGAAGTGAAAGTGTTGAGAAGAAAATTGTCGAACAAATGTTCTCGCTACTCTTCGCTCGAACGTAGTCAACTCTAAAATGAACAATTTGAGATCGTATGCTGTTATTCATAGTTGTATCTTTTGAAGTTCACGTGTTAAATGGATCTTGTTATTACCCGCAGGGCGACACCTTGGATAACCTGTGATAGGATTTAAACAATGCTATTGTACTACGTCTTGGAACAAAAGGAAAAAATCTAGGACAACTTGTTGATTAAATAGTTTTGTTGATGAAATATTTAACATTACTTATAAACCAAGAAGAAATGCAGTATTTAACGCATTTTCTCTCTACACGTGTTGACCATGAACTTCAATAAAAAATAGTTGTTATTGCTTGACCTCTCGTGATAAACAAATTGAAAAATAGACGCAAGCGTGAACATCGCGTGAGTTGAAGCAACTATGGCATGACTTTCTAAGACAATATTTTCATACATTTGTTGAAGAATGTTAAGATCTTTCCGAGAAACCCGACTTTTCCCGCTTGTTTTAAACCCTTCGATTTACTGGGGCTTAACAGGTTGAACTTGTTACGTCAAAAAAACGAAGATTTAGAAAACGCGTGATATGTAAGATTGGCACGTTTACTACACGTGCAATCGTGGCGAACGCATTCTCAGTTTTCCAAAACATGATTTCATTTGGTGCATGCAGTGAAACACTATATTCACATGTTAGTTTGTTAGTCTTCAGTGTCCGGTGCGTCTGTTGACTGGAAATCAACTTTTCCGCATTTTTATCTCATAGTAACGACTGCCAAACAGAGTTTCATAAAACGACATCTTCAAACCTCATACACGACAAGTGTTGACGTTTGTTAGTTTAAAAAATACTCTAAGTTGACGTCATTCGTACTGTTAGACAATGCAAGGTAGGTCAAGGAGACTTTGTGTCGTCAGAATCTCTCGTTTTCTTGGCACGAAATAAAATTGAGGCTCTTTAAAACCGATCGCTCGCTTTTCAACTTTCGGGACTAATGTTTCTCATTATTTTTACTTTTATGCAAACCAGACTATGCCAATATACATCAACGGGAACGCATTTTTGAGGAATTTGGATAAAATGATAGTTTTTTTTTGATATTTTTAAGCTTTTTCATTTTTTGTATACAGTATTTTCATAATGTGCATCATCGTTTGTTATTGTTAAATAACTATTTTATGCATTTCATTTTAGCCATTTGGACCAAAAAACTGAAAACTCTTGAACTTTGGTTGGAAGAAAAGAAATGGACGACAATTTAAATAATGAACAAAGAATAACCTGCAAAAGTCTAACTTTAAAAACGGATAAAAGTGAAGGTATGAACTATCGTTATTGGTTTTAAAGTTTTATTTAAACAGTCTGACGAAAGATAGGAGGACAGGGAGAAAGTTTATAAAAATATAACTTTCCTGCAAAAACATCAAATAAGTAGGAAATGTTCCTAAATTGATCTTTAGGAACTGCAGTTTAGAGATAATAGAGTATGTTGGATCGTTTTCACAAAAGAAGAGAGAGAGAGGAGATAGCAGTTTTGTATTTATACAATTGGTTGTTCACTGCTGACCACTCGTCTCTTCACTTCTCTTCTCTTCTCTTCTCTTCTCTTTCAGATCAGTAGACATAAAGATAAACACAAAGGTAATCATAAAGGTAGACATAAAGGTAGACATAAAGATAAACATAAAGGTAGACATAAAGGTAGACATAAGGTAGACATAAAGGTAGACATAAAGGTAGACATAAAGGTAGACATAAAGGTAGACATAAAGGTAGACATAAAGGTAGACATAAAGGTAGACAGGTAGACATAAAGGTAGACATAAAGGTAGACATAAAGGTAGACATAAAGGTAGACATAAAGGTAAACACAAAGGTAGACATAAGGTAGACATCCAGTCCATAGTAAACAGGGGAAATTTTCTCACTCTTTTGTTTGTATTTTAGCGTTAGTGTGTTCAGAATTTATACTCATGGAGTAAAGTGGGCTTCTCATAAATACTTTTTGTTGTTTAATTCATTGATTGCTTGATTTGAAATATTTTAGCAAAAACCTTTCGATTGGATAGATGAAGAAATGAGTTTGCATTTGAATTTGTACTTCACGAAATGGAAACACCTAGAAATTCAATTCGTGCCGAAACATCAATAATCAGTGGTAGGATTAAGGCAAGTCACGTCTGACGATGCATAGTCATTTCTTTTTTTCAACTGGGTTTTTACTGTTGTTCAAAGAATGGAAAATAGACAACGATGGTGCTTTAACTGGTGCATTTTTTGGTCTTTTTGTATTCCAATTTCTCAGTGAAATTCTTCGGTATTTTGAAACAAGATGGTTTCGGCAACGAGATGTCGTTTCTAGGAATGGCGATCGTTCTCTGCCAGAAAATGTGGATTATGGCAGCTGTGAACGGCACAACGAAGTGCCATCAATTGCTTCTTCACGAGAAAACACAATAACCATCGTATTCGCTCACAATGTGTACATTAAAAACGTATTTACAACGCTACGTATGTTCAACAGTTTTATTATTCTGCCATCACTAGTTGCTGCAAACTATTTTGTCATGTTGGCGGTCATGACCTACAATGTTTGGTTATTATTGGCAGTTTGCACAGCAAGTGGTTTGTCTTATTTTATTTCACAAACAGATATTGATTTACCACGACGTAATACTAGCGCAAGTAAGTGATCTTTGCCTGTTGTTATTATATTTTAATTATTATTATCCCTCTTTGATTTCCATTTCTTTGTTTATCAGTCACGTAATTTTCTCGTGAGCCAAATATGCCAATATTACGACTTGTAGACAGCAAAATGCTCATAAAAATAATGTACAAGTTTTTTTTCTATCAAAAAAATCATGTAACGTGAATTTAGATGACGTTAAATGTCCGTCAAGAAATAAGAACTATCGTCCTTTAAACGTCGAGGATTTAATGAAGAGTTAAAGGATATTTCGCGAATTTTGTCTTTTATGCATCCATCCTTTGAAAAGAGAATTCTAAGTATCAGTTGAACTAGATATGTATGGTGCCTTGATCTCTAACTATTTTACGTTAACATAGGCTCTCAAAGAACCATTGTATTCAACGAAGACATCGACTGCTGACGGAGAAATTATAAAGTGGAATAATTCTTTTTAAAAAACTGTAAAAATTCATATTTCTGTATGATTGTATAAAATGTTCTTTTAATTCTTCTCGACGATGGCTTGAATGCACCTAATAATGGAAATGAACATCAGAATTCGTCAAACATTTTAACGACATCAGTTTTGATGTAATTAATGCAATACGTTATGACGTAATTAACACCACGAGTTATGATGTAATACAAAGTAGTGAATTTATAGTAAAAATATAGAAATGGACTTAATTTAAAGTTACGTTAATCTTATGATTGCATTGGATGATGTTGACAGATGGGTTATAGATGTTACTGTGGTTTGGGTGGTGGAGGGATGCATTGGATAATGTTGACATGTGGGTTATAGATGTTTACTGTGGTTTGGGTGGTGGAGGGATTGCATTGGATGATGTTGACATGTGGGTTATAGATGTGTACTGTGGTTTGGGTGGTGGAGGGATTGCATTGGATGATGTTGACATGTGGGTTATAGATGTTTACTGTGGTTTGGGTGGTGGAGGGATTGCATTGGACAATTATGACAGATGAGCTCGATCTGTTGTCATGGTCTATAATAAAACTGTTGCATTATAAAATACTATTTTTGGACCTATAAAGATTGACATTTCAAAATAACTATGCAGTTCAGTTCAAGATAAATGTTCAAATAAGTTAAGAAAGAAATTGAAGGAGGCATGATTTATCAGTTGGACAGTAGCCATGCCGTCAATCACGTGCACAACCACGTGCTACCTACTTCATCCTCTTCTTTCACAACCTTCTTGATATTAGAACAGTTAATTTCGTAATTGAAACTATCGATAGCCGCCGACAATATATAGTAAAAATAAAACTTCTCAAATCATTCCATACTTAGTAAAATTTTTCTGACATATAGCTATGTCAAAGGAGACCTTACCTTATTTCGTTATCTTCTCCATGTTGTATACACCACGCTAAGAAAAAAATCATTGCGCAAAGATTATATTGTTCTAATATCGTTTAGATGCTGTAAGAATCACGATCAATGCTATTCACGACTTACAAATAACGTAGTTTTCAATTGGTTGACTATTTATTTATCCAGTTATCGACATTCTTGTTCTAGTTGTGGTATGAATTTCCAAACGGGAACTTCCATGTTTTCAACAATGTGTGAAAACATTCATTAATATCGTCATCTTTTCTTTAGACTCGAGCAATACAGGTTTTTCACGAGAATTGTGCAATTGTGATAGCGATGCTGCTAATTGCCTTAAAAAAAATACCAAAGCAAATACAACAGTAGATTATTGCGTATCGACAGAGACATATGTCATGTTTAAGAAAAACAGACAATTTTTGTGCATCTGTTTAAGCATGTATAGGAAGAATGAATTAAATAGTGTAGTTTTTTGTTAGCTTCTCTATGTAGTAGCTTCTCTGATGATAATTCATTAATAAATCGAAATCTTTCGTTGTAACGTGTTTTTCGTCAAAAAAAAACCAAGTTACTTTATTATCATTTTCATCACAATTCTCACACACCGCAGAATTTTCCCCATTATTCACTTGAGAATTCGTCTCTTACGCATCGATTTCTCATTCTCCCTTATGCACTAATTCATATCGAAAAACTTAACCAAAACCTTTACTTTGTTTGAGAATTATCTTTTACGGTTAGCTGACCAAGCTTAAATCGGTGAATACCAACATATGTTAGTCTTCTATTCTTCAATATTGAAGAGAATATCATGCTTCATTAACTATATTGACACAGCTAAATTGTGGAGGTACACACTTTAAGATATCGTGTAAATTATAAAAGTTTACAAAAATACGATACGCTGATACGGTATATGTGCAATACAAATATAAAGAATTTCTACATTATCACAAACATTCTAAATAAGGTAAGTTAAATCCGTAAACATTTTGTTAGTATAAGATCTCTGTGCGTGCTTGAAATTTTCTTATGTTTATTGTCATCTAGCCTCCTGTCTCGTTATGAAGAACTTGACGCTAGTGTTGGTGTTTGCGGCAGCCATATGTTCTTGTTGGAGCGCAAAGACAACTATAGGTATAAATGGTACCCTAAAGGATGATGAATGTTCAGTTTTTTTACATATATTTTGGTTTCTGGTCATACAGTCTGCTTTCTGTGGATTTCAAGTTTGTTTGTATCGTTTAAGGGAACAATCGCTCTAAGAGGAATCTTCTTAACTTTGGTGTGATGATATTTACTGCCACAGGGAGAAGTCCTTTGGATTTTAATGGTTACGGATGCTACTGTGGCTTTGGTGGTAAAGGTACACCGCTTGATGGTATTGATAGGTATGTTAAGGAGATTTCGTCGACGGTTTCTTATAATAAATCTGGTCACATTTTACTCTTGATTTTGATCATTTTGTGTAGATGTTGTCAAATGCATGATACTTGTTACTCAGATTTAAAAAAGAAAGGGCATTGCAAGTCTTTGGAAGTGTACCTACTGTCCTACAAAACCACATTGCCATTGACCTGTGGTAAGTCCGTGAACTTATATTTTTCAATACATAATAACAATTGCATCGATGGAAATTAGTTTTGTTTTCTGTTTTTTCATTTAGCAAAAAACAACTCCAAATGTCGTGATGGCCTCTGTGAATGTGACGTTAGCGCAGCATTGTGTTTTAAAACACAGACATTTCAGGAAAAATACAGGAAATATGACAGATCCAAGTGCGAAAATGAAGTAAAAATTTAAAAGCGAAGTCGATTCAATTCACTTGAGACGAGTTAATCTTTTTGCGTATCGATGTTGTTACATTGCGTATAAATGTAAAATTATATTTTTCTTAATGAAAAGATTTCTCTTTTGGTATATTTCGTAGTTTCGTCCATAAAACAGGTTGCATTTTTCCCCTAGCACAGGGGTCTCCAAACTTTACAGCCATAGGGCCACATGAACTTTCATCCAGCATGTTGAGGGCCGACGAACCGTATACCGCTGGTCAAAGAGCGAATATTTTAATAAAACGAAGTATATAACACAAGCTTCATTAGTTAAGAAAATAGCTTCTTCCTTAGCTCAAAAACCCTTGAAAGCACTTTTCCACAACTTAGCCATCTTACTGCAGTGTAATATGGCATGTCAACAGATTCTGTCTCAGTAGGAAGTTGGGACAAAAATTGACGTAAGCCACTCTTGCTAGTTGGCTTGCGTCATAACGTGAACTTTCTGAACAAAGTTTATTTTGTTTAATAATATTATTTTTCTTAAGTGTCTCTGCGGGCCGTAGTTTGGAGACCCCTGCCCTAGCTTGTTGAAACAAGCCATCTATTGTATTCCTCTTTGATTGATTGGTTACAAGTCACAACACTACTAGTGTATGTGGATTGCGTTAACAACACCTCTTTTTGTTTCACGTGTTTTAAACTTGTCACTAAACTTCCTCAAATACAGTAGAGACACAGATAGGTAAACATAATTTCATGTTTCATCGTGCCTATGAAAATAAATAAAGCGTGTTTATTTTTACAGCTGATCGTGTAACAATCAGTGTTATCTTTCTGCTGCCGACAGACCAGGACTAAATATTCGTAAAAAATTTAGTGGAATTATTCTATAACAGCCACGCATTTCTAACAGCATAAAAAATTAGCAACCTCGACCGTCTCATCTTACAGAGAAAACTATTTAGTTGATCACGGTAAGAATAAACATTCTTACTTTAAAGAAATTTCCTACCATGAGATCACAGAGAAGTGAAGTCAGTTTTCAATTCGTGGGAGACAGTTTGTAGTTACGCGCATTTCGTCATTATGTTTCATTTTCCATGGTCTCTTGGCTTGCGTGGCCATCTTGCGCGAGAGGTGGCAGAATGTCACCTAACCTTGAGCTTTAAATTAGTTAACGATAATTGAGGGATGGGTTGCAAAGATTAGAGAAGTGAAAGGATTAAAAACTGTAAAGTTTGCAATAATCAATGATCCAATACACTGTATTACTGATGTTTTTGAAAATAACGATTTATTTTTGTTGCATTGTAATGAATAAAACATATGTATACTATAAGATTCGTTACATGAAGTATATATCAAAATTTAATATGGCCGACTGCGATGGTCACAATTGCTCTGGTCACAATCACATCAGCGAAGAAAAAGGAGTACAATATTCATTGTTCACGAAAATTGACTTTACACATGTTGAAGTTTTAAATGAAGCTGAAGAAGGAACAGGAAAAACAGTTTTTAAACCGTGGGAGGAGAGACTAGATAGAAATAAGGTCAAACCGTCAAAAACTTGTAGTTGAAGGTAATAATTGTTGATTTTCAGCCAACTCTTATACTTTTGTTCGTCAGTTTGTAGAAAGTGACGTTGATCAAGAGCTATTATTTAACATTCCGTAAGCATCTCGTTGACATTACTCATCTGAGAAGGAATTGCTTAGAAGGAATCATGTCATTGTTTTATCTGTAAATGTTATCACAGATTTACCGGTAATGTGAAACTAAAAGGTGTCATTGTAATGGGAGGAGAAGGAGAGCAACATCCGAGAGTTTTAAAACTGTGAGTGGTTTCGTACTTTTATTTTTAGTTCAAGTGTTATAATGTTGATTTTTCTTTAGTTATAAGAACAGACCTCATATGACCTTTGATGAAACGGAAATGGAACAAGATCAAATGTTTGAGCTTGTTCACGATTTCAATGGCACAATTGAATACACCACAAAGTTAGTTCTACTACTAGATTTTAGCATGTTGAAATCTTTGTGAATTTAGCAACTTTATTTCAAAGTCATCCTCATTCAGAATCATTCTGTCTGAGGAATACAGTTCACTTCTCGTCTTGTTTTGATGCATATTTTGCAATCTCAAGATGTCTTGCTTCTTCGGAATTTGTTTTATACAAAGTTAGTTCAACTACTAGATTTTAGCATGTTAAAATCTTTGTGAATTTAGCCACTTTAACCACTTTTTTTGACCAACTAATTGAAGGCTTAAATTTAACACTGTAATTTATGTACAGAGTGCCAAGATTTTCAAGTATTCAATGTTTGTCAATGTATTTCCCCTTAAACTATGGTGCAGAAACAACCATAATTACATATATTGGTCTAAAAGGTGAATTTCAAGAGGTAAATTACAATATATGCCAATTAATCATTATATTGATCCTCTACATACACAAACAATGACAAAAGTTTTTGTTTTGTTCTTTTAGGCTCACAGACATGAAGTTACAATTTGTAATTATGAAACCAGAGCAAATCCTGCTGACCATAAAACAACATTCTTGAACTCTGTCAATCACACAATCTCATGAAACTTGAGTTAGAATAAGTCCTTGGAATAAGTTAGAATATGAACAATGGCCTTTAAAATTTATATTAATTTATTTATTTGCTGTTTTGTTGGTGCATATCATTGAAAACTGTTGATAATGCTGAAGACATCGCACTTAACATTCACATTACTCTTTTCAATACTGTTATGAATAAGATTACAAACACCGCTTGGGGCTATACTATGTATGGAAGAGGATGAATTATTAATATGTCAGCCGTTCGTCCGCATTTTTGCATAGTTCATGTACGAAATGTGATCTTTTTGTCATGTTGCGTGGAAAGGAAAGCCTAGGCCACACTATCGTCCATATCGACGAAAATCAGAACGAAAACTGCCGCAACGAAAATTTTGAACGAAAACTCGACGAAAATTTCGTTTTCGTGCATATTAGAAGAATTAAACTTTTGACCTTTTTCGTTAAAGAAAACGCATACTATTGGCTAATAATATTAGACTTTGTGCTCAAACATGGCGGAGTGGCAAGAGGTTTTGATAAATCAGGGCTAATAGACTTCCTAAGATGTGTGCCAACTTTAGTGATGTGAGGTCTAATTGAATCCAAAATGTAGTCAAAATTTGTCGTCGTCATTCGCAAGTATTTTATGTGTCTATTTTCATTGTTCGGCTCTCGTTTATTAATTGGATGAATCCAGTATCGACGTTTGCTGTTGCTTGTTTTCAACTTTAAAGGCAGTAACTTTTTCTTAAGAAGAAGTAATCTTTTTCTTTTAGAGATCGCTATTTTTTCTAATCCGTCAAAAATGCCGCTTGCTTATTGGCCAAAAAAGTTTTGGCTTTGCAAACATGCTTGTAATTTTTCGTCGTGTCTGGCATGCATTTCGTGCACGAATTTTCGTTTTCGTTTTCGTCAATATAGACGATAGTGTGGCCCATGCTGAATTCATAAGAAGAATGACGGCCTCTCCCTTTATGTAAACGGAAGTAAAAGCTACCATTAAATACTTAGTTTTACCTACTCTGTTGTGAACATACGTCTTCCATATTTTGGGCTAGTCCATATTTAAAGTAAGTTTGTTGAGTTGTTGAGCTATATTCTTTAGTTTTACACTGTTGTGAGCATACGTCTGCCATATTTTGGGCTAGTCCATATTTAAAGTAAGTTTGTTGAGTTGTTGAGCTATATTCTTTAGATAAACTATTTAGATAAACTTGTGTTGACAAACGTTCGATTCAAGACTTCGCCTTAACGTTGCCGACCATGGATGTGGTGTGTATTATATAAAATGTATTATACTAGGAATATAAAGGGCGTTTTAGTCAAATTTCCCATCTTATTTTGACAGACAGTCATGTCTTGCTCCAGCTGTTTCTTCCTGAAATATTTTGCTGTCTTTTGGTTGGCTTTCAGTGATGGTAAGATTGAATGTCTTCAATTGGTTAACTAGTCATGTAGATACTTTCATAATTTTGTTTTACTGCAGCTCAACTTCAACCTCCTTCAGATGGTTCGGAAATTGTTCTTAACTCTGGTGAAACTAAATCAATAACATGGAGGTATAATGGTGTGGTGCCTGAGTTTGATTTTAAGAGTTGGACTTTCATTGATGTTGATGGCACAAAAGGTCTGGCAACAATGGATTCTGGTGGATTAAAAACATTTCACGAGCTCAACATAGACTTTAGAATAATAGAACCCTTCACTTTGGTATTGAGGAGTGTAAATGAAACATACAATGGAACATATTCCTTAAATGTGTTTTCAATTACAGCAGTCGCTGAAACATCAACAGTTGATGTCTTTATTGCTGGTTTGTAAAAACTATTATTTTTTAAACAGATGTATAGAAATGACAACCCTTATTTCATGGCAACCAAAATTTCAACTAAAGTCATTATTTTCTTCATCATAAAAATATAACCATTACAATGTTCATGTCATTTTGTTGCTGACTCTACTCAGTTCAAGATTTTTATTTTTGCCTCTGTTTTTGAAAAATTTCTTCATTTTTCAAAATATTCTTACATTTTATCTTATCAGTGAATCATTTTTCTTTCAGTTCCACCAACAATTGATGTCAACTGTTCCGATACAACAACTCTTAATGCAAGTGCATCTTTTTCTTGCCAATGTAATGCAAAAAATGGAAATCCACCTGTTAATGAAGTCAAATGGTATAAAGATCCTCAAGTCCTTTCCTCAGGGACAGAAATGGCAATATTAAAAATTGAAAGAGCAAATCGCTTTGACAATGGCCAGTACAGATGTGAAGCAATGGGTCATGAGAAATCAAAAGCAGAAAAAACAATTGAATTGATTGTTAACTGTAAGTTAACTTTTGATCTTGTAAAAATTTGCTAGTCAGCAAATTTCCATCAAACTGAAAGGCTTATGTAAATGCTGTAAATAGTTGAAAAGTTTGAAAATAATTTAGTCTTGTATATTGTTTTATTGTATAGATAAACCTGTCAATGTTCGGTTGACTCTCCAGAGAGAAGGTGATAAAGCAACATTGACCTGCACTGCTGAAGGCAACCCACCACCAAGATATGAAATATTTGTTAATGGTTCATTAAGTGTTATGAATGGATCAACACTTGTCATAAATGAAGTCTCCACAAAAAATGTTGGTGATTACACTTGTAGAGCAACCAATAATCTAGGTAGCCAATTGTCACAAAAAGTGAACCTACCTCTTAAAGGTGAGAATATTATCATTGAGTATCAAGTTAAATTTTTTAGCTGAGTAATGTTTTTGATTAATGGGTCGGACATTTATTTGACTTTATCCATACATGTATTCATTGAAGGTTTGAGTGAGGGATCTGTCTGTACATGAATGGATATCTGTTTCTTTGTGTGAAACACTTTTTTCATTTTTGTCACAGTTTTTTTCGAAAAATATCTATCAACTGTTCCAATTCAACAATTCTCAATTCAAATGAATTGTTCTTGTGTAAATGTAAAGGAGAGAATTTTAATACACCTGTTAATGTCACATGGTATAAAGGTAGTCGAGTGCTTGCTTCAGGGAAAGAAATGGCTACATTAACTATTCCTCAGGTTGATCGATCTGACAAAGGACTGTATCGATGTGAAGTAAAGAGTCACGAGAAAGCTGAAGATGAAAAAAGTGTTGAGTTGATTATCAACTGTAAGTACGAAATTGTATAATACAGTAATATGACAGTCATTGCTTATGATTATAAAAAATATGAAACATAATTGTTACAATTTTATTTTAGATAGACCTTCCAACATTAGTTTGACTCTCCAAAGAGAAGGTCATAAAGCAACGTTAATCTGCACTGCTGAAGGCCGTCCACAACCAAACTTTGAAATATTTTCAAAGCGCTCTAAACTTGTCTATAAAGGATCCACCTACACATTTGACATCGTTAAATCTTGTGATTTTGGAAATTATACTTGTAAAGCGACAAACATTTTAGGCAGTGCCATATCACATGACATACACGTGCAGACAATTAAAGATAACTTTATGTATTGAAGTTATTTTTATAATTATCTCGTGGTTTAAATTGTCAGACGAAATGGTTTTCTAAGAATATTTTGGCTTTCCTTTTAGATATGAAAATCTCAACCACAAGCATTGTTGATTGTAAAACGGACTGGCTTGTTACCTCCATCTCTGTTATATCTGGAATTATTTTTGGGATTTTGTTTTGCTGTTTGATATTTTTATGTTATGGTCGACGATGGTTAGTTAAGAAAAGTCAAATGTCTCAGTCACATGATGCAAGGACAAATACAGTGAATACAACTTATGAAGAACTAGATCTATCAAAAAGAGACGACCGAGATAAATATGAATCGTTGAGGAAGAATAATGATGACGATAATCAATATCAGGAGCTGAATAAAGTCAGAGATCCCGAAAACAATTACCAATCCTTGAATAAACCATGATTTGAAACTTTTCAAATTTTCATTTTAATTGATTTTAAAAACCATGCACATCCGACCAAAAAAACAGTTTTAAATACGCAAAAATCCAGACAAACAAGTTTTGATGAGTTAATGTCGATATAAAAAAAATTTGTGAAATACTTTAAATTGTTTTTTCATTCGATAAACACGACCAACTATTTCACCTTCCCTCTTGTTTTTACTCATTTTGTTTTCAAGCCCTTAGATGGTTTGCGTGTAAACAAAAAGATAAAATTCAAAAGCAAAAAAAACCCGTTTTCGGGCCATGCTTCCCGATACCTTCTGATATGTAAGGCACTAGAACGCCGCATGTTAATGTTTCGGTAGGAGATTTCGGCCCCTCTATGCTATCCTACTTGGGAGATGCAATAGCAAGCTTCCGCCCATCAGACCCCGAGATCACCTGCGATAGGCTTTGCTCGGGGTACGAGCAAATTTTACAGTCCTTTAATCATAAGTTATTCAAACTGACATTACGTTTATTTAAGTTTGACTAAGGTAGATCACTGGATAAGTTTTCCTTTCCAGTCATCTAAGTGATTATCCACTCAAGGACGTAATTTAAAAATTTTATGATATCGACAATGCCATTATCAGAAGTCATATATACGAACTAGATAAGTGATGTTTTTGTACTTTATACAAATAAATAATCCACTCTGAGATCACGAGGGAATTTTCACAGCAAACAATACAATTTTTATCCAAATGAGAAAGAAAGATTTTGTGGTACACCACAGTACTGACCGAGAAAGCGCAACACATCTTGGCACTCAGGATTGTGCGATACCTGAGATACATATGGAATGATTGTAGTTTAAACATTAAAGTTGATAAAGTTATACCGTATGAAATGTATAAAAATACATGTACCTTTGTAGCCATAAAAAACTTATTCCAGGAGTCTTTGTTAGCTGCCCTGTCTGGTCGTTTGAACTCTAATTTATTTCATAGAACAGGATAACCTTGTGAAGGAAAGATACTCAAAGTTAGACTTAAAAAGTAGTTTTTCTCAATCGTCCCACAAGATCCCCTGTGAGCACCCTTCTTCCCCAGATGTCCCTCTCACGGAATATATACTCATAGGTAAACGTTTAAAGTTGATTTCCTTAATTGGTACAATTGTGTAGCACAATATCCCTCGTGAACGGCCTTGTTCCCCAGATGTCCTCCTCAAAGAAAGATACTCAAAGTTGAATGTTAAAAGTTTAAAGTTGATTTCCTCAATAGTTACGATTGTAGATAATATTCCACGTGAACGCCCGTCTTCCCCAGATATCCTCCATATATTAAGGTGAATGACGTTGTCTATACTAAACAATAGTAATTAAAAATACCAGTGATGACGCAAGGTAATGACGTAATGTTGGTGGTAGGAGATACTAAAGATGCAGCATATGTTCCACGCTCATCAATGGGAAGAATTTGTTCAATCTGTAAAATTTCATACAATGATATTTATTAGCACAAGACAGAAAGGATGGCTTTGCAATGAAGTCGAAAATTTAGAGTTCACTTCTCGTCTTGTTTTCATGCATATTTTGCAATCTCAAGATGTCTTGCTTCTTCGGAATTTGTTTTATACAAAGTCAGTTCTACTACTAGATTTTAGCATGTTAAAATCTTTGTGAATTTAGCAACTTTAACCACTTTTTTTTGACCAACTATTGAAGGTTTAAATGTAACACTGTAATTTATGTATAGAGTGCCAAGATTTTTGAAGTATTCAATGTTTGTCAATGTTTTGTTCTTTAGGCTCACAGACATGAAGTTACAATTTGTAATTATGAAACCTGAGCAAATCCTGCTGATCATTAAACAACGTTCTTGAACTCTGTCAATCACACAATCTCATGAAATCTGATTTACAGCAAGTTCATGAAATATGTCTCTAATTTATACTGTAAATGTGAAAAATAACTACTGATGTTTATTTAACTGTATAATTTCACTGTTTGTTATTTGATTTAGTGCATGTCAATAAAATTAGTTGGTATAATTGTATCACAGAATAGATATGTATCTATTCTTTGATTGTATCCAGGCATCACACCTAAATATCATATTTCTCCCGTCAACAAGACTGTTATGAATGAGATTACAATACACCAGCTGTGGGCTATTTATGGAAAGGTGATCAATTATTTATATGCCAGCCGTTGTTATACAACCTGCATTTTTGCATTGTTTATAAGGAAATACGATCTTTTTGCGATGTTCCATGCGTGGCTCGAGGAATTCATAATTACGCCAGCACAGCAACACCCTCCATGTAAACGGAAGTATAACTAAGATACTAATATCATAAAATTCGTATAAGCTTACGTACGTCGTTGGAATATATCGTGAACATTTTGGGGACATTTTGTGTGTTCGTTACGCCAGCTTCATATCAAAGTAAGCTTCACTTTCTTTTTGTATCTGCTTGTTAAGTCATGAAATTATGACGACTTCCACCAATAATTTTTTGTTCCTGAACTCAGCTGAGAATTTTATTGTCTATTGCTCTCAAACAGCAATTTTTTTCTTGAGATAATTATACGTCGAAGAAGATGACTTCTCAAAGTATCGTTGATCAAAGTTTTGTAGAATAAACGCAATCTTTTGGTAGAAAAATACGAAATTATTAGTGTTTGTTTTATTCAGAGAAGAGAGCGACTACAATAGCACACCCATACATAACAATTGTATAATGCTAAATGAGATATGATCTTCGCACTTTGCTGGACAATTTAAGCAATCGTCTCAGGACCTGAAAAAATCCCGTTGAGTCACCTGATTTTTTCAAGTCCTGAGACGATTGCTTAAATTGTCCAGCAAAGTGCGAAGATCATATCTCATTTAATTTCAAACATCGCACTGCACAAAACATTCAATTGTATAATGGTTTATCAAAGTTTTCCAGTATACTTTATTTGTTGGAATGACTTTTTTAGTCAACTTTCCCATCTTATTTTGACAGACAATCATGTCTTGCTCCAGCTGTTTCTTCCTGAAATATTTTGCTGTCTTTTGGTTGGCTTTCAGTGATGGTAAGATTGAATGTCTTCAATTGGTTAACTAGTCATGTAGATACTTTCATGATTTTGTTTTACTGCAGCTCAACTTCAACCTCCTTCAGATGGTTCGGTAATTGTTCTTAACTCTGGTGAAACTAAATCAATAACATGGAGGTATAATGGTGTGGTGCCTAAGTTTAATTTTAAGACTTGGTATTTCAGTGGTGTCGATGGCAGAAAATTTCTGGCAAAAATAGATTCTGGTGGATTACAAAAATTTCAAGAGCTCAACATAGACTTTAGAATAATAGAACCCTTCACTTTGGTATTGAGGAATGTAAATGAAACATACAATGGAACATATTCCTTAGTTGTGTTTTCAATTACATCAGGCTCTGAAACATCAACAGTTGATGTCTTTATTGCTGGTTTGTAAAAACTATTATTTTTTAAACAGAAGTATAGAAATGACAACCCTTATTTCATGGCAACCAAAATTTCAACTAAAGTCATTATTTTCTTCGTCATAAAAATATAACCATTACGATGATGATGTCATTTTTTGCCGTGTGGTTGCCGGCTTAGAATTGCGCCAACGTATCCTCTGCGTGTCGTAAAAGACGACTAAAAGGGGTTGGTGTGAGGAAGGGCATCCTACCGTAAAACTTTTGCTCCAACAAAATTCATGAACTTTGGATCGGAGTTTAAATATCTGGGCGATGTGTTAAATGATGGTGGAGGGTGCGAGCAAGCGGTGAGGAACAGAGTTCAAGCAGCGTGGTGGAGTTTTAGAGAGTTGTCGGGAATGTTGTGCGGAAAGTCGATTTCGTTGAAGCAGAAGGGAGAATTGTATAAGGCATGTGTTAGAAGTATTTTGGGATATGGAGCAGAGTGTTGGGCGCCGAAAGCAGAGGACCTGAGAAGATTGGCGTCGACGGAAAGGAGAATGCTTAAGATGATGTGTGGTGTAACGTTGATGGATAGGATTCGAAGTGAAGAGATTAGAGAAAGAGTTGGTGTTGAGTGTATCGAGAATTGGGTAAGGCGCCAGCGTTTGAGGTGGTTTGGGCATGTGGAAAGGAGGGAAGAAAGTGCTGAAATTCGTAGAACGTTGTATATGAATGTTGATGGAGTCCGCAAACGAGGTAGACCGAGAAAGAGATGGATGGATGCTGTGAACAGTGATATGAAGGCGATGGGTATAACGAGAGATATGGCGAGTGATAGAGACGTTTGGCGTGGAAAAATTCATGGACCGGTCAACCCCCCTGGCGGGGATTAATACTGGCCGGTATACAAATGTTGTTTGTTTGTTTGTTGTGATGATGATTTCATTTTGTTGCTGACTTTACTCAGTTCAAGCTTTTTATTTTTGCCTCTGTTTTTGAAAAATTTCTTCATTTTTCAAAATATTCTTACATTTTATCTTCTTAGCAAATCATTTTTCTTTCAGCTCCACCAACAATTGATGTCAACTGTTCCGATACAACAACTCTTAATGCAAGTGCATCTTTTTCTTGCCAATGTAATGCAAAAAATGGAAATCCACCTGTTAATGATGTCAAATGGTATAAAGGTACTCAAGTCCTTTCCTCAGGGACAGAAATGGCAATATTAAAAATTGAGCGAGCAAATCGCTTTGACAATGGCCAGTACAGATGTGAAGCAATGGGTCATGAGAAATCAAAAGCAGAAAAAACAATTGAATTGATTGTTAACTGTAAGTTAACTTTTGATCTTGTAAAAAAAATTTGCTAGTCAGCAAATTTTCATCAAACTTAAAGGCTTATGTAAATGCTGTAAATAGTTGAAAAGTTTGAAAATAATTTAGTCTTGTATATTGTTTTATTGTATAGATAAACCGGTCAATGTTCAGTTGACTCTCCAGAGAGAAGGTGATAAAGCAACATTGACCTGCACTGCTGAAGGCAATCCCCCACCAAGATATGAAATATTTGTTAATGGTTCATTAAGTGTTATGAATGGATCAACACTTGTCATAAAAAATGTCTCCACAAAAAATGTTGGTGATTACACTTGTCGAGCAACCAATATTCTAGGTAGCCAATTGTCACAAAAAGTGAACCTACTTCTTAAAGGTGAGAATATATATCATCGAGTATCAAGTTAAATTTTTTGCTGAGTAATGTTTTTCATTAATGAGTTGGGCATTTATTTGACTTTATCCGTACATGTATTCATCAACCACATTGCCGTGTGGTTGCCGGCTTAGAATTGCGCCAACGTATCCTCTGCGTGTCGTAAAAGACGACTAAAAGGGGTTGGTGTAAGGAAGGGCATCCTACCGTAAAACCTTTGCTCCAACAAAATTCATGAACTTTGGAAAAGAAGATATGGCCCCCAGTCCCCGGCAGCCCTTCAGTGGGCAGGGGGTGCGAAGAATCTCCGGATCGAATGTTGGTGGAAGTGTCACCCTTCGGGTAGGCACAGTGAACGTTGGGACAATGAAGGAAGGAGTGCAGAAGTGGCGGACATGTTGAAGAGAAGGAAAGTTGATGTGTGTGGGTTTCAGGAGGTAAGGTTTAAAGGTGAAGGTACGAGAGTCATAAAGGGTGAAGATAATGGAGCGAGATTTAAGTGGTTTTGGAAGGAAACGGAAGTGGCACGAATGGTGTTGGCTTTGCGATAAGAGAGGATTGGGTGAAGTCGGTTGTAGCAGTGAAGAGAGTTTCGGACAGAGTCCTGAGTTGATGTAGTTATTGGGAAGTTGTGAGGAAAGTTCTGGACAGGTCAGAGGAGACATTAGAGGGCGATGTGCTGGTGATTGGAACGGTGGAAGAAGAGGATACTGTGCGCATGGAGGTTTTGGAGTTGGTGATATGAATGCTGAAGGCGAGGCGATGGAGTTAGCAGCGAGTTGTGGGATGGTGGTAGTGAATACGTGGTTTATAAAGGAAGAAAGCAAGCTTGACGTATGAATCTGGTGACAGTAGGACGGTGGTGGATGGAATGAAGAAGAAGGAAGGATGATGGTGGAAAGAGAAGAGGAGAAGCTGCTGGTCATGGACTGGAGAATCAGGAAGGTGGAAGAAAGGTTGAGAAAGGCAAAGCTGGAAGGAATGAAGGGAAGCAGTGTTTCCGTGACGAAATTGACATTGAATGTGAGAGGAAGGATGGACGTGCTGGAGGGAAAGGATAAAGGTAGTGGAGAAGGCGGGTAGTAGAAGAACAGGCATGGTGGTGGGATCAACGAGTCAGCGAAGTGATTGGCGCGAAGAAGTTGGCATTTAAAAGGTGGAGAAAGTCGCGGACTGAAGCAGATAGAATCGATTACATCCGATTCAAGAAAAAGGCGCGAAAGGAGGTGGCTAAAGCGATAGAAAGGCATCAGAAAGAGCTTCTCGTAAAAATGCAGGAGAATGGACGAAAAGCGTTGTTTAGAACTGTTAGAAGGAGCAGAAGGAGAGGAACGATATTTTGGTGCTCGGCGTGCAGAACTACGATGGGGAGTTGAAGGTGTTATTGGAAGACAGGTTACAAGTGTGGAGGGCGTACTGTGACCGTTTGATGAATGTAGAGAATGAGTGGAATGGAGAAGGAAGCGGATGAAGTTTTGGGGCCGTGGGAAATAGTGACTGTTGATGAGGTGGCGGCGGCTCTGCGCAAGATGAAGAAAGGAAAGGCGACGGACCGAGTGAAGTGGGTAGCGAAATGTTGGACAATGAACTATGCGTGAGAGTTGTGTAATGTAGCGAACGAGGTTTTGAGGGGCTCAAAGATGCCGAGCACATGGAGAAAGAGTCTAGTGGTCCCGCTGTACAAAGGAAAAGGAGCAGCGACGGTATGTGGGAATTACAGGACTATTAAGCTGATGGAGCATGCGTTGAAGATAGTAGAGAGAGTGTTTGAAAGAAGGTTGAGGGAAGTTGTTCGGATGGGGGAAGAGCAGTATGGATTCATACCGGGGAGAGGAACGACGGATGCGTGTTTTGTGTTGAGGCAGCTGCAGGAGAAATTTTTGGAGAAGGACAGAGAATTGTATATGGTGTTTGTAGATTTGGAGAAGGCGTTTGATAGAGTTCCGAGAAAGGTGATCGAGTACGCGCTGCGTAAGAAAGGTGTGACAGAGAATATGGTTCGGGCAGTTATGGAGACTTATGAAGGTGTAGAGGCGGTGGTTACGGAGGAAGGTGTTATATCTGGTGTTTTTGAGGTAAAAGTTGGTGTTCATCAAGGTTCAGTCTTGTCGCCGTTACTGTTTGCTTGTGTGATGGATGTACTGACAGAGGAAGTGAGAAGAAAAGGATGCTGGTGTTTGTTGTATGCAGATGACATTGTCTTGGTGGCGGAGTCGAAGCAGAAAGTCATGGAATGGTACCGAGAATGGGAAACGGCAATAGAAGTCAAGGGACTGAAAGTGAATGAGGCAAAGACGAAGGGCATGAGATGCTGGAGGTGAAGTGGATGGATGTGGTGTGTGAAAAGAGTTGGATGAATCGATGGTGGAAATGCAGTAATGGAAATGTTCAGGTGTCCGGGTGTGAAGTGCGACAAGTGGAGTGGAAAAGGAACTGGGTGACGTGAGTTTGGAAGGTGTAATATTCATGGGATGGTGGATGCGAAATGGAGGGCAGTGGAATGGAAAGTCGATGAAGCAGAAGGTTGTATAAGGCATGTGTTAGAAGTATTTTGGGATATGGAGCAGAGTGTTGGGCGCCGAAAGCAGAGGACCTGAGAAGATTGGCGTCGACGGAAAGGAGAATGCTTAGGATGATGTGTGGTGTAACGTTGATGGATAGGATTCGAAGTGAAGAGATTAGAGAAAGAGTTGGTGTTGAGTGTATCGAGAATTGGGTAAGGCGCCAGCGTTTGAGGTGGTTTGGGCATGTGGAAAGGAGGGAAGAAAGTGCTGAAATTCGTAGAACGTTGTATATGAATGTTGATGGAGTCCGCAAACGAGGTAGACCGAGAAAGAGATGGATGGATGCTGTGAACAGTGATATGAAGGCGATGGGTATAACGAGAGATATGGCGAGAGATAGAGACGTTTGGCGTGGAAAAATTCATGGACCGGTCAACCCCCCTGGCGGGGATTAATACTGGCCGGTATACAAATGTTGTTTGTTTGTTTGTTGTTTGTATTCATCAAAGATTTGAGTGAGGGATCTGTCTGTACATGAATGGATATTTGTTTCTTTGTGTGAAACAGTTTTTTCATTTTTGTCACAGTTTTTCGAAAAATGTCTATCAACTGTTCTAATTCAACAATTCTCAATTCAAATGAATCGTTCTTGTGTAAATGTAAAGGAGAGAATTTTAATACACCTGTTAATGTCACATGGTATAAAGGTAGTCAAGTGCTTGCTTCAGGGAAAGAAATGGCTACATTAACTATTCCTCAGGTTGATCGATCTGACAAAGGACTGTATCGATGTGAAGTAAAGAGTCACGAGAAAGCTGAAGATGAAAAAAGTGTTGAGTTGATTATCAACTGTAAGTACGAAATTGTATAATACAGTAATATGACAGTCATTGCTTATGATTATAAAAAATATGAAACATATTTTTTATAATCATAAGCTGCGATAGGCTTTGCTCGGGGTACGCAGGGAGAGTGCGGTCGCGAGTAAATTAAATCTTCTTTAGGAGATCTTAAGAACAAAACAAAGAACTTCATTTAAAACTATATACTGTAATTTTACAGTCTTATAATCACATGTCATTCAAACTGACATTACGTTTGTATATAAGTTTAACTAAGGTAGATCACTGGATAAGTTTTCCTTTCCAGTCATCTAATGATTATCCACTCAAGGACGCAATTTAAAAATTTTATGATATCGACAATGCTATTATCAGAAGTCATATATACGAACTAGATAAGTGATGTTTTTGTACTTTATACAAATAAATAATCCACTCCGAGATCACGAGGGAATTTTCACAGCAAACAATACAATTTTCATCAAAATGAGAAAGAAAGATTTTGTGGTACACCACAGTACTGACCGAGAAAGCGCAACACATCTTGGCACTCAGGATTGTGCGATACCTGAGATATATATGGAATGATTGTACATTAAAGATTAAAGTTGATAAAGTTATACCGTATGAAATGTATAAAAATACATGTACCTTTGTAGCCATAACAAACTTATTCCAGGAGTCTTTGTTAGCTGCCCTGTCTGGTCGTTTGAACTCTAATTTATTTCATAGAACAGGATAACCTTGTGAAGGAAAGATACTCAAAGTTAGACTTAAAAAGTAGTTTTTCTCAATCGTCCCACAAGATCCCCTGTGAACACCCTTCTTCCCCAGATGTCCCTCTCATGGAAATATACTCATAGGTAAACGTTTAAAGTTGATTTCCTTAATTGGTACAATTGTGTAGCACAATATCCCTCGTGAACGGCCTTGTTCCCCAGATGTCCTCCTCAAAGAAAGATACTCAAAGTTGAATGTTAAAAGATTAAAAGTTGATTCCCTCAATAGTTACGATTGTAGATAATATTCCACGTGAACGCCCGTCTTCCCCAGATATCCTCCATATATTAAGGTGAATGACGTTGTCTATACTAAACAATAGTAACTAAACATACCAGTGATGACGCAAGGTAATGACGTAATGTTGGTGGTAGGAGATACTAAAGATGCAGCATATGTTCCACGCTCGTCAATGGGAAGAATTTGTTCAACCTATAAAACCTCATACAATGATCTTATAAGCACAAGACAGAGAGGATGGCTTTGAAATAAAGTCGAAAATTTACAGTTCACTTCTCGTCTTGTTTTGATGCACATTTTGCAATCTCAAGATGTCTTGCTTCTTCGGAATTTGTTTTATACAAAGTTAGTTCAACTACTAGATTTTAGCATGTTAAAATCTTTGTGAATTTAGCCACTTTAACCACTTTTTTTGACCAAGTAATTGAAGGGTTTAAAGTGTAACACTGTAATTGATGTATAGAGTGCCAAGATTTTCAAGTATTCAATGTTTGTCAATGTATTTCCCCTTAAATTATGGTGCAGAAACAACCATAGTTACATATATTGGTCTAAAAGGTGAATTTCAAGAGGTAAATTTCAATATATGCCAATTAATCATTATATTGATCCTCTATATACACAAACTATGACAAAAGTTTTTGTTTTGTTCTTTTAGGCTCACAGACATGAAGTTACAATTTGTAATTATGAAGCCAGAGCAAATCCTGCTGACCATAAAACAACGTTCTTGAACTCCGTCAATCACACAATCTCATGAAACTTGAGTTAGAATAAGTCCTTGGAATAAGTTAGAATATGAACAATGGCCTTTAAAATTTATATTAATTTATTTATTTGCTGTTTTGTTGGTGCATATCATTGAAAACTGTTGATAATGCTGAAGACATCGCACTTAACATTCACATTACTCTTTTCAATACTGTTATGAATAAGATTACAAACACCATCTTGGGGCTATACTATGTATGGAAGATGATGAATTATTAATATGCCAGCCGTTCGTCCGCCTTTTTGCATAGTTGATGTACGAAATGTCATCTCTTTGTAATGTTGCATGGTTAGGAATTCATAAGAAGAACGACCTCTCCCTTTATGTATACGGAAGTAAAAGCTACCATTAAATACTTAGTTTTTATCACGCTGTTGTGAACATACGTCTTCCATATTTTGGGCTAGTCCATATTTAAAGTAAGTTTGTTGTGCTGTTGAGCTATATTCTTTAGATAAACTTGTGTTGACAAACTTTCGATTCAAGATGTCGCCTTAACGTTGGCGACCATGGATGTGGCGTGTATTATATAAAATGACGACCATCTTATTTTGACAGTCAGTCATGTCTTGCTCCAGCTGTTTGTTTCTGATATATTTTGCAGTCTTTTGGTTTGCTTTCAGTGGTGGTAAGATTGAATGTCTTCAATTGGTTAACTAGTCATGTAGATATTTCCCCAATTTTGTTTTACTGCAGCTCAACTTCAACCTCCTTCAGATGGTTTGGTAATTGTTCTTAACTCTGGTGAAACTAAATCAATAACATGGAGGTATAATGGTGTGGTGCCTGATTTTATAGTAAAGAGTTGGTCTTTCATTGATGTTGATGGCACAAAACGTCTGGCAAGAATAGATTCTGGTGGATTACAAACATTTCAAGAGCTCAACATAGACTTTAGAATAATAGAACCCTTCACTTTGGTATTGAGGAATATAAATGAAACATACAATGGAACGTATTCCTTACTTGTGGTTTCAACTACATCAGTCTCTGAAACATCAAAAATTGATGTCTTTATTGCTGGTTTGTAAAAACTATTATTTTTTAAACAGAAGTATAGAAATGACAACCCTTATTTCATGGAAACCAAAATTATTTTCTTCGTCATAAAAATATAACCATTACAATGATGATGTCATTTTGTTGCTGACTCTACTCAGTTCAAGATTTTTATTTTTGCCTCTGTTTTTGAAAAATTTCTTCATTTTTCAAATATTTTGACATTTATCTTATCAGTGAATCATTTTTCTTTCAGTTCCACCAACAATTGATGTCAACTGTTCCGATACAACAACTCTTAATGCAAGTGCATCTTTTTCTTGCCAATGTGAAGCAAAAAATGGAAATCCACCTGTTAATGATGTCAAGTGGTATAAAGATCCTCGAGTCCTTTCCTCAGGGACAGAAATGGCAATATTAAAAATTGAGCAAGCAAATCGCTTTGACAATGACCAGTACAGATGCGAAGCAATGGGTCATGAGAAATCAAAAGCAGAAAAAACAATTGAATTGATTGTGAACTGTAAGTTAACTTTTGATCTTGTAAAAAAAATTTGCTAGTCAGCAAATTTCCATCAAACTTAAAGGCTTATGTAAATGCTGTGAAGAGTTGAAAAGTTTGAAAATAATTTAGTCTTGTATATTGTTTTATTGTATAGATAAACCTGTCAATGTTCGGTTGACTCTCCAGAGAGAAGGTGATAAAGCAACATTGACCTGCACTGCTGGAGGCAATCCACCACCAAGATATGAAATATTTGTTAATGGTTCATTAAGTGTTTTGAATGGATCAACACTTGTCATAAATGAAGTCTCCACGAAAAATGTTGGTGATTACACTTGTCGAGCAACCAATATTCTAGGTAGCCAATTGTCACAAAAAGTGAACCTACCTCTTAAAGGTGAGAATATATATCATTGAGTATCAAGTTAAATTTTTTAGCTGAATAATGTTATAATTTAATTCATCTTGTTTGCATTTAAATGAAATGTTATTGTGCATTTGGTTTTTGACAAAGCGTCTTAATGAGTCATCTAAACAAATGTTTTTTAAAGGTTTGATTATAAAGCTATTTTTCTTTTTACCTACTCAAGGCATGAGCACAACTACTCCATCAACAACTGACACAGGTAACTACCGATTATACTTTTACGCATATTATTTTCCAATATACATGGCATGTGTTGGTATTGATACTCTTGACTCCCAACTCAAATAATAAATGAAGTCTCCACAAAAAATGTTGGTGATTACACTTGTCAAGCAACCAATATTCTTGGTAGCCAATTGTCACAAAAAGTGAACCTACCTCTTAAAGGTAAGTATATATATCATCGAGTATCAAGTTAAATTTTTTAGCTGAGTAATGTTTTTGATTAATGGGTCGGATATTTATTTGACTTTATCCGTACATGTATTCATCGAAGGTTTGAGTGAGGGATCTGTCCCTACATGAATGGATATCTGTTTCTTTGTGTGAAACACTCTTTTCATTTTTGTCACAGTTTTTCGAAAAATATCTATCAACTGTTCTAATTCAACAAATCTCAATTCAAATTAATCGCTCTCATGTAAATGTAAAGGAGAGAATTTTAATACACCTGTTAATGTCACATGGTATAAAGGTAGTCAAGTGCTTGCTTGAGGGAAAGAAATGGCTACATTAACTATTCCTCAGGTTGATCAATCTGACAAAGGACTGTATCGATGTGAAGTAAAGAGTCACGAGAAAGCTGAAGATGAAAAAAGTCTCGAGTGGATTATTAACTGTAAGTACGAAATTGTATAATACAGTAATATGACAGTCATTGCTTATGATTATAAAAAATATGAAACATAATTGTTACAATTTTATTTTAGATAGACCTGCCAACATTAGGTTGACTCTCCAAAGAGGTCATAAAGCAACGTTAATCTGCACTGCTGAAGGCCGTCCACAACCAAACTTTGAAATATTTTCAAAGCGCTCTAAACTTGTCTATAAAGGCCCCACCTACACATTTGACATCGTTAAATCTTGTGATTTTGGAAATTATACTTGTAAAGCGACTGTTGTAAATTGTCATGTTATGTTATGTAGAGTGTGACTGTGTCATATTTTTGATACTAAGATATAACGGATATTATGTTTATGTAAAATGTTAAGTCATATATTACTAGACAAATAGGAAAATACGCATATAGTTATTAAACTGTGGTTTCAGTGGAAATCCTGTACGTAAATTTAAAATATTTAGGAACACCTTTTCTACCCAATGTGGCATTGCGGTAGGATGTAGGTAATGACGGTACTCTATAAACGGAATGGCGTGTTGCAAGTCATGCAAACGCCCAAAAATCATATCCTAATAATTATAATATAAATAAGAGCTTGCAAGCGTTGGTTCGGCATTCGGAAAAACAGACGTTGTTAGACGTACAAAAGTGATAAGTTGGAAATCGTATTGCAGGAGGCGATAGCGTTTGAATAAGTTTCAAGTTTAAAGATTGACGGTTGGCCGTAATCTCAACGTTTCAATAACATATTTGTGTCGCAAAGAACCAACGTTTGGAACTCCGTATCATAAATCGTGCACAAACCACTGTAAATATCCTATCAAGTGTTAAATACAATTGTCAAAATACAGTCCCATCGTTCGAGTGAAGTTTCGAGAGCAGTGAACCAGCACTTCGCGCAGATTGTGCGAAAGCGACAAACATTTTAGGCAGTGCTATATCACATGACGTACACGTGCAGACATTTAAAGATAACTTTATGTATTGAGATTATTTTTATAATTATCTTGTGGCTTAAATTGTCAGACGAAATGGTTTTCTAAGAATATTTTGGCTTTCTTTTTAGATATGAAAATCTCAACCACAAGCATTGTTGATTGTAAAACGGACTGGCTTGTTACCTCCATCTCTTTTATATCTGGAATTATTTTTGGGATTTTGTTTTGTTGTTTGATATTTTTATGTTATGGTCGACGATGGTTAGTTAAGAAAAGTCAAATGTCTCAGTCACATGATGGAAGGACAAATACAGTGAATACAACTTATGAAGAACTAGATCTATCAAAAAGAGACGACGGAGATAAATATGAATCGTTGAGGAAGAATAATGATGACGATAATCAATATCAGGAGCTGAATAAAGTCAGAGATCCCGAAAACAATTACCAATCCTTGAATAAACCATGATTTGAAACTTTTCAAATTTTCATTTTAATTGATTTTAAAAATCATGCACATCCGACCAAAAAAAACAGTTTTGAATACGCAAGAAATCCAAAGACACAAGTTTTGTTGAGTTAATGTTAACATAAAAAAATTTTGTGAAATATTTAAATTGTTTTTTTCATTCGATAAACATGACGAACTATTTCACCTTCCCTCTTGTTTTTACTCATTTTCTTTTCAAGCCCTTGGATGGTTTGCGTGTAAACAAAAAGAGAAAATTTAAAAGCAAAAAAACCCTGTTTTCGGTCCATGCTTCCCGATACCTTCTTGAGTGTAAGGGAGAGTGCGGTCGCGAGTAAATTAAATCTTCTTTAGGAGATCGTAAGAGCAAAACAAAGAACTTCATTTAAAACTGTATACTGTAATTTTACAGTCCTTTAATCATAAGTCATTCAAACTGACATTACGTTTATATAAATTTAACTTACGTTTAATCATAAGTCATTCAAACTGACATTACGTTTAATAAAATTTCATACAATGATCTTATTAGCACAAGACAGAAAGGATGGCTTTGAAATAAAGTCGAAAATTTACAGTTCACTTCTCATCTTGTTTTGATGCATATTTTGCAATCTCAAGATGTCTTGCTTCTTCGGAATTTGTTTTATACAAAGTCAGTTCTACTACTAGATTTTAGCATGTTTAAATCTTTGTGAATTTAGCCAATTTAACCACTTTTTTGACCAACTATTGAAGGTTTAAATGTAACACTGTAATTGATGTACAGAGTGCCAAGATTTTCAAGTGTTCAATGTTTATCAATGTATTTCCCCTTAAATTATGGTGCAGAAACAACCATAGTTACATATATTGGTCTAAAGGGTGAATTTCAAGAGGTAAATTACAATATATGCCAATTAATCATTATATTGATCCTCTATATACACAAACAATGACGAACGTTTTTGTTTTGTTCTTTTAGGCTCACAGACATGAAGTTACAATTTGTAATTATGAAACCAGAGCAAATCCTGCTGACCATAAAACAACGTTCTTGAACTCTGTCAATCACACAATCTCATGAAATCTGAGTTAGAATAAGTCCTTTGGTTCGTCAAATATGTCTTTAATTTATAAACTAAATATGAACAATGGCCTTTAAAATTTATATTAATTTATTTATTAGCTGTTTTATTTGTTTGGTGCATATTACTGAAAACTGTTGATAATGCTGAAGACATCACACTTAACATTCTCATTACTTTTTTCAATACTGTTATGAATAAGATTACAAACACCAGCTTCGAGCTATACTATGTATGGAAGATGATGAATTATTAATATGCCAGCCGTTCGTCCGCCTTTTTGCATAGTTGATGTACGAAATGTAATCTCTTAGTCTTGTTGCGTGGTTAGGAATTCATAAGAAGAAAGACGGCCTCTCCCTTGATGTAAACGGAAGTAAAAGCTATCATTAAATACTTAGTTTTTATCACGCTGCTGCGAACATACGTCTTCCATATTTTGGGGTAGTTCATATTTAAAGTAAGTTTGTTGTGTTGTTGAGCTATATTCTTTAGATAAACTTTTGTTGATAAACTTTCGATTCGAGACGTCGCCTTAACTATGGCGACTATAGATGTGGCGTGTATTATATAAAATGTATTATACTTGGAATATAAAGCCCGTTTAAGTCAACTTTCCCATCTTATTTTGACAGTCAGTCATGTCTTGCTCCAGCTGTTTCTTTCTGATATATTTTGCAGTCTTTTGGTTTTCTTTCAGTGATGGTAAGATTGAATGCCTTTAATTGGTTAACTAGTCATGTAGATGCTTTCATGGTTTTGTTTTACTGCAGCTCAACTTCAACCTCCTTCAGATGGTTCGGTAATTGTTCTTAACTCTGGTGAAACTAAATCAATAACATGGAGGTATAATGGTGTGGTGCCTGAGTTTAATTTTAAGAGTTGGTCTTTTGTTGGTGTCGATGGCAGAAAAGAACTGGCAACAATAGATTCTGGTGGATTAAAAACATTTCAAGAGCTCAACATAGACTTTAGAATAATAGAACCCTTCACTTTGGTATTGAGGAATGTAAATGAAACATACAATGGAACATATTCCTTAGTTGTGTTTTCAAGTACATCAGGCTCTGAAACATCAACAGTTGATGTCTTAATTGCTGGTTTGTAAAAACTATTATTTTTTAAACAGCAGTATAGAAATGACAACCCTTATTTCATGGCAACCAAAATTTCAACTAAAGTCATTTTTTTCTTCGTCATAAAAATATAACCATTACAATGATGATGTCATTTTGTTGCTGACTCTACTCAGTTCAAGATTTTTATTTTTGCCTCTGTTTTTGAAAAATTTCTTCATTTTTCAAAATATTCTTACATTTTATCTGATCAGTGAATTATTTTTCTTTCAGTTCCACCAACAATTGATGTCAACTGTTCCGATACAACAACTCTTAATGCAAATGCATCTTTTTCTTGCCAATGTAATGCAAAAAATGGAAATCCACCTGTTAATGCTGTCACATGGTATAAAGGTACTCGAGTCCTTACATCAGGGACAGAAATGGCAATATTAAAAATTGAGCAGGCAAATCGCTTTGACAATGGCCAGTACAGATGTGAAGCTATGGGTCATGAGAAATCAAAAGCAGAAAAAACAGTTGAATTGATTGTTAACTGTAAGTTAACTTTTGATCTTGTAAAAAAAATTTGCTAGTCAGCAAATTTCAATCAAACTTAAAGGCTTATGTAAATGCTGTAAATTGTTGAAAAGTTTGAAAATAATTTAGTCTTGTATATTGTTTTATTGTATAGATAAACCGGTCAATGTTCAGTTGATTCTTCAAAGAGAAGGTGATAAAGCAACATTGACCTGCACTGCTGAAGGCAATCCTCGACCACAATTTGAAATATTTCTCAATGGCTTAAGTGTTGTCAATGGATCGACACTTGTCATAAATGAAGTCTCCACAAAAGATGTTGGTGATTACACTTGTCAAGCAACCAATAATCTAGGTAGCCAATTGTCACAAAAAGTTAACCTTCCTTTTAAAGGTGAGAATATGTATCATTGCGTATCAAGTTAAATTTTTTAGCTGAATAATGTTATGAAATTCATCTTGTTTGCATTTAAATGAAATGTTATTGTGCATTTGTTTTTTGATAAAGCCTCTTAATGAATCATCTAAACAAATGTTTTTTAAAACTTTGATTGTAAAGCTATTTTTCTTTATACCTACTCAAGGCATGAGCACAACTACTCCATCAGCAACCGACACAGTTAACTACCGACTATACTTTTACGCATATTATTTTCCAATATACATGGCATGTGTTGGTATTGATATTCTTGACTCCCAACTCAAATAATAAATGAAGTCTCCACAAAAAATGTTGGTGATTACACTTGTCAAGCCACCAATAATCTAGGTAGCCAATTGTCACAAAAAGTGAACCTACCTCTTAAAAGTGACAATATATATCATTGAGTATCGAGTTAAATTTTTTAGCTGAATAATGTTATAAAATTCATCTTGTTTGCATTTAAATGAAATGTTATTGTGCATTTGTTTTTTGATAAAGCCTCTTAATGAGTCATCTAAACAAATGTTTTTAAAACTTTGATTGTAAAGCTATTTTCTTTTACCTACTCAAGGCATGAGCACAACTACTTCATCAGCAACCGACACAGGTAACTACCGACTATACTTTTACGATATTATTTTCCAATATACATGGCATGTGTTGTTATTGATATTCTTGACTCCAACTCAAATAATAAATGAAGTCTCCACAAAAATGTTGGTGATTACACTTGTCAAGCCACCAATAATCTAGGTAGCCAATTGTCACAAAAGTGAACCTACCTCTTAAAAGTGAGAATATATATCATTGAGTATCAAGTTAATTTTTTAGCTGAATAATGTTATAAAATTCATCTTGTTTGCATTTAAATGAAATGTTATTGTGCATTTGTTTTTGATAAAGCCTCTTAATGAGTCATCTAAACAAATGTTTTTAAAACTTTGATTGTAAAGCTATTTTTCTTTTACCTACTCAAGGCATGAGCACAACTACTTCATCAGCAACCGACACAGGTAACTACCGACTATACTTTTACATATTATTTTCCAATATACATGGCATGTGTTGTTATTGATATTCTTGACTCCCAACTCAAATAATAAATGAAGTCTCCACAAAAAATGTTGGTGATTACACTTGTCAAGCCACCAATAATCTAGGTAGCCAATTGTCACAAAAAATGAACCTACCTCTTAAAAGTGACAATATATATCATTGAGTATCAAGTTAATTTTTAGCTGAATAATGTTATAAAATTCATCTTGTTTGCATTTAAATGAAATGTTATTGTGCATTTGTTTTTGATAAAGCCTCTTAATGAGTCATCTAAACAAATGTTTTTAAAACTTTGATTGTAAAGCTATTTTCTTTTAACTACTGAGCATCATCAGCAACCGACACAGGTAACTACCGACTATACTTTTATATATTATTTTCCAATATACATGGCATGTGTTGTTATTGATATTCTTGACTCCCAACTCAAATAATAAATGAAGTCTCCACAAAAATGTTGGTGATTACACTTGTCAAGCCACCAATAATCTAGGTAGCCAATTGTCACAAAAGTGAACCTACCTCTTAAAAGTGAGAATAAATATCATTGAGTATCAAGTTAATTTTTTAGCTGAATAATGTTATAAAATTCATCTTGTTTGCATTTAAATGAAATGTTATTGTGCATTTGTTTTTTGATAAAGCCTCTTAATGAGTCATCTAAACAAATGTTTTTTAAAACTTTGATTGTAAAGCTATTTTTCTTTTTACCTACTCAAGGCATGAGCACAACTACTTCATCAGCAACCGACACAGGTAACTACCGACTATACTTTTACGCATATTATTTTCCAATATACATGGCATGTGTTGTTATTGATATTCTTGACTCCCAACTCAAATAATAAATGAAGTCTCCACAAAAAATGTTGGTGATTACACTTGTCGAGCCACCAATAATCTAGGTAGCCAATTGTCACAAAAAGTGAACCTACCTCTTAAAAGTGAGAATATATATCATTGAGTATCAAGTTAATTTTTTAGCTGAATAATGTTATAAAATTCATCTTGTTTGCATTTAAATGAAATGTTATTGTGCATTTGTTTTTTGATAAAGCCCCTTAATGAGTCATCTAAACAAATGTTTTTAAAACTTTGATTGTAAAGCTATTTTTCTTTTACCTACTCAAGGCATGAGCACAACTACTTCATCAGCAACCGACACAGGTAACTACCGACTATACTTTCATATTATTTTCCAATATACATGGCATGTGTTGTTATTGATATTCTTGACTCCCAACTCAAATAATAAATGAAGTCTCCACAAAAAATGTTGGTGATTACACTTGTCAAGCCACCAATAATCTAGGTAGGCAATTGTCACAAAAAGTGAACCTACCTCTTAAAAGTGAGAATATATATCATTGAGTATCAAGTTAATTTTTAGCTGAATAATGTTATAAAATTCATCTTGTTTGCATTTAAATGAAATGTTATTGTGCATTTGTTTTTTGATAAAGCCTCTTAATGAGTCATCTAAACAAATGTTTTTTAAAACTTTGATTGTAAAGCTATTTTTCTTTTTACCTACTCAAGGCATGAGCACAACTACTTCATCAGCAACCGACACAGGTAACTACCGACTATACTTTTACGCATATTATTTTCCAATATACATGGCATGTGTTGTTATTGATATTCTTGACTCCCAACTCAAATAATAAATGAAGTCTCCACAAAAAATGTTGGTGATTACACTTGTCAAGCCACCAATAATCTAGGTAGCCAATTGTCACAAAAAATGAACCTACCTCTTAAAAGTGACAATATATATCATTGAGTATCAAGTTAATTTTTTTAGCTGAATAATGTTATAAAATTCATCTTGTTTGCATTTAAATGAAATGTTATTGTGCATTTGTTTTTTGATAAAGCCTCTTAATGAGTCATCTAAACAAATGTTTTTTAAAACTTTGATTGTAAAGCTATTTTTCTTTTTACCTACTCAAGGCATGAGCACAACTACTTCATCAGCAACCGACACAGGTAACTACCGACTATACTTTTACATATTATTTTCCAATATACATGGCATGTGTTGTTATTGATATTCTTGACTCCCAACTCAAATAATAAATGAAGTCTCCACAAAAAATGTTGGTGATTACACTTGTCAAGCCACCAATAATCTAGGTAGCCAATTGTCACAAAAGTGAACCTACCTCTTAAAAGTGAGAATATATATCATTGAGTATCAAGTTAATTTTTTAGCTGAATAATGTTATAAAATTCATCTTGTTTGCATTTAAATGAAATGTTATTGTGCATTTGTTTTTGATAAAGCCTCTTAATGAGTCATCTAAACAAATGTTTTTAAAACTTTGATTGTAAAGCTATTTTTCTTTTACCTACTCAAGGCATGAGCACAACTACTTCATCAGCAACCGACACAGGTAACTACCGACTATACTTTTACATATTATTTTCCAATATACATGGCATGTGTTGTTATTGATATTCTTGACTCCCAACTCAAATAATAAATGAAGTCTCCACAAAAATGTTGGTGATTACACTTGTTGAGCCACCAATAATCTAGGTAGCCAATTGTCACAAAAGTGAACCTACCTCTTAAAAGTGAGAATATATATCATTGAGTATCAAGTTAATTTTTAGCTGAATAATGTTATAAAATTCATCTTGTTTGCATTTAAATGAAATGTTATTGTGCATTTGTTTTTTGATAAAGCCTCTTAATGAGTCATCTAAACAAATGTTTTTTAAAACTTTGATTGTAAAGCTATTTTTCTTTTTACCTACTCAAGGCATGAGCACAACTACTTCATCAGCAACCGACACAGGTAACTACCGACTATACTTTTACGCATATTATTTTCCAATATACATGGCATGTGTTGTTATTGATATTCTTGACTCCCAACTCAAATAATAAATGAAGTCTCCACAAAAAATGTTGGTGATTACACTTGTCGAGCCACCAATAATCTAGGTAGCCAATTGTCACAAAAAGTGAACCTACCTCTTAAAAGTGAGAATATATATCATTGAGTATCAAGTTAATTTTTTTAGCTGAATAATGTTATAAAATTCATCTTGTTTGCATTTAAATGAAATGTTATTGTGCATTTGTTTTTTGATAAAGCCTCTTAATGAGTCATCTAAACAAATGTTTTTTAAAACTTTGATTGTAAAGCTATTTTTCTTTTTACCTACTCAAGGCATGAGCACAACTACTTCATCAGCAACCGACACAGGTAACTACCGACTATACTTTTACGCATATTATTTTCCAATATACATGGCATGTGTTGTTATTGATATTCTTGACTCCCTACTCAAATAATAAATGAAGTCTCCACAAAAAATGTTGGTGATTACACTTGTCAAGCCACCAATAATCTAGGTAGGCAATTGTCACAAAAAGTGAACCTACCTCTTAAAAGTGAGAATATATATCATTGAGTATCAAGTTAATTTTTTTAGCTGAATAATGTTATAAAATTCATCTTGTTTGCATTTAAATGAAACGTTATTGTGCATTTGTTTTTTGATAAAGCCTCTTAATGAGTCATTTTTTTTTTTACAATACTTTATTTCAGAACAACATGTAAATACATCATTATTAAGAAAAAGGAAACCCAGAGGTTAGCCCTATATCAAGGGTCTCCTATTTATGTAAAAAATCTTACAGAACTAGCTAATAATAAATAAAAAAAAAATAGTAAATAATAAATAAATAAAAAAAATGTCAAATAAGAAACAGCTAAATATCAATTATTAACTGACGATTCAATAAATATTCATGTGTTTCTTCAATTTTGATTTAAACTCTCGAACGTTAGGGCTGTCACAAAAATTAAATAAATTATTAGGAAGATTATTCCAGGGTTTGATAATTCTGACAAAGAAAGAATTTTTGTAACAGTTCAGTCTTGTATTCAAATACAGTGAATACAACTTATGAGGAACTAGATCTATCAAAAAGAGACGACCGAGATAAATATGAATCGTTGAGGAAGAATAATGATGGCGATAATCAATATCAGGAGCTGAATAAAGTCAGACATCCCGAAAACAATTACCAATCCTTGAATAAACCATGATTTGAAACTTTTCAAATTTTCATTTTAATTGATTTTAAAAATCATGCACATCCGACCAAAAAAACAGTTTTGAATACGCAAGAAATCCTAAGACACAAGTTTTGTTGAGTTAATGTTAACATAAAAAATTTTGTGAAATATTTTAAATTGTTTTTTCATTCGATAAACACCACTAACTATTTCACCTTCCCTCTTGTCTTCACTCATTTTCTTTTCAAGCCCTTTGATGGTTTGCGTGTAAACAAAAAGATAAAATTCGAAAGCAAAAAAACCCGTTTTCGGTCCATGCTTCCCGATACCTTTTTAAGCGTAAGTCACTAGAACGCCGCATGTTAACGTTTCGGTAGGAGATTTTGGCCCCTCCACGCTATCCTACTTGGGAGATGCAATAGCAAGCTTCCGCCCATCAGACCCCGAGATCACCTGCGATAAGCTTTGCTCGGGGTACGCAGGGAGAGTGCGGTCGCGAGTAAATTAAATCTTCTTTAGGAGATTATAAGAACAAAACAAAGAACTTCATTTAAAACTATATACTGTAATTTTACAGTCCTATAATCATAAGTCATTCAAACTGAGATTACGTTTACATAAGTTTAACTAAGGTAGATCACTGGATAAGTTTTCCTTTCCAGCCATCTAAGTGATTATCCACTCAAGGACGCAATTTAAAAACTTTATGATATCGACAATGCCATTATCAGTAGTCATATATACGAACTAGATAAGTGATGTTTCTGTACTATATACAAATAAATAATCCACTCCGAGATCACGAGGGAATTTTCACAGCAAACAATACAATTTTTATCCAAATGAGAAAGAAAGATTTTGTGGTACACCACAGTACTGACCGAGAAAGCGCAACACATCTTGGCACTCAGGATTGTGCAATGCCTGAGATACATATGGAATGATTGTAGTTTAAAGATTAAAGTTGATAAAGTTATACCATATGAAATGTATAAAAATACATGTACCTTTGTAGCCATAACAAACTTATTCCACGAATCTTTGTTAGCTGCCCTGTCTGGTCGTTTGAACTCTAATTTATTTCGTAGAACAGGATAACCTTGTGAAGGAAAAATACTCAAAGTTAGACTTTAAAAAGTAGTTTTTCTCAATCGTCCCACAAGATCCCCTGTGAACACCCTTCTTCCCCAGATGTCCCTCTCATGGAAATATACTCGAAGGTAAACGTTTAAAGTTGATTTCCTTAAATGGTACGATTGTGTAGCACAATATCCCTTGTGAACGCCCTTGTTCCCCAGATGTCCTCCTCAAGGAAAGATACTCAAAGTTGGATGTTAAAAGATTAAAAGTTGATTTCCGCAATAGTTACGATTGTAGATAATATTCCACGTGAGCGCCCGTCTTCCCCAGATATCCTCCATATATTAAGGTGAATGACGTTGTCTATACTAAACAATAGTAATTAAACATACCAGTGATGACGCAAGGTAATGACGTAATGTTGGTGGTAGGAGATACTAAAGATGCAGCATGTGTTCCACGCTCGTCAATGGGAAGAATTTGTTCAACCTATAAAATTTCATACAATCATCTTATAAGCACAAGACAGAAAGGATGGCTTTGAAATAAATTTGAAAATTTACAGTTCACTTCTCGTCTTGTTTTGATGAACATTTTGCAATCTCAAGATGTCTTGCTTCTTCGGAATTTGTTTTATACAAAGTTCGTTCTACTACTAGATTTTAGCATGTTAAAATCTTTGTAAATTTAGCAACTTTAACCACTTTTTTGACCAACTATTGAAGGTTTAAATTTAACACTGTAATTGATGTACAGAGTGCCAAGATTTTTGAAGTACTCAATGTTTGTCAATGTATTTCCCCTTAAATTATGGTGCAGAAACAACCATAGTTACATATATTGGTCTAAAGGGTGAATTTCAAGAGGTAAATTACAATATATGCCAATTAATCATTATATTGATTCTCTATATACACAAACTATGACAAAAGTTTTTGTTTTGTTCTTTTAGGCTCACAGACATGAAGTTACAATTTGTAATTATGAAGCCAGAGCAAATCCCGCTGACCATAAAACAAAATTCTTGAACTCTGTCAATCACACAATCTCATGAAACTTGAGTTAGAATAAGTCTTTTGGTTCGTCAAATATGTCTTTAATTTATAAACTACATATGAACAATGGCCTTTAAAATTTGTATTAATTTATTTATTTGCTGTTTTGTTTGGTGCATATCATTGAAAACTGTTGACAATGCTGAAGACATCGAACTTAACAATCACATTACTCCTTTCAATACTGTTATGAATAAGATTACAAACACCAGCTTGGGGCTATACTATGTATTTCCATATGATGATATGAATTATTAATATGTCAGCCGTTCGTCCGCATTTTTGCATATTTGATATACGAAATGTGATCTCTTTGTCATGTTGCGTGGAAAGGAAAGCCTAGGCCACACTATCGTCCATATCGACGAAAATCAGAACGAAAACTGCCGCAACGAAAATTTTGAACGAAAACTCGACGAAAATTTCGTTTTCGTGCATGTTAAAAGAATTAAACTTTTGACCTTTTTCGTCAACGAAAACGCATACTATTGGCTAATAATATTAGACTTTGTGCCCAAACATGGCGGAGTGGCAAGAGATTTTGATAAATCAGGGCTAATAGACTTTCTAAGATGTGTGCCAACTTTAGTGATGTGAGGTCTAATTGAATCCAAAATGTAGTCAAAATTTGTCGTCGTCATTCGCAAGTATTTTATGTGTCTATTTTCATTGTTCGGCTCTCGTTTATTAATTGGATGAATCCAGTATCGACGTTTGCTGTTGCTTGTTTTCAACTTTAAAGGCAGTAACTTTTTCTTAAGAAGAAGTAATCTTTTTCTTTTAGAGATCGCTATTTTTTCTAATCTGTCAAAAATGCCGCTTGCTTATTGGCCAAAAAAGTTTTGGCTTTGCAAACATGCTTGTAATTTTTCGTCTTGTCTGGCATGCATTTCGTGCACGAATTTTCGTTTTCGTCAATATAGACGATAGTGTGGCCCAGGCTGAATTCATAAGAAGAATGACGGCCTCTCCCTTTATGTAAACGGAAGTAAAAGCTACCATTAAATACTTAGTTTTACCTACTCTGTTGTGAGCATACGTCTTCCATATTTTGGGCTAGTCCATATTTAAAGTAAGTTTGTTGAGTTGTTGAGCTATATTCTTTAGATAAACTATTTAGATAAACTTGTGTTGACAAACGTTCGATTCAAGACTTCGCCTTAACGTTGGCGACCATAGATGTGGCGTGTATTGTATAAAATGTATTATACTAGGAATATAAAGGGCGTTTTAGTCAACTTTTCCATCTTATTTTGACAGACAGTCATGTCTTGCTTCAGCTGTTTCTTCCTGAAATATTTTGCAGTCTTTTGGTTGGCTTTCAGTGATGGTAAGATTGAATGTCTTCAATTGCTTAACTAGTCATGTAGATACTTTCATGATTTTGTTTTACTGCAGCTCAACTTCAACCTCCTTCAGAGGATTCGGTAATTGTTCTTAACTCTGGTGAAACTAAATCGATAACATGGAGGTATAATGGTCTGGTGCCTGAGTTTACATTTAAGAGTTGGATTTTCAGTGGTGTCAATGGCAGAAAAGTTCTGGCAAGAATAGATTCTGGTGGATTACAAACATTTCAAGAGCTCAACATAGACTTTAGAATAATAAAACCCTTCACTTTGGTATTGAGGAATGTAAATGAAACATACAATGGAACATATTCCTTAAATGTGTTTTCAATTACAACAGGCTCTGAAACATCAACAGTTGATGTCTTTATTGCTGGTTTGTAAAAACTATTATTTTTTAAACAGAAGTATAGAAATGTCAACCCTTATTTCATGGCAACCAAAATTTCAACTAAAGTCATTATTTTCTTCATCATAAAAATATGACTATTACAATGTTGATGCCATTTTGTTGCTGACTCTACTCAGTTCAAGATTTTTATTTTTGTCTCTGTTTTTGAAAAAATTTCTTCATTTTTCAAAATTTTCTTACATTTTTTCTTATCAGTGAATCATTTTTCTTTCAGTTCCACCAACAATTGACGTCAACTGTTCCGATACAACAACTCTTAATGCAAGTGCATCTTTTTCTTGCCAATGTAATGCAAAAAATGGAAATCCACCTGTTAATGAAGTCAAATGGTATAAAGATCCTCGAGTCCTTTCCTCAGGGACAGAAATGGCAATATTAAAAATTGAGCAAGCAAATCGCTTTGACAATGGCCAGTATAAATGTGAAGCAATGGGTCATGAGAAATCAAAAGCAGAAAAAACAATTGAATTGATTGTTAACTGTAAGTTAACTTTTGCTCTTGTAAAAAAAATTTGCTAGTCAGCAAATTTTCATCAAACTTTAAGGCTTATGTAAATGCTGTAACTAGTTGAACAAACAACAAACAACAAACAAACAACATTTGTATACCGGCCAGTATTAATCCCCGCCAGGGGGTTGACCAGTCCATGAATTTTTCCACGCCAAACGTCTCTATCTCTCGCCATATCTCTCGTTATACCCATCGCCTTCATATCACTGTTCACAGCATCCATCCATCTTTTTCTCGGTCTACCTTGTTTGTGGACTCCATCAATATTCATATGCAACGTTCTACGAATTTCAGCACTTTCTTCCCTCCTTTCCACATGCCCAAACCACCTCAAACGCTGGCGCCTTACCCAATTCTCGATACACTCAAAACCAACTCTTTCTCTAATCTCTTCACTTCAAATCCTATCCATCAACGTTACACCACACATCATCCTTTCCGTCGACGCCAATCTTCTTAGGTCCTCTGCTTTCGGCGCCCAACAATCTGCTCCATATCCCAAAACACTTCTAACACATGCCTTGTACAATTCTCCTTCTGCTTCAACGAAGTCGACTTTCCGCACAACATTCCCGACAACTTCTAAAACTCCACCACGCTGCTTGAACTCTGTTCCTCACCGCTTGCTCGCACCTCCACCATCATTTAACACGTCGCCCAGATATTTAAACTCCAATACACCTTCCAAACTCACGTCACCCAGTTCAAACCGTTCAATCGCGACTCGCCCACCACTTCGACACGTCCCGCACTCAAAATCAGTTACTCTTGTCAATGCACCACGGACACCTGAACATCTTTCATGAACCCACTTACTGCATTTCCACACATTATCGAATTCACTCCAACTCTTTTCCCACACACACCACATGGCCATTTATCACTGTCCTTCACCTCCACCTGCCTCGAGCATCTCATGCCCTTCGTCTTTGCCTCATTCACTTTCAGTCCCCTTCTATTGCCGTTTTCCATTCTCGGTACCATTCCATGACTTTCTGCTTCGACTCCGCCACCAAGACAATGTCATCTGCATACAACAAACACCAGCATCCTTCTTTTCTCACTTCCTCTGTCAGTACATCCATCACACAAGCAAACAGTAACGGCGACAAGACTGAACCTTGATGAACACCAACTTTACCTCAAAACACCAGATCTAACACCTTCCTCCGTAACCACCGCCTCTACACCTTCATAAGTCTCCATAACTGCCCGAACCATATTCTCTGTCACACCTTTCTTACGCAGCGCGTACTCGATCACCTTTCTCGGAATTCTATCAAACGCCTTCTCCAAATCTACAAACACCATATACAATTCTCTGTCCTTCTCCAAAAATTTCTCCTGCAGCTGCCTCAACACAAAACACGCATCCGTCGTTCCTCTCCCCGGTATGAATCCATACTGCTCTTCCCCCATCCGAACAACTTCCTTCAACCTTCTTTCAAACACTCTCTCTACTATCTTCAACGCATGCTCCATCAGCTTAATAGTCCTGTAATTCCCACATACCGTCGTTGCTCCTTTTCCTTTGTACTGCGGGACCACTAGACTCTTTCTCCATGTACTCGGCATCTTTGAGCCCCTCAAAACCTCGTTCGCTACATTACACAACTCTCTCACGCATAGTTCATTGTCCAACATTTCGCTGTAACTAGTTGAAAAGTTTGAAAATAATTTAGTCTTTCACATTGTTTTATTGTATAGATAAACCGGTCAATGTTCAGTTGACTCTCCAGAGAGAAGGTGATAAAGCAACATTGACCTGCACTGCTAAAGGCAATCCACCACCAAGATATGAAATATTTCTCAATGGCTTAAGTGTTGTCAATGGATCAACACTTGTCTTAAATGAAGTCTCCACAAAAAATGTTGGTGATTACACTTGTCGAGCAACCAATAATCTAGGTAGCTGAATAATGTTATAAAATTCATCTTGTTTGCATTTAAATGAAATGTTATTGTGCATTTGTTTTTTGATAAAGCGTCTTAATGAGTCATCTAAACAAATGTTTTTTAAAACTTTGATTGTAAAGCTATTTTTCTTTTTACCTACTCAAGGCATGAGCACAGCTACTCCATCAGCAAATGACACAGGTAACTACCGACTATACTTTTACGCATATTATTTTCCAATATACATGGCATGTGTTGTTATTGATATTCTTGACTCCCAACTCAAATAATACATGAAGTCTCCACAAAAAATGTTGGTGATTACACTTGTAGAGCAACCAATAATCTAGGTAGCCAATTGTCACAAAAAGTGAACCTACCTCTTAAAGATGAGAATATGTATCATTGAGTATCAAGTTAAATTTTTTAGCTGAATAATGTTATAAAATTCATCTTGTTTGCATTTAAATGAAATGTTATTGTGCATTTGTTTTTTGATAAAGCCTCTTAACGAGTCAACTAAACAAATGTTTTTTAAAGCTTTGATTGTAAAGCTATTTTTCTTTTTACCTACTCAAGGCATGAGCACAACTACTCCATCAGCAACCGACACAGGTAACTACCGACTATACTTTTACGCATATTATTTTCCAATATACATGGCATGTGTTGTTATTGATACTCTTGACTCCCAACTCAAATACTAAATGAAGTCTCCACAAAAAATGTTGGTGATTACACTTGTAGAGCAACCAATATTCTAGGTAGCCAATTGTCACAAAAAGTGAACCTACCTCTTAAAGGTGAGAATATATATCATTGAGTATCAAGTTAAATTTTTTAGCTGAATAATGTTTTTGATTAATGGGTCGGACATTTATTTGACTTTATCCGTACACGTATTCATCGAAGGTTTGAGTGAGGGATCTGCCTGTACATGAATGGATATCTTTTTCTTTGTGTGAAACAGTTTTTTCATTTTTGTCACAGTTTTTCGAAAAATATCTATCAACTGTTCTAATTCAACAATTCTCAATTCAAATGAATCGCTCTCGTATAAATGTAAAGGAGGGAATTTTAATACACCTGTTAATGTCACATGGTATAAAGGTAGTCAAGTGCTTGCTTCAGGGAAAGAAATGGCTACATTAACTATTCCTCAGGTTGATCGATCAGACAAAGGACTGTATCGATGTGAAGTAAAGAGACACGAGAAAGCTGAAGATGAAAAAAGTGTTGAGTTGATTATCAACTTTGGTCACCTTTGGTCACCTTTCTCCGCTGTGTCCTGCTCGGGTAGCGGGTCTTTGCCGGAGACCCAGTTCTATCAGACTTCTCCAGGCTGCTCTGTCTTGGGTATCCTCTTCTTTGACACCACATAGCTGCATGTCTCTCCTGATGGTATCCTTTCACCGATACTTTGGGCGTCCTCGTTTCCGTCTCCCTTCCACTTGCATCTCATAAACTCTCCGAATGTCTACATCTTCTTCACGCCGGCACACATGTCCGAACCACTGCAGTCTTTTTCTTCTCATCAATTTCAGTATACTCATGACATTCGCTTCTTCTCTTATGCTTTCATTTGTTCTGTGCTCCTCTAGGCTGACTCCAAGACAATAGCGTATCATTCTCATCTCGCATATCATTCTCATCTCACTGATCTTCTCTGCTAGGTAGTCTGTAACAGGCCATGTTTCATTCCCATACAGAAGCACTGGGCGTATCACCGTTTTGTAGATGAGGATCTAAAGTTTCTTCGGCATCTTCTTATCACAAAGCACTCTCGTTAACTCCCTCCATTTATTCCATGCCCGGCTAATCCGTAGTTCAACCTCAGTCTTGCATCCGCCATCCTGATGGATGGTGGTCCCGAGGTAGTTAAATGTCTCGCACTTTGGTAGATCTGTATTTCCGGGTCCAGCATATTCTCTTAGCTTGATGTTTCCTATGCAGCTACTCGGTGGGAGGTACTCCGTCTTGGCTCTACTAACTTTCAAGCCAACATCTTCTAATATTCTTCTCCAATCTTCTAGTCTTCCTTCCAGATGTTCTCTCTTCTCATCACACAAGACCAAATCATCTGCAAACAGCATACTCCAAGGTGTGTCCTCTGTCGTGTCGTCCGAGATTACATCCATAATGATAATAAAGAGTAGGGGGCTTAGTGCCGAGCCTTGATGTAATCCGACCTCTACTTGAATTTTCTCAGTCTCACCAACGTTCGTTGCGACACTAGTGGTAGAGCGCTTATACATATCTTTGATGGCTTCAATATAGGCCTCCGGGACTTGACGCTTCCTTAGACAGTACCATAGTAGCTCCCTCGGGATTGTATCATATGCCTTTTCAAGGTCCACGAAAACCATATGTAGCTCTTTGTTGAATTCTCTATACTTCTCTTGCAGCATCCGCAGACAGAACATCAGCTCAGTGGTTGATTTTCCGCGTTGGAATCCATATTGGTTGTCCTTTATCTTCACTATTTTTCTCAGTCTCGCCTCTATCACTCTCTCAAATAATTTCAGTGAGTGGCAGAGGAGTTTAATGCCTCGATAGTTTCCACAGCTTAGGGGATCACCTTTCTGTTTGTAAAGAGGCTCTATTCTGCTTGTTCTCCATTCTTCTGGTATTCCTGTCTTCATTATTTCTCTGCAGCATGATGTCATCCACTCTGTTCCTGTGTTTCCCAATTTCTTCACTAGTTCGATGGGGAGCTCATCCGGTCCTCTTGCTTTATTGTTCTTCATCTTCTTGAGTTGTCTTCTCACTTCATCTTCCGTAATCTCTGGTACTGGCCCATGGACTGGTTCAAGATGGTCCAGTTCTTTCCTGTTGTTCTTCGTGTTCAAAAGTCTATCAAAATATTCCCTCCATCGCTCTTTGATTTTCTCATCTTCGCTCACGATCTTTCCCTGCTCATTCTTGACAAAAGTGATCTTGTCAATGTCCTTTGCTCTTCTCTGTCGAGTTTTAGCTAACTTGTAGATTCTTTTCGGTCCGTTTTGCTCCAGATCCTTGTATAGTTGTTCCTGGCCTTTCTCTCTAACAATCGCACACTTTTCTTTACTGATCTTGCTCATTTCTCTCAGAGTCTCCCTGTCTTCCTCCAAACCAGATCTCTTCCATCTCTTAAAAGCTTCTTTCTTGTTCTTCACAGCCTCTTGTACTTCTTCATTCCACCACCAGGATTCTTTTTCTATCTATTTCCCACCTCTACTAACTCCCAGTGTCTCCTTTGCTGCTTCTAGTATATTGGGGTATGTTTCATTCCATTTCCAATCTCCCACCATGCTTTGTTCCATTAGCATTTCTGTGATCTTACTTTCCAGCTCATCTCCTTCCTCATTATGTAGTTTCCACCAGTTGATCTTCTTCGGTCGCTCTCTTCTTATTCTTCTCCTCTTCTTGATCTTATAATCCATCACAACGAGTCTATGCTGCAGTGCAATTTCCTCACCAGGGGTAACCTTACAATTTTTAACATCGCCTAGGTCATCTCTCTTTATCATGATGAAATCTATCACGGTCTGGCTAAGGCCACTATTGTACGTGTAGGTGTTTCCATCCCTCTGTGTGAAAAATGTGTTTACCACTGCGAGGTCCTTGCTCCTTGCATAGTCCAAGATCTTATCTCCTTCTTCATTTCTTCTTCCGATTGACTTTCCTCCATGCCATCTCTCAAATCCCTCTACTCTCTCTCTTCCGATGTGCCCAATGAGATCTCCTGCCACAATCAGCTGTTCTGTTTCCTTCACATTGGTGGTCACTTCTTCAAGTTGGTTCCAAAATCTCTGTTTCTCGTCTTCTTCTTCTTCTTTCTTCTTCACAACCTTGCTGAGGTGCATAGGCAGTCACGACGTTGAACGTCTTGTCAGGTGTTACCAGTTTCATAGTTATGATTCTATCGGACTTTCTCCGGGTCTCTATCACTTTATCTTGCCATTCCTCACTCAGGCATATAGCCACTCCATTCTTTGGCTTTCCCCCTCCGCTGTAGTACAGCTTGTAGCTCTCTCCGATGTTTCTTGCCTTCCCTCCTGATTTCCCACCAGTCCATCTTGTCTCTTGTAAGCATAGTATGTCGATCCTCCTCCTCTTCATCATGTCTGCTATTTCTCTGCTCTTTCCAGTCAGCGTCCCGATGTTTAGGATCGCAACTCTCAAGTTCTTCTGTCTGTTCTGTCTCGCTTGCATTCTTTTCACAGCGTCAAGACAGTAGTGCCGCTGCGCATCGCTTACGGGGTATGCCCTAGCATTGTCTTCTCTTCTGATTGTCTCCGGCATATTATCATGTGGCATGTTCTTTTAAGGACCGGATGCTCTTCCTGACATCCACCTTCTGTGTTTATCCGGGCTTGGGACCGGCTGTCTGCTGCACTGACTTGTCCAGTATCCAGGCCACATTAGTTGATTATCAACTGTAAGTACGAAATTGTACAATACAGTAATATGACAGTCATTGCTTATGATTATAAAAAATATGAAACATATTTGTTACAATTTTGTTTTAGATAGACCTGCCAACATTAGGTTGACTCTCCAAAGAGGTCATAAAGCAACGTTAATCTGCACTGCTGAAGGCCGTCCACAACCAAACTTTGAAATATTTTCAAAGCGCTCTAAACTTGTCTATAAAGGCTCCACCTACACATTTGACATCGTTAAATCTTGTGATTTTGGAAATTATACTTGTAAAGCGACAAACATTTTAGGCAGTGCCATATCACATGACGTACACGTGCAAACATTTAAAGATAACTTTATGTATTGAAATTATTTTTAATTATCTTGTGGTTTAAATTGTCAGACGAAATGGTTTTCTAAGAATATTTTGGCTTTCTTTTTAGATATGAAAATCTCAACCACGAGCATTGTTGATTGTAAAACGGACTGGCTCGTTACCTCCATCTCTTTTATATCTGGAATTATTTTTGGGATTTTGTTTTGTTGTTTGATATTTTTATGTTATGGTCAACGATGGTTAGTTAAGAAAAGTCAAATGTCTCAGTCATATGACGCAAGGACAAATACGACGAATACAACTTGTCAAGAGATAGATTTATCAAATATGGATGACGGAGGCAAGGATGACATAATTGACCCAACTTATCAAGGACTTGATGTATCAAAAATGAATAAAGAAGATAAAAATTATCAACCATTGCTAAGTAAGAATAACACAGTTGACCGAAGTTATAAAGGAGACCATTATGAAATTCCCAACACCAGTGCTTAAATGATAATAAATAAATCTACAGTACACGAAAGTGTTATTTTGAGATGAATGTAGTATGGTATGTGACAATAAAAACGAAAAATAATCAACTGATAAAAAGTCGTCAGTTAATTTACCTTAGATCTTGCCTTTGCTCATTTTTCTTTCCGTTCTTCAACAGTTCAACTCAACTCATATCCCTTTGCGATCCCTTATATCCCTAAAGATCAATGTCGATGTTTATTTCGGATGAAAGTACTCAAATGAATGTTTTTGTAGAAATAGACAAAGGACGTCTACAAAATAAAGAAAAACGAGAGAGTAGAGTTTCCAATTTAACCATCGCTAATGCTGATTACCAAAAATGCAAGTTACAATGGAATATATATTGTTCTTAGCACCTTAGTTATTTGTCATTTTCTCCACTGTCGATGTCTTTATTGCAGGTCCATGTGAGAATTTTGTAATTTGCTTAGTTTTATGTATGATGTACTGTTCTGTACATCTACTCTACACTGGTGTCTATAATGATACCAGAAAATTGTTAAAACCAATCATTTTCAGGTAACACAACGAACCTGCGGTAAAAGTACAAAGAACATTTTCCTAGATGCAGTTACTTAAAACATGGAAAATTTGTTCTTTCCTTGGTGCAAAATGAAACTCGTGCACTCTCAATGTGTAATAATGTGATGACGAGAGACATCCGTTTTATTGAGTAAACATATAACAAATTTTGTGAAATAGTTTAAAAAAACATTGTTCTACAATAGATAACCATGAAAAAATACTTTACCTTTGATCTTGTTTTTGCTCATTTTTTCCCCATACTTCATCTCAAGTCATCGAAAGATCAATATCAGTGTTTACATCGAGTAAAGATGCTAAAATGTATTTGTGGCAAAAATAAATATTGAACGGCTACAAAAATAAAATTAAACAAAATTAGAATTCAAATGTCAACAACCAGCTCCACTGTGAATGAAAATGTAACGCAAGTTATAACAGAACATATTTCATTGTTGTTCTTGCCAATTGAGCCGTTTGTCAATTCTCATTTTTCAATGCCTTCATTGAAGGTCATTGTGAAAATTCGTCACACTCATTTGGATTCATATACGATATTTAGCAGCACTCTGCAAATTATTTTACTTCTGCATGAAATTCTCTCTATCAACTTTTAAAAGGGATAGTGGTTAGTTCTTTTTTGAGCTGACCACTACATTGCATTTGTACCATGTGACATCATGTGATAACAGGTGGATTACCATTCTCTTCTTTATATTTACATGAAAATTATGCACTTCAATTGAGAATTGATGGTTTGGAACATTTGACATTGATGGCTGGTGGATAGGAAGATGAAATACGCAAGAAAGCATATCTTTCCATTTCAGAATGCTAAGATTATTTCTTTTGAAGCAGTTGTAATAAAAATACAAAAAATTATCATTTTAACGTTAAAGAAACTCATTTGTATAAAAGCAAAGAAGGTAGATTTCACTAAAAGTGCAGATAAAGTACTCTCTCAGTTGTTTCTTCTCCATAACTTTGTGTCTGCAAATTTCGTGCAAAAACAATGCTCTGATATATTTATGAAAGATATTGTAATTCGTGCATTGAGGTAGAAGAAATACTTGAAAATGAAACTTCAAACATCGAAACAAAATCCAGCATGACAGAGGAGAAACAACGACGCCAGATTGAAGATATAGCTTGATGAAATTGAACGTAGTTGAAGCACCTAGCGTACGCTCAAGAGTTTTGAATGATGACTCGTGGACCAGTGAAAACACGAATGATTCCAAGCATGTTGACGACGATAAAAGCTCTAGCGAGGACGAGGTTTCAATACAAAAATAATCCATTAATAACACGGAGTCTACTGAACATGTGTTCAAAAGAAATATCGATGAATCGCATATACAGTTTGGCGGCTTCTCCGTGAGATTGTACAAGGATCAGTTCATGTTCATTCACAAGTAGAAACTTTCGATTATTATATGTTCTTACTGTATGTATGCGTAACTAAACATGAAAAAAATGTGAACAATTTTCGTTTAGCTCAATAAATATATCTAAATACTTATTATTTGCTATTTTTCTCTCATTTTTGCCAATAGGGTGTGCTTCAAGTCAACGCGTTTCGATATTGTTGTTTTTCTGTTGTTACATTTTTTAGGTGTTTTCTTTAAAAAGTCAACTAATGTCAAGGAAAGAGAGTTTGGTCTTTCATTCTTAGATTATGAAAAAACTAAACGTCAAATGAAGGAGAAAACCGTAAACTTCTCTGAGAATGAATGATCGCGATTGCGTGGGTATGATGTAAAAAATTATTTAGTCTTATTTTTATGTTATTATAATGGTTAGTTAAGGAAGAGTATTTAAATTAAATCATCTTTAGGAGATCTTAAGAACAAAACAAAGAACTTCATTTAAAACTATATACTGTAATTTTACTGTCCTTTAATCATAAGTCATTCAAACTGACATTACGTTTATATAAATTTAACTAAGGTAGATCACTGGATAAGTTTTCCTTTCCAGTCATCTAAGTGATTATCCACTCAAGGACATAATTTAAAATTTTATGATATCGACAATGCTATTATCAGAAGTCATATATACGAACTAGATAAGTGATGTTTTTGTACTTTATACAAATAAATAATCCACTCCGAGATCACGAGGGCGGTTTTCACAGCAAACAATACAATTTTCATCCAAATGAGAAAGAAAGATTTTGTGGTACACCACAGTACTGACCGAGAAAGCGCAACACATCTTGGCACTCAGGATTGTGCGATACCTGAGATACATATGGAATGATTGTACATTAAAGATTAAAGTTGATAAAGTTATACCGTATGAAATGTATAAAAATACTTCTACCTTTGTAGCCATAACAAACTTATTCCACGAATCTTTGTTAGCTGCCCTGTCTGGTCGTTTGAACTCTAATTTATTTCATAGAACAGGATAACCTTGTGAAGGAAAGATACTCAAAGTTAGATATAAAAAGTAGTTTCTCTCAATCGTCCCACAATATTCCCTGTGAACACCCTTCTTCCCCAGATGTCCCTCTCATGGAAATATACTCAAAGGTAAACGTTTAAAGTTGATTTCCTTAATTGGTACGATTGTGTACCACAATATCCCTCGTGAACGCCCTTCTTCCCCTGATGCCCTCCTCAAGGAAAGATACTCAAAGTTGAATGTTAAAAGATTAAAAGTTGATTTCCTCAATATTTACGATTGTAGATAATGTTCCACGTGAGCGCCCGTCTTCCCCAGATATCCTCCATATATTAAGGTGAATGACGTTGTCTATACTAAACAATAGTAATTAAAAATACCAGTGATGACGCAAGGTAATGACGTAATGTTGGTGGTAGGAGATACTAAAGATGCAGCATATGTTCCACGCTCATCAATGGGAAGAATTTGTTCAACCTATAAAATTTCATACAATGATCTTATTAGCACAAGACAGAGAGGATGGCTTTGAAATAAAGTCGAAAATTTACAGTTCACTTCTCGTCTTGTTTTGATGCACATTTTGCGATCTCAAGATGTCTTGCTTCTTCGGAATTTGTTTTATACAAAGTTAGTTCAACTACTAGATTTTAGCATGTTGAAATCTTTGTGAATTTAGCCACTTTAACCACTGTAACACTGTAATTTATGTACAGAGTGCCAAGATTTTCAAGTATTCAATGTTTGTCAATGTATTTCCCCTTAAATTATGGTGCAGAAACAACCATAGTTACATATATTGGTCTAAAAGGTGAATTTCAAGATGTAAATTACAATGTATGCCAATTAATCTTTATAATGATCCTCTACATACACAAACTATGACAAAAGTTTTTGTTTTGCTCTTTTAGGCTCACAGACATGAAGTTACAATTTGTAATTATGAAGCCAGAGCAAATCCTGCTGACCATAAAACAACGTTCTTGAACTCTGTCAATCACACAATCTCATGAAATCTGAGTTAGAATAAGTCCTTTGGTTCGTCAAATATGTCTTTCATTTATAAACTAAATATGAACAATGGCCTTTAAAATTTGTATTAATTTATTTATTTGCTGTTTTGTTTGGTGCATATCATTGAAAACTGTTGATAATGCTGAAGACATCACACTTAACAATCACATTACTCTTTTCAATACTGTTATAAGATTACGAACACCAGCTTGGGGCTATACTATGTATGGAAGATGATGAATTATTAATATGCCAGCCGTTCGTCCGCATTTTTGCATAGTTGATGTACGAAATGTGAACTCTTTGTCATGTTGCGTGTTAGGAATTCATAAGAACGACGGCCTCTCCCTTTATGTAAACGGAAGTAAAAGCTACCATTAAATACTTAGTTTTTACCTACGCTGTTGTGAAAGTACGTCTTCCATATTTTGGGGTAGTTCATATTTAAAGTAAGTTTGTTGTGTTGTTGAGCTATATTCTTTAGATAAACTATTTACATAAACTTGAGTTGACAAACTTTCGATTTAAGACGTGGCCTTAACGTTGGTGACCATTGATGTGGCGTGTATTATATAAAATGTATTATACTAAGAAGATAAAGGGCGTCAATGCGTTTTTTTTGTATTTTATATGTTTAGAGATTATTTCAACTAGGAAAATAGAAGTTTTAATTGTGATAAATATATTTGGAAACTTTCTGAGAAGGTGTATGAGAAAAGGTTTTATGTTATGTAGATAAGGAGAAATATAGTATGACTATGAAGACCTATTTTCACATTATTACTCGGCAGTAGTGGGTCAATGCCATGTATATCTTTTATTTTAGAGAGTAATATGTTCACTCTTCGTGGATTCTTTTTTTTATATTTTGTCATCTGTTGGTTTTGCTATAGTGGGGGTAAGGAAGCATTGTATTTGGCTAAAATAGAGCATTTGTGCAATAACTTTATTCAACACTTTATGTTAGTTTATATTCATCAATTTGCGTCCTGCTTTATGTATATTTTTATATAAAATGTAATTTTCTCTGCATTGATTATAGTTCATAGCTAATTTATGTTTTTAGTCGGAAATTATAGTGTTGTGTTTTGGTTTGCCCATTATTTAACATGTCTGGTTGAATTTTGAAATTACAACATATTCAAGTGTGTCATTAACATGGCAACTGCAACTTCCTTAGTCCGTAACATACCTTGGATAATAAACTGTATTTTGATTATCTTAACTTCAATGATTTTTATCTTGCCATAGCTCAACTGAATGCACCTTCAGACAGATTGGTTTTTGCTCCTGGTGAAGATGGGAGAATTGTGTGGACATATAATGGAGACACAAATGAAATTACTTCTCAAACATTGAGTTTTACTGGTGCCTCTACACATCTGGTTTTAGTAGCAAGAGGAAACGTTGTAGACCGTGTTTCAAACGGTGTAGACTTTCAATTTGTACTACCTTTAACTTTGATTCTGAAAAATGTAAATCAAACATATAATGGAACATATATCATGGAAGTTAGACGTGCGTCAGGACCACTTTCTTCACCTGTGCATGTATTCATTGCAGGTTTGTGTGTTGATCTGTCTGTACTTGGATGGATACCTGTTTTATTGTGTTAAATGTTGTTTTTTTTTTATCACAGTTGCACCGAAAATATCTATCAATTGTTCCAACACAACAATTCTCAATGTAAGTGATTATTTTTCATGTGAATGTAAAGGAGTTGATGGTAATCCTCCTGCTGTGGTCACATGGTATAAAGGTAGTCAAAGGATTATCTCAGGAGAAGAAATGGCAACATTAACTATTGCTCGGGTTGGGCGTGATAACAATGGCACTTATAGATGTGAAGCAAAGGGTGACGAGAAAGCTAAAGCTGAAAAAACTGTTCAAATAATTGTTAACTGTAAGAACTGAAATTGTACTTTCGTCATCATATGAAGAAAGTTTCTGTGTGGATAATGTTTGCACATGCTTTTGTTTAGCTGAACCTTTCAACACTGAATTGACTCTTCAAAGAGAAGGTGATAAAGCAACATTGACCTGCACTGCTAAAGGCAATCCTCAACCGCAATTTGAAATATTTCTCAATGGCTCAAGTGTTGTCAATCGATCAGAACTTGTCATAAATGAAGTCTCCACAAAAGATGTTGGTGATTACACTTGTCGAGCAACCAATAATCTAGGTAGCCAATTGTCACAAAAAGTGAATCTACCTCTTAAAGGTGAGAATATATATCATTGAGTATCAAGTTAAATTTTTTAGCTGAGTAATGTTATAAAATTCATCTTGTTTGCATTTAAATGAAATGTTATTGTGCATTTGTTTTTTGATAAAGCGTCTTAATGAGTCATCTAAACAAATGTTTTTTAAAGCTTTGATTGTAAAGCTATTTTTCTTTTTACCTACTCAAGGCATGAGCACAACTACTCCATCAGCAAATGACACAGGTAACTACCAACTATACTTTTACGCATATTATTTTCCAATATACATGGCATGTGTTGGTATTGATACTCTTGACTCCCAACTCAAATAATACAGGTATTTTCTTGTTAAGACGCTCTATCAATTGCTTGCAATCACCATTACATTGAAAAATCTGACAGTCAAGTCAAAATATTTTGATTAAATATGATGTGCTGGTATTGTGAGAAAGTTTTGGCTGGTTTCATAATTTGAAATTTGTTACAATATTTTAAGAAAACTAAAATTCATCCAATACATAGATAATTAATGGTGGTAAACGACAATATCTTAGTGATCTTTTGAACAAAACAATCTCCTACTTTGTTATAATGTTTTATTTAATTAATGGTAGATGGTACAAGATTGTTATTGCAACACAGTGAACAAATTATTAGTTCTATACTAGTTATACACTTAAGATGCTCATTTATTTTAGTGTCACATCATATTTTTTCCTATTCTGTGGTTGTTTTTTTTTGAGTAGATGCTAGTTAGGATTCCATCAACAAAGATTTTGTAGCTATTGACATCATAGTAGTTTGTCTATTTTTGCTTTATGTGTTGTTAGATTTAACTGTATTTTTATTCATTTAGACAAAAAGGCCATAAAAAGTAGTGAGGGTGGTCTTGGTGGTGGTGTTATAGCTGGTATTGTTATTGGTGTTTTGGTTGTCATCATCATCATTGTCGTTGTTGTTTACTTTTGTGTAGTTAAGAAAAGTAAGTTTTTTATTGATGATTGTTCATTCCTTCATCATTTTGCTTATTAGTTTCTTTTTTTGTTTATTTTTCACTTTAGATAAAGACAACAGGTCAGTAAGTTCTCAGCAATTTAAAAACATCTTCAATTGTGTATGGATAAAACCATTCCTGCTGTTTTTATGAAATGAACATATTTTTCAACATTTTTTGTAGACTGGGTAACTCAAAGAGTAATGCTGAGTACAGCAAAGCTGCAGATAGTGCAGACAAGGATACTGTATGCAGATATCTTTTATCTCTTATGTATTCATTCATTCATTTATTCGTTCATTCATTCATTCATTCATTCATTCATTCATTCATTCATTCATTCATTCATTCATTCATTCAATCACTCCCACATTAGTACTTGGTAAATGTTGATATTCCACAGTAATGCAGTCCAGAGAAGGAGTGTTTTAGTATTGACTGACATTTTAGGAATCTTGGCATTAGTGCTTTTCACTTTGAAGATGTCTTCTGAGGACTGTACTAACCTACACGATGTACTTCTACTAACATCCTAACATACTCTTGAGCTGAAACTATTGACTTTATCTCTATACAGTTTCTAATCATAACCCCATTGGTGTACTTCATTATTATTACATGAAGTATTGAATGTGTGTCATTTTATCATCATATCAATGGTTAAAACATTTTTATCTAGCATTATGCTGCCCTTGATCCAGTTGCATTGAACGCAGGTGGTAGCAGGCCACGTGCAGATGAACCTCCACCACAGACTCAATATGCCAGCATTGATCATGGTGCTACCGGATCAACAAAGGCTGATCTTGTATGAGCAAGGTTAGAAAGGGTAGGCTAAATTGGTTGAATTTTGAATAAACTTCTCGTCTACCATAAACCCTTTCGTATCATGAGTTTAAGATGTTAGAATCTTAGGTAGGCGCGCTAACTGCAAACCTTGGTTAACAGAACCTATGCACTCTTAGTTAAGAAAGTATACTATTTAAGTTTCTTGAGTTTGAGTCAACAAGAATTAAGAATTAGCGCAAATAGTTAGACTTTTGTTAGACCTAGTGGGTTATCTGTAAAGTTAGGCTGGCTGCAAAAATACTAATATTTCTACAAGCAGCTATTTTATTCATATTGTTCGTGAATTAGAAAAGAATGTCTGGCATCTGTGTGCATTCTATTCTTCAAAACATTATTTACATTCAAGTGTTCTGACGTAAGAGAGCAATATCACAGTTAATGCAGCGTGCTGTATATATTGTTACAATTGGCAATACATTGTAAATGGAAGACATAAACGCCCTTTAATACACAAACATTTTTAGATTTTCTGTAACCAACAAAAAATTGCTTAGCCACGTTTTCGCCTTTAATTAACGATCTCGGAAACACAAATTGTCGCCTTTTCTTTTTGACATACGAATGCAGTGTTCACTTAATTTCATCGTTCTTTGTTATTGGTGTGAAAATGTTTGTGATTGTTTTCTTTAAGTAACATTTCTTTTGATTCATGTTATTACGATGAGTTTTTATTTTTTACTTGTATAAACTCTTTGTATGTTTTACGTTATTAGTTTTTATAACATTGCATATATCTATAGACTTTTTTATTTTCATTATAATCTACTTAATGTGTTCTTCGCTTCCTTTGAATGGAAAAGTTCGTCTGTCCAACTTTTAAAATAACATCGTAGCTAATTTGCTTTGGGACTGCATGGATTATTTTTGTTTTCGTCAATCTCTTCCTTATATCATTTTTGTCCGTTTTCATTTTTAGAAATAACTTCAGAAAAGAAATTCACTATAATTCACGAGTAGACAATGAAAACTTTACAGCAAGTTTTACGATTTTTTACAAGAAAAGGCAACAGGGGTATTGTCGTTGATGATGGGGCTGTTCTGTCAAATGAGAAATAATTAATACTTTATTTACCTATTTTATCTATGATTATTCTATATCTTGTAATGGTCTTGATTTTAATTGCACTTTATGCATATTTTGACTAGCGTTGACAACGACAGTTCCTAGTTAAGAACGGTTTCGTAGCCAGAAATTAAATTTTGTCCTGTAGAGCAAATTTCTCTTTCTTTACTGCAAAAAAAACACAAAACATTAGATTTCTAAAGAAATTAATGATTATCATAATGTTCTGAAATGTACTTAGCAGGACCAAAACTTGCAGCCTGGCGACGTTACTAGTTTAGAAGCTATCAAATTATACCGTCCAATAGCATGGAATTGACCAATTCGCTTAGATTTATAACCAAACAATGATATAGTTAATGTAGTGTAAAATGTGTTGACTGTATGTAACTTAGTCTACCACTTTCTTCACTCATACTGAGCATGCGTAACTTGAATGTACTTAGGATTTTAGGTATATTTTATGATTGTGTTTGTTATACCTAAAACATTGGTCTATAACTCTTCAATAAATTATTGACAAAAACAGTCATCTACGTCGTTTGTGTTTCAGCATAATATGGTGTATTTTTATTTTATTTCAGTCCTTACTTGCTCCTCACTGACGATTTGCTATTTTACATCTCCTCCCCTAAACAGAGGAGTATCTAAATCTTGTTCGGGGGTGGGGTGGGGTAAAGAGACATACTCTAACGACGCTATGGGTCCATGATTCAAATTTGAAAGGCAGTGGAGATGAAGTTCACAACACAACATATGGCAATGGCTAAATTTGCGCGATATTTTATCTATGATGACGTGTTTTGTAAGTCAGGATGCTTGGAATCTTTACAATCGAAATGAAAGAGCATTTTTTGTTACTTGCCAGTTCCCATTGCATTGACGTAGTGAAATTAAACAATCAATCATTAAAGAAATGAATAATTTCACACCACGATACCAGGAAGTATTTTCATAAAAAAAAATACTTCCGAGTTTACAGACGAAAATCTAAAGTTTTATAAAACTGTAAATTATTGTCTAGAGGTAAGGGCTTGGTTTTGTTATCCCTAACACTGGTGCCAGTCATTTTGTTAAATCATGAAAAATAAACTTACAAGTCTTATGAGAGACAAATATAGCTTTTGAAATACCGTTAATAATAAATAAAGATTGTCACAAATATAGCTTTTGAATACACTTAAGCTTGTCAACGTCATTTTGACCTGGCGATTTCAGTTTCCGTCTGCTGAAGCTGGGAGAAATTCTGTTGATAAAACTTATAAAGATTGGTTTATCAAAAATGAATAAAAAAGATAATTATCTGTCAAGGCAAGGAAATAAAGAACCTGGTTATGAAGATGTTATAAATTACTTTAGATCTTGAGAATAGTACCTTGTTTTCAAGATCGTAATATTATTCATAGTTCATGTTTTTAGGCAATTTTTTTGTTATATATTATGAAGAGTGAATAGCAGTTCTAGAAAAAAAGAAATAATCTTATTACGAATCATTTCTATTTCCTGTCTTTTTTCGTATAAGATTTTCAATTCTACACTTACTCCTCCGTCACTCTTGCGAATTGGAACTGCTAAATGAGATAATTCTTCATATAATTTCCTGAAGAAAGGCTATTAATCCAGATAATAGGCCAGAAAGTAAGACTGGTCAGTTATGGTATGGAAGAGGGTTCAAGAGGTTGTCTTTGATGACAGTGTTTGTCGTACTGTTTGTGAATGTAAATATTTCACTTCATACGAAATATCTTTTATGTTCTGTATGTTTTACAGCGGCTACAGTTTTACAGAATACAGACATTAACTTCAGGTCTTGATGGTCAATTCATGAACCAACAACCTAACGTTCGTTATATATATGTTACACCTATACACAAAATTTAAATTCAGTCCTTAACAAAAATCTTTTTGTGGTCTTATGATTTATCTCTTGCCACAATCAACAAAGAAATTATCCACACACCACAAGATCCGGAAACATTTGCTCAATGTGCCCAGTCACGTTGTGTAACACAACAGTTCCTTATAAGGTTTGTCCACCTTCCTCAGTTCCACTAACTGCTGTGTCCTGTCTGGTATTGTTACCAATATACAAGTCATAGCTCTTCTCATCTTGTTTAAAAAATAATATAAAATATATGTTTGCACAGGATGGTTAAAAAAATAGACCTTTCATCTTTTGAATATTTCAATACACAACATTTTAATTTTAGGAATACTTTTTTGGAGACCTTGACTTGACCTCAGTCTGCCTGTCTCTACGCAGTTTTCTGATTTATTTATGCTTTTATTTAAAGGCTTATACAAACTGAGGAGACTTAGGAGAACTTGATAGAAAATCAGTGAAAGCTTGAGACCGAAGGACGAGTGGTTGACGGTTGCACCTTGCACCGGCTTGTACTTCTCATAAACGTCTCCTCGATTTACCTAAGCCAGTGCAAACACAATCATCTTTTATTTCTTTAGAAAATAGCAATAATGCAAACAGATAAATGTAAAACAAACATTTTAATTTTCCTCTAGAATGTATTCATGTGATTTGCAATTAATTTTCCTTCAACTACTTATTTCCTTAAAAACCTTTATGGTATGCTTAATCCATATCTTCACATCCATCAAAGAGGGATGTGAAGATATGGTTTTTGAGTAGTTTTATGCTTGAAGACTTCATTGGACAGTTTTTTAATAATTATTGTAGTTCAAATAGAAATAAAATAATTTGTAGACTGAGGCTTACTTAGAAGAAAATACAGCTAGAGGGGTGGGGGGTGGTGGGTTAGCATTCTAATATAACAGTAAAGGGATGATTTTACCTCCTAGGGATTACAATATTTATCATCTGGTACAGCCTGGGTGTACATAGGGTGTCAAATTAGATCACTGCGAGAATTCTTTTATCATGTTTAGGAGAACAGAAGTTAAAAGAAGTTTTGACATATGTTTTACAATGGATGTCTTTTTGGGGTAAAAATAAAAGCAAGTACTGTCCACAGTTACCATTGAGCGGTCTTTCTGAACATTTCCCATGAGCATCCCATCACTTTTATATGGGAATTTCCCTTCCCCCCAGGAAAACAACATTGAATGATGTACCATTTTTCCATGTCTTTTAAATACCATGTTATCCTTGTGTTTATTTATAAAAATGCAAATATGTGTATAGCCTGTTACCACAACTCCCTCACACCAAACTAGTAGTGGTAGGTCAATTTGAGGACTGAAAACTGACGAGTATCATTATTTTTTAAAAAACATCGTTCGTTAACAAGCCTTTTTTTATTTCACTAATAGATAAAATCACGCCCTCGTGTTCATTTGGGCAACAAAAACAGTCTAAAACGTAATATTGATATTTAGCATTCACCGTCACTTTATAAACCTTTTGTTTCATTCTTGCGTGTACTTCTCCTCGTACAACACTCTGCTGGTAAGTAAATGCTACAATTTTATCTGACTTAAAGTCGTTTTCCCCCTTTTTTATAGATTTCTTTTCTTCTGAGATGAAAGAAAAAAGCAAAGCGATGGATAATGTCGCCATTTTGAATCGAATGGGTACGGTGGCCCGTATGTGCAATACACAATGAACTCCATAACAACAAGTTGTTGTAGAGTTCACTGCTCAGTTCCAAACAAGCGCCCATTTACGGTGGCCCGTATGTGCAATACACGAATAAATATATGAGCGCACTAACTAAAGTTGAAATGCATAAATAAATTTTTCAGTACAAAATTCAAAATATATTCTCGCATAAAGAATTTTAAATGCACGAGAAAATTGGAAAATACACAACTAAATATTTCACTATATACCAACTCCTTTTATATAAACATTAACATAAATACTTTATGCACAAATATATTGTTCTCAATACACAACAAAATGTCGCATCTGTGAACATCAACGATCATAAGGGAACACTTTACGAATAGTCCTGTTACTGCCATTTATCCATAAAACGATTGCAAAACGAAGAAACTACTTAGATTAATCACAGTTACAGCGTATAACGCAGCGTTTTCGAGCGCATTTTATTTTGGAAAATGAATAGTCAGAGTCGCGCTGAAAATCCATCTTGCGAAGAGATTATAGCGCGTTACTTTAAACAAGGCTTTGATTACCAAAAGATACTTTGTTTTTTGTCTCAATACCATGGCATCAGAATTTCTTTGAGAACCTTAAATACAAAACTTCACTATCTTGGGCTTAAACGAAAGAACATTGACTATAACTTAGATAATGTTAAAACTCGTATTCAGCAAGAGCTTGACGGTCCTGGCTGTTCTGGCGGTTATCGTGCGGTTTGGCATACATTGCGAATTGAAGGTATGCAGGTTCCACGAGATGTCGTTAGAGTTATCCTAAAGGAACTTGATCCTCAAGGTGTACAACAAAGAAAGTCCAAAACTCTTCGTCGTCGAATTTATCACACCCCAGGCCCAAACTATACATGGCACGTGGATGGATATGATAAGTTAAAACCTTATGGTTTTCCAGTTCATGGGTGCATTGATGGCTACAGCCACAAGGTCCTGTGGTTTAAGGTCTGCAGAACTAACAATGATCCTGCAGTAATTGGACACACTTTTTTTTAAATGCTGTGAAGGAGTTTGGAGGTTGTCCCACTGTACTTAGAACCGACAATGGAACTGAAAATACAATTTTGGCTGCCATTCAATCTTATTTTTGATGTGATGGGGATGATGAATTTGCTGGTGAGAAATCACACAGGTATGGCACTTCACCCTCTAATCAGCGTATTGAATGCTGGTGGTCCTACTTGCGCAAGAATCGTTCCAGTTGGTGGATGAATTTTTTTAAAGACCTTGTTGAAATTGGTCAACTTTGCCTATCAAATCAATTGCAGAAAGAGTGTCTGTGGTTCTGCTTCAGTGAACTTCTTCAGTCAGATTTTACATCAGTCCAACTACACTGGAACACACATTACATACGGAGGTCTAGGTTTGAAACTGTTGCTGGACGACCAGATGAAATGTTCTTTTTGCCAGAATGCACAGGTGTTCAAAATCATATTAAGTGTATTTCTGATGAAAAATTTCATGATATGTCAGAATATTGTAATGGATATATAGAGGAAAGCCTTTATCAGGAATACTTTGCAGAGATTGCACAACAACTCAGCTTTGCCAAACCAACAAATTGGAGAGAAGCTTTAGACCAATATAATAGGTTGTGTCAGATTTCACAAGGCATGGAATGACATACCACTTAAAATTCAAGTATAAATACTTAATTAAAGTTTAAATAGAAAAATTTAATGTCATAGTGTAAGAAAAGCATGTATTTTACAATTTACTAAAGATGCCACCATTCATCAATGCTGTTAGAAGGTAATGTGACAAATTACCATCCTTGGTTCTACTATTTACAAATAGATTCAATGTATTTGTGCATGTCTGTGCACAAGGGATTGCTTTTTCACTATCATGCACAAAATTAATTACAGGCTTTGGGTCAAAGCCTATAGATGGTATGCTAGCAGCCCCAGTGGCAAACAACAGCACATGGCTTGGTGTCAATTGCGGAATAAAGTTTTTTTCTTGGTCAGTGAGTTCCACATCACAATCCTCCAAACTTTCTTGCAAAGTACCATCTGAAAAACCAGGAAAGGATTAAGTAAGCAAAAGGTATTGCAAAGCATTATCAGTAATAAATAAACACATATTACCTTCAATTGATTTCAAAAATGCAATGAACTTTGCCATAATGACTTCCTCAGGTATCCTTCTTTGGTTGCCATGAGGTGCAAAGGCAGAACTCAATAGCTCCAAAACTTCTTGCACTGATAGGTTACCATGTTTCTTCTTTGCAAATATGTGATGGGCCATTCCTTTGTTCTTTCTGATGAACTCTAATACCTATTATGATGAATTAATTGTCTCATATTTTATTTTATAATAAAATAATTTTACTTATTCATTCATCTACAAACAATAAAACAATATAATGTTAAAAATATCATACCCCATAATATGAAAGTCCTTCAATAAATTGATCCAACATGGACTTGCATTGTATTATGACAAAGTATTTAGTTATCTCTTTGACCAGGGTGTCTTGTTGTTGCAGGGCAATGTTCAAGGGCATACCATCTATGTCAAATTTCCATGCACATTCCTTCCACAAGTTGTCAAGTTCCACTTGGGATTTTGCTGAATTTAACTAAGAGTAAAATAAAGAAAGTGTTCAATGTGTTTGATAAACATTTAACTTTGATGGAATGAAATAGCTGATTAAAAATGTCCTAATTCTTTGTCGACACATAATTACAGACCTCCTTTAGAGATGTTCGAATGTTGCTATTTGGAACTTCATCAACAATGGGAAATGCCTCATCAAACCCACCCTGAATATATTGACATACACTAGGGCCAAAGATTTGTGGTAACTCTCCTCCCTGTACAATCATAGTTGCCAACATCTTTCCAACCACAGCAAATGCACCACTTTGCAATGCCTTGAAATTAGCTCTTATAACATGGCCTTCTGGTGTATCTAAATCAAAAAATCTTGCTATCTAGTTAAGTTAATCATATGTTGAATAATACAAAATATGAATAAAATTGCAAACAATGATGCATAAAATTTATGTTTAAATTTTGGCTATGGTAACAAAGCAGTTATGCACAACATACGCACTGACAATTATATATGCTTGATGAATAAAAATTGTAAACAATTCTTATGACGCACTTAACAAGGTGCCACTTTCTTTAGATATTGCACCAAGGAGCAGATGAAAAAACTCACGACGAGGACCACCATTATCGATAGCATCCTCTTGCTTCTCAAATGAAGCGAAAGTGACACACAGGAAACTATACTTCTCCAGGAACTTTTTCCTTTCAAAATAAGGTTTTGCTGTATCCCACATGCTTAACCGGCTTACTACCACACTACGAGGTTCCCCATGAACAACTGCAGCTGAATGCTCCTTTATCAACCTAACAGCATGTTCATAGTCCAGGCCAACAGATTGATCATTCAGTGACACTATATCCTCATTACTTCCAAGTTGTTGGATGCTTTCATTTATAGCTTTTTGGACAGCCATGTTCTCATCTAAACCAACAGGCCTACAATAGAAATTAGGTTGAAACAAAAGTGAATTACTGAAAACATTACAAACTCAAACTAACATAAAAGGACAAATACTCACAAGAAATCAGCAACTTCAAACAGTGGAACGGAATGATTACATTCAGCTTTGTTCAGATTAATTGATGGTTCATCAACATTTTCCCTGGATTTGCCAATTACATTATTTGATGATGGTACATTGTTGCAGTCAATCCAGTCATCATCAGAATCACAGCCCATAGCTCTCTCTATTGCATGAATCTCATTTTCCTCATCACTTAACCAATTTGTAATAGGTAGCATACTGGTCTCTTTCTTTTCAGTTGCTGGACAAAGATACAGAGTAATTCGGCTATAGCTTTTAGCAAGGCCTTCCTTGTATTTTCTCAAAGTGAACTCTTCACAGCTGCCAGGTATCTTTTTAGCTATTTTCCCATCAGGACAAACCAATACGTAACCCCGGTCTCGGCTGAAGCTTCTGTCATAGTCTTCCCACTTCTTCACTGATCTTTCCCTTACTTCGTCATAGCTCATGTCTTTGGTCAACTTCACAGGAAAAGATTTGCCACGTTGTACTTTCGCCTCACCATACTCGTATTCCATTAAACCAACGTTGATAATGACCTCATGTGTTGACTTGCTGCGTGTCCCTTCTGCCTGTCGATTTCTTTTATTAGGTTTAAAATGGGACTGCCTCTCAATCTCTTTTCGTTTTTTAAAATCGGCGAACGTGGCTGCTATTGATGGCGTCCCACTCGTGAATTGATTATTAGTACTGGAAGTAGAAGCTGAGCGATCTATCTCGGCGTTGGCACAACTTGTTTCACTTTTTTTTCGCCCACATGACGGGCAGTAGACAAAGCTGTCTTCTAATTTATACCCACAAAAGCAACAATACATTTTGCGTGATTTTGTGGCGTCTGAAAGGAGTTAGCATGCAAGTTTGTCGGAAATTAGAATACCACTCAATGGAGAATACACGTGTGTGCTTTGGTTGTTGAAAGCAAGCCAAGTTGGGAACATGTGCCATTGACACCTAACGTCCCTCATAATCCATAATCTTTCCACATGCAACTTTGTATTTTGTATTCAAATAATTTTAGTTGATTCTACATTTCACGCAAGTGAAAGATTTATTAGTGTTTTTGACAGCTTTTTGTCGCGTATTATTTAATAATTAACACTGAATAAACCTTATTTACTTGTATCTAGTAGTTTGATTTGTGTTATGATTATTTTGTTGGAGATTTATCATTTTTTTACGCACTTAAATATTTATTCGTGTATTGCCAGTGAACTCTACAACAACTGGAAGGCTAACTCATTATAAACAAACCTACACTTTTTTGAAGCCAAATAGAAGCTGATTTGCCGCTTCGCGTGTATCTCGCGTGGACTGTTTTATTTGCGTGACGGATTGTTTTGCAAAAACTGCTAACTTGGGAAGAGAATGCTAGCCTAAATGCTTTATTTTTTTCAAAACCGTTAGCAAAATTTTGTTATTAATGTGTTAAGATGCATTGTGGACGTTCCAAGACATAACGCTGTATTATATAAAACATAAAAGGGAGAACACACTTCGAAATATGAATTTCTCATTTGTCGTCGAAAGACCAAAAATTTAAGATAAAACTGATAACAGGTAGTCTGTATCTTTGAATGCTGTGCAGAATACACACAATCCACTTAATATAACATGTTTCATAACAATTTTATTGCTTTCAAAGTTACACTTGCTTTGTAAGAATTTCACATTCTCTTTTTGTAATGTGTGAAAGTGATGATTTGAAATTTTGAATTGTGAGTGATTGTTGGTTCTTGTCATTTACTTCTCTCACTTCTTAAGAGCTGGTGGAAGATTTGACATGCATTCATATTTGTGTATTGAGCATTTTATCAGCAAGTTCATGCTTATAAATAAATAGCCAAGTGCACACTATGACAAGTATTGCTAATATAACCTGCTCTACATAAATGTCAAAAAGCAACCCTCATCCTCAGTGGTTTGAGCCAGGGTTTTAAAATGATTATAAAGCAAGCAAAGCTATATCATGTATCAAAATTTTATAGTATATCATATTGATTCTAAAATTAGTTTTTTTCTTGTAATACAGATGATGATGAATGTATATGTAATATATTAAATTTTAGGATGTGTGTTTAAAATGTTTGGTCATATTTGTGAAAATATATGATTCTATAATATTAGACTAATAATCTTTTTCATACTTGTATTACATTACAATTTTTACTTAAGTGTTTCAAAAGTTATGAATATGGAGTGTCAATTGTGTTTTTGTCTTTTTTTTAAGTGAGTATTGACCCTTTTGACTCTTTAATGGTGCAATTAATGATAACACAATAATATGGCATAACAGTTTTTTTTAAAACTAACTCAAAATATTTTTTTGCTAACTTTTTGAAATATTTTGCAAAGTGTTTTTCTTTTTGTTTATGCTCTGAACTTTCAAAAAGGACTGGGGCGAGCTAATTTTGCTCGGAAACACTAAAATTACCGAAAAACAGCGTTTTTTGCCCTGACAGCTTCATTTTCAAAGATTCAAACAATATTATAAGGATAGACAAGTGTATTTTACATCCTTCTAATGAAAAAAAACGAGGGGTGTCAGTTTTGTATTCAAGTTATAAGGCATGTTTTCACGTGCCAAAACAAAGTTCGCTTTTCATCCTTCTAAAAAGAGCATGTGAAATTCTTACAAAGCAAGTCTAACTTTGAAAGCAATAAAATTGTTATGAAACATGTTATATTAAGTGGATTGTGTGTATTTTGCACAGCATTCAAAGATACAGACTACCTGTTATCAGTTTTATCTTAAATTTTTGGTCTTTCGACGACAAATGAGAAATTCATATTTCGAAGCAAGTTCTCCCTTTTATGTTTTATATAATACAGCGTTACGTATACAAAACATGTCTTGGAACGTCCACAATGCATCTTAACACATTAATAACCAAATTTTGCTAACGGTTTTGAAAAAAATAAAGCATTTAGGCTAGCATTCTATTTCCAAGTTAGCAGTTTTTGCAAAACAATCCGTCACGCAAATAAAACAGTCCACGCGAGATACACGCGAAGCGGCAAATCAGCTTCTATTTGGCATCAAAAAAGTGTAGGTTTGTTTATAATGAGTTAGCCTTCCAGTTGTTGTAGAGTTCACTGTTGGGAACTGAGATCTTTAGCACCATGGAAACGTGACGTCACCGCTTAAGACTCTATAAAGAATATAGATTACGCCCTGCCCACTTTGGGAAGGAGCCTTGTATGCATATTTTTATATGAATTTGTTTTTGAATTTGATACTAATGTCACATGACCTTAAAAACACTCCATAATGCAAACTGCTTAGCAATAGCAATTGAACATTCGAAGGTGAACATGTTTCTTACTTACTTACCTGAGCTGTTGAATGTTCAGTTTGTTGGTTTACTTGCTAAAAGCCTGATCGAGCTATTCAGAAGATCGCACTTTAGCTGTCGTCTCAATATCTACAAAATTAAATATTAAATAAGGGCATTGTCGACGTATAATATACAAAAAACAAGAAAGAAGAAACAAGCCAAAATATCTGGGTAAGTTACATTTCATATTTTGTTTTATTGTTAATGCACATGTGTACTTGCTGTTGTAAGTCTTAAGAAAAAAGATTGTTTTGCTGTAAGGTGTTGGCGTGAATATTAGGGAGCTTTAGCAAGAGTACGACTACGACTACGAGTACGAAATTTGACCGTGTAAGGGAATGGCTCGAGGAAGTTTGTTGTCGTTGTCGCGTCGTCAAAATTTTGTTTTAGCTATAAACAACAGAAGGAGCCTTTTTATTGTGAAAAATATTGACGTTTGCGAAGCAGCTACGGCGCCATTTGTCAATAATGACACATGGCACAATGAGTGGCACAATAGCAGGTATAATTTTTCCGCCAGGATTGCCACTCTTCGATTTTAAACGCTTTTTGGCTTTCGTAAATCGGTCCCGTATTTTCTTCCATTTTTGTCTGCAAACAGCATGATTTGTTTCGAGCTTTTCGCGATTTCCTATCATGAATTCGTAGTTTTTTGTAAGTCTTTATAATCCATTCTAGACGAGTCTTATATATATGAGGGTATTTCCTAACTTCTTCCGCTAATCTTTCTTCGAATCCATCCATGATTTAAAATTTTTTCATATTTGTGATAAATATATGCTGAGACAAACACAAATGACTAACCACGTGTTATTAGACAGCCAATTATCTTGCGCGACAATTCGACAAAATGTCTGCGACGTTACAACTTTTTGCGAGGCGCACGTGTGCGATAATACGGTGAAATTACGTCAAATGTTACTTCCGTTTTGGTGATATGACGTCATTTTCCTCATGCGACATGGCGCGCGACACTTGTCGCACGAAGTATAAATTAGCCTTAAGGACTGGTACAAGTAGGCGACAGATTTTTCGCTGAGTGGCGCTTCTGTATATATCTATTCTGTGGCAACACCCTCCATGTAAACGGAAGTATAACTAAGATACTAATATCATAAAATTCGTATAAGCTTACGTACGTCGTTTGGAATATGTCGTGAACATTTTGGGGACATTTTGTGTGTTCGTTACGCCAGCTTCATATCAAAGTAAGCTTCACTTTGTTTTTGTGTCTGCTTGTTAAGTCATGAAGTTATGACGACTTCCAACAATAATTTTGTGTTCCCGTACTCAGCTGAGAATTTTATTGTCTGTTGCTCGCAAACGGCAATTTGTATCTTGAAATAATTATATATCGAAGAAGATGACTTCTCAAAGTATCGTTGATCAAAGTTTTGTAGAATAAACGCAATCTTTTGGTAGAAAAATATGAAATTATTAGTGTTTTTTTTCATTCAGAAAAGAGAGCGACTACTATAGCACACCCATACATAACAATTGTATAATAGTTTATCAACGTTTTCCAGTATACTTTATTTGTTGTAATGACTTTTTTAGTCAACTTTCCCATCTTATTTTGACAGACAGTCATGTCTTGCTCCAGCTGTTTCTTCCTGAAATATTTTGCTGTTTTTTGGTTGGCTTTCAGTGATGGTAAGATTGAATGTCTTAAATTGGTTAACTAGTCATGTAGATACTTTCATGATTTTGTTTTACTGCAGCTCAACTTCAACTTCCTTCAGAGGGTTCGGTAATTGTTCTTAACTCTGGTGAAACTAAATCAATAACATGGAGGTATAATGGTGTGGTGCCTGTGTTTGCTTTTAAACGTTGGTCTTTCATTGGTGTTGATGGCACAAAACGTCTGGCAAGAAAAGATTCTGGTGGATTAGAAAAATTTCAAGAGCTCAACATAGACTCTACAATAGCAGAACCCTTCACTTTGGAATTGAGGAATGTAAATGAAATATACAGTGTAACATACTCCTTACTTGGTCTTAATTTTCTGGTGCCTGAGGTTAAGACTTGGTATTTCAATGCTGTTGATGGCACAAAACGTCTGGCAAGAAAAGATTCTGGTGGATTAGAAAAATTTCAAGAGCTCAACATAGACTCTACAATAACAGAACCCTTCACTTTGGAATTGAGGAATGTAAATGAAATATACAGTGGAACATACTCCTTACTTGTGGTTTCAAGTACATCAGTTGCTAAAACATCAAAAGTTGATGTCTTAATTGCTGGTTTGTAAAAACTGTTATTTTTTAAACAGAAGTATAGAAATGACAACCCTTATTTCATGGCAACCAAAATTATTTTCTTCGTCATAAAAATATAACCATTACAATGATGATGCCATTTTGTTGCTGACTCTACTCAGTTCAAGATTTTTATTTTTGCCTCTGTTTTTAAAAAATTTCTTCATTTTTCAAAATATTCTTACATTTTATCTTATCAGCGAATCATTTTTCTTTCAGTTCCACCAACAATTGATGTCAACTGTTCCGATACAACAACTCTTAATGCAAGGGCATCTTTTTCTTGCCAATGTAATGCAAAAAATGGTAATCCACCCGTTAAAGAAGTCAAATGGTATAAAGGTACTCAAGTCCTTTCCTCAGGGACAGAAATGGCAGAATTAAAAATTGAGCAAGCAGATCGCTTTGACAATGGCCAGTATAGATGTGAAGCAATGGGCCACGAGAAAGCAAAAGCAGAAAAAGCAATTGAATTGATTGTCAACTGTAAGTTAACTTTTGCTCTTGTAAAAAAAAATTTGCTAGTCAGCAAATTTCCATCAAACTTAAAGGCTTATGTAAATGCTGTAAAGAGTTTAAAAGTTTGAAAATAATTTAGTCTTGTATATTGTCTTATTGTATAGATAAACCGGTCAATATTCAGTTGACTCTCCAGAGAGATGGTGATAAAGCAACATTGACCTGCTCTGCTGAAGGCAATCCACCACCAAGATATGAAATATTTGTTAATGGTTCAATAAGTGTTATCAATGGATCAACACTTGTCATAAATGAAGTCTCCACAAAAAATGTTGGTTATTACACTTGTCAAGCAACCAATATTTTAGGTAGCCAATTGTCACAAGAAGAGAACCTAGCTCTAAAAGGTGAGTATAAAACTTATTGAGAATCAACTGAATTTTTTTATTCAATTTATATTTTTTAACAGATGATTCATGACGTTTGCATATTATTGTGGAAATGATTTATAGTAATATTCATTTGTTTTTGATAAAGCGTCTTAATGAGTTGTCAAGACATCTTCCTATTTGAAAAATTTCTTTTATTTGTAAAGCTTTAATTTTAAAGCTATTTTTCAACTGAAGGCACGAGCACAACTACATCATCACCAGCTGAGCCAAGTAATGATTACTTATAGCTTTGCACATATACCTAAATATACCCACATTTTCATCTAATACACAAGACAGTCAGAAGGGAACTTATTTGCTGATAGTTCTCATAAGTTTAACAATGTTCTTGTTAAGACGCTATATCAATTTTTGTTTGATGTGGTATTCTTTCATCCTTACTTCATCACTTTCATTATTGGTGGTTTGATATGTTTATTTCAGTGACTAGTTAAGAACAAAATGTAGTTATGTTTATTTCATTATGTGATGTATATGGCTGTATTTGAAAAGGTTTTTATTGCTTTTTATCATGGCAAAATGTTATCAAACCAAGTTCATGTGTGCAGAGAAAGTCTTTCCTCTGTGTTTTTGCTTGAATGCCACTTAATGCTCTTTCAACCATAATGTTGTATATAAATATTTTAGTACAGCTAACAAGGGTTAAGAATTTTTGTATGTTGAGCAGTTACATTTTATTGTATTTTGATTCATTTAGACCCAAAGGCCACAAAAAGTAGTGAGGGTGGTCTTGTTGGTGGTGCTATAGCTGGTATTGTTATTCTTTTGGCTGCCAAAAACATTCAGTTTGAACTACATACTAAATTTTTACTGTCCCGTAATCATAAGTCATTCAAACTGACATTACATTTGAAGAAGATTAACTGAGGTAGATCACTGGATAAGTTTTCCTTTCCAGTCATCTAAGTGATTATCCACTCAAGGATAATGTATGGACAATGCCATTAACGTGGCGAAACAATTTTTCGTTGGTTACAAAAAATCTAAAAATGTACATGTTTGTGTATTAATGGCGTTTATGTCTTCCATTTATAATGTATTGCCAATTGTAACAATACATACAGCACGCAACATTAACTGTGATATTGCTCTCTTACGTCATAACACTTGAATGTAAATAATGTTTTGAAGAATAGAATGCACAGATGCCAGACATTCTTTTCTAATTCACGAACAATATGAATAAAATAGCTGCTTGTAGAAATATTAGTATTTTTGCAGCCAGCCTAACTTTACAGATAAACCAACTAGGTCTGACTAAAGTCTAACTATTTGCGCTAATTCTTAATTCTTGTTGACTCAAACTCAAGAAACTTAAATAGTATACTTCCTTAACTAAGAGTGCATGGGTTCTGTTAACAAAGGTTTGCAGTTAGCATGCCTACCTAGGATTCTAACATCTTAAACTCATGATGCAAAAGGGTTTATGGTAGACGAGAAGTTTATTTCAAATTTAACCAATTTAGCCTACCCTTTCTAACCTTGCTCATACAAGATCAGCCTTTGTTGATCTGGTAGCACCTTGATCAATGCTGGCATATTGAGTCTACGGTGGAGGTTCATCTGCACGTGGCCTGCTACCACCTGCGTTCAATGCAACTGGATCAAGGGCAGCATAATGCTAGGTAAAAATATGTTTTAACCATTGATATGATTTTAAAATGACACACGTACAATACTTAATGTAATAATAATGAAGTGAACCAATGGGGCTGTGATTAGAAACTGTATTGCCATAAAGTGAATAGTTTGAGCTCAAGAGTATGTTAGGACGTTAGTAGAAGTACATCATGTAGGTTTGTACAGTTCTCAGAAGTCATTTTCAAAGTGAAAAGCACTAATGCCAAGATTCATAAAACGTCATTCAATACCAAAACACTCTTCCTCTGGACTGCATTACTGTGAAAAATCAACATTTACCAAGTACTAATGTGGGAGTGAACGAGTGAACGAATGAATGAATGAATGAATACATAAGAGATAAAAGATATCTGCATACATTATCCTTGTCAGCACTATCTGCAGCTTTGCTGTACTCAGCATTACTCTTTGAGTTACCCAGTCTACAAAAAATGTTGAAAAATATGATCACTTCATAAAAACAGTCAGGACTGGTTTTACCTATATACAATTGAAGATACTTTTAAATTGCTGAGAGCTTACTAACCTGCTGTCTTTATCTAAAGTGAAAAATAAACAAAAAAGAAACTATTAAACAAAATGATGAATGAATGAATAACCATCAATAGAAAACTTACTTTTCTTAACTACACAAAAGTAAACAACAATGACAATGATGATGATGACAACCAAAACACCAATAACAATACCAGCAATAACATCACCACCAAGACCACCCTCACGATTTTTACGGCCTTTGGGTCTAAATGAATAAAGATACAGTTAAATCTAACAACACATAAAGCAAAAATAGACAAACTACTATGATGTCAATAGCTACAAAATCTTTGTTGATGGAATCCTAACTAGCATCTACTCAAAAAAAAACACTGAATAGGAAAAAATATGACGTGATGCTAAAATAAATGGGCATCTTAAGTGTATAACTAGTATAGAACTAATAATTTGTTCACTGTGTTGCAATAAAATCTTGTATTGACCATCTACCATTAATTAAATAAAACATTATAACAAAGCATGAAATTGTTTTGTTCAAAAGATCACTAAGATATTGTCGTTTACCACCATTAATTATCTATGTATTGGATGAATTTTAGTTTTCTTAAAATATTGTAACAAATTTCAAATTATGAAACCAGCCAAAACTTTCTCACAATACCAGCACAAAATATTTAATCAAAATATTTTGACTTGACTGTCAGATTTTTCAATGTAATGGTGATTGCAAAAAATTGATAGAGCGTCTTAACAAAAAAATACCTGTATTATTTGAGTTGGGAGTCAAAAGTATCAATACCAACACATGCCATGTATATTGGAAAATAATATGTGTAAAAGTATAGTTGGTAGTTACCTGTGTCAGTTGCTGATGGAGTAGTTGTGCTCATGCCTTGAGTAAGTAAAAAGAAAAATAGCTTTACAATCAAAGCTTTAAAAAACATTTGTTTAGATGACTCATTAAGACGCTTTATCAAAAAATAAATGCACAATAACATTTCATTTAAATGCAAACAAGATGAATTTTATAACATTACCCAGCTAAAAAATTTAACTTGATACTCAATGATATTATTCTCACCTTTAAGAGGTAGGTTCACTTTTTGTGACAATTGGCTACCTAGATTATTGGTTGCTCGACAAGTGTAATCACCAACATTTTTTGTGGAGACTTCATTTATGACAAGTTCTGATTGATTGACAACACTTGCGTCATTGAGAAATATTTCAAATTGTGGTTGAGGGTTGCCTTCAGCAGTGCAGGTCAATCTTGCTTTATCACCTTCTCTTTGAAGAGTCAATTTAGTGTTGAAAGTTTCAGCTAAACAAAAGCATGTGCAAGCTTTATCCACGCAGAAACTTTCTTGATATGATGACAAAAGTACAATTTCAGTTCTTACAGTTAACAATTATTTGAACAGTTTTCTCAGCTTCAAATTTCTCGTCACCCTTTGCTTCACATCTATAAGGGCCATTGTCATCACGACCAACCCGAGCAATAGTTAATGTTGCCATTTCTTCTCCTGAGATAATCCTTTGACTACCTTTATACCATGTGACCACAGCAGGAGGATTACCATCAACTCCTTTACATTCACATGAAAAATAAGCACTTACATTGAGAATTGTTGTGCTGGAACAATTGATAGATATTTGCGGTGCAACTGTGATAAAAAAACAACATTTAACACAATAAAACAGGTATCCATCCAAGTACAGAGAGTTCAACACACAAACCTGCAATGCACAGGTGAAGGAGGAAGCCTTACTGACCCAAGTCCAACTTCCATGATATATGTTCCATTATATGTTTGATTAAAATTTTTCAGAATCAAAGTTAAAGGTAGTATAAATTGAAAGTCTAGACCATTTGAAACAGGGTCTACAACTTTTCCTCTTGCTACTAAAACCAGATGTGTAGAGGCGCCAGTAAAAGTCAATGATTGAGAAGTAACTTTATTAATGTCTCCACTATATGTCCACACAATTCTCCCATCTTGAAAGGAGTAATGTGATTGTTAAGTGTGATGTCTTGAGCATTAACAACAGTTTTCAATAATATGCACCAAACAAAACAGCAAATAAATAAATTAATATAAATTTTAAAGGCCATTGTTCATATTTAGTTTATAAATTAAAGACATATTTGACAAACCAAAGGACTTATTCTAACTCAGACTTCATGAGATTATGTGATTGACAGAGTTCAAGAATGTTGTTTTATTGTCAGCAGGATTTGCTCTGGCTTCATAATTACAAATTGTAACTTCATGTCTGTGAGCCTAAAAGAACAAAACAAAAACTTTTGTCATAGTTTGTGTATATAGAGGATCAATATAATGATTAATTGGCATATATTGTAATTTATCTCTTGAAATTCACCTTTTAGACCAATATATGTAACTATGGTTGTTTCTGCACCATAATTTAAGGGGAAATACATTGACAAACATTGAATACTTGAAAATATTGGCACTCTATACATCAATTACAGTGTTACATTCAAACCTTCAATTAGTTGGACAAAAAAAGTGGTTAAAGTGGCTAAATTCACAAAGATTTCGAAATGCTAAAATCTAGTAGTAGAACTAACTTTGTATAAAACAAATTCCGAAGAAGCAAGACATCTTGAGATTGCAAAATATGCATCAAAACAAGACGAGAAGTGAACTGTAAATTTTCGACTTTATTATAAGATCATTGTATGAAATTTTATAGGTTCAACAAATTCTTCCCATTGACGAGCGTGGAACATATGCTGCATCTTTAGTATCCCCTACCACCATTACGTCATTACATTGCGTCATCATTGATATGTTTAATTACTATTGTTTAGTATAGACAACGTCATTCACATTAATATATGGAGGATATCTGGGGAAGACGGGCGCTCATGTAGGATATTATCGATAATCGTAACTATTGAGGAAATCAACTTTTAATCGTTCAGCATCCAACTTTGAGTATCTTTCTTTGAGGAGGACATCCGGGGAACAAGGGTGTTTACGAGGGATATTGTGGTACACAATCGTACCAATTAAGGAAATCAACTTTTAACGTCCAGCTTTGAGTATATTTCCTTCACAAAGTTGTCCTGTTCTACGAAATAAATTAGAGTTCAAACGACCAGACAGGGCAGCTAACAAAGACTCATGGAATAAGTTTGTTATGGCTACAAAGGTACATGTATTTTTATACATTTCATACGGTATAACTTTATCAACTTTAATCTTTAATGTACAATCATTCCATATGTATCTCAGGTATCGCACAATCCTGTTTTAACGATAACCTTTAATTAACGATCACGAAAACACAAATTGTCGTCGCCTTTTCTTTTTGACATACAAATGCAGTGTTCACTTAATTTCATCGTTCTTTGTTATTGGTGTGAAAATGTTAGTGATTGTTGTCTTCACTAACATTTCTTTTGATTCATATTACTACGATGAGTTTATTTTTTACTGATATAAACTCTTTGTATGTTTTACGTTATTAGTTTTTGTACCATTGCATATATCTATAGACTTTTTTTTATTTCATTATAATATACTTAATGTGTTCTTTGTTTTCTTTGAATGGACAAGTTCGTCTGACCAACTTTTAAAATAATATCTTAGCTAATTTGCTTTAGGACTGCATGGATTATTTTTGTTTTCGTCAATCTCTTCCTTATATCATTTTGGTCCGTTCTTGTTTATAGAAATAACTTCAGAAAAGAAAGTCACTATAATTCACGAGTAGACAATGAAAACTTTACAGCAAGTTTTACGATTTTTTTACAAGGAAAGGCAACAGGGATATTGTCCTTGATGATGGGACTGTTCTGTCAAATGGGAAATGATTGATACTTTATTTACCTATTTTATCTATGATTATTGTATGTCTTGTAATAGTCTTGATCTTAATTGCACTTTATGCATATTTTGACTAGTGATGACAACGACAGTTCCTAGTTAAGAACGGTTTCGTAGCCAGAAATTAAATTTTGTCCTGTAGAGCAAATTTTTCTTTCATTACTGCAAAAAAAAACATCAGATTTCTAAACAAATTAATGATTATCATAATGTTCTGAAATGTACTTAGCAGGACCAAAACTTGCAGCCTGGCGACGTTACTAGTTTAGAAGCTATCAAATTATACTGTCCAATAGCATGGAATTGACCAATTCTCTTAGATTTATAACCAAACAATGATATAGTTAATGTAGTGTAAAATGTGTTGACTGTATGTAACTTAATATACCACTTTCTTCACTCATAATGAACATGCGTAACTTGAATGTACTTAGGATTTTAGGTATATTTTATGATTGTGTGTGTTATACCTAAAACATTGGTCTATAACTCTTCAATAAATTATTGACAAAAACTGTCGTCTACGTCGTTTGTGTTTTAGCATAATATGGTGTATTTTTATTTTATTTCATTCCTTACTTGCTCCTCACTGACGATTTGCAATTCTAAATCTCCCCCCCCCCCTGAGCAGAGGAGTATATAAATTTGTGCGGGGGTGGGGTGGCGTGGGGTAAAGAGACATACTTTAACGACGCTATTGGCCATGAATCAAATTTGAAAGGCAGTGGAGATGAAGTTCACAACACAACATATGGTAATGTCTAAATTTGCGCGATATTTTATCTATGATGACGTGTTTTGTAAGTCAGGATGCTTGGAATCTTTTCAATCGAAATGAAAGAGCATTTTTTGTTACTTGCCAGTTGCCATTGCATTGACGTAGTGAAATTAAACAATCGATCATTAAAGAAATGAATAATTTCACACCGCGATACCAGTAAGTATTTTCATAAAAAAAAATACTTCCGAGTTTACAGACGAAAATCTGAAGTTTTATAAATCTGTAAATTATTGTCTAGAGTTAAGGGCTGGGTTTTGTTATCCCTAACACTAGTGCCAGTCATTTTTGTCAAATCATGAACAATAAACTTACAAGTGTTATGAGAGACAAATATAGCTTTTGAAATACCGTTAATAATAAATAAAGATTGTCACAAATATAGTTTTTGAATACACTTAAGCTTGTCAACGTCATTTTGACCTGGCGATTTCAGTTTCCGTCTGCTGACGCTAGGAGAAATTCTGTTGATAAAACTTATAAAGATTGGTGGTTTATCAAAAATGAATAAAAAAGATAATTATCTGTCGTTGCAAGGATATAAATGTCCTGGTTATGAAGATGTTATAAAATAAGAGATCATAAGAATAGTATCTTGTTTTCAAGGTCGTAATGTTTTTCATAGGTCATGTTTTTATGCAATTTTTTTGTTACATATTATGAAAAGTGAATAGCAGTTCAAGAAAAAAAAATCTTATTAAGAAGCACTTCTATTTCCTATCTTTTTTCGTATAAGATTTTCAATTCTACACTTACTCCTCCGTCACTCTTGCGAATTGGAACTGCTAAATGAGATAATTCTTCATATCATTTCCTAAATAAAGGCTATTAATCCAGATAATAGGACAGAAAGTAAGACTGGTCACTTATGGTTTGGAAGAGGGTTCATGTCTTTGATGACAGTGTTTGTCGTACTGTTTGTGAATGTAAATATTTCACTTCATACGAAATATCTTTTATGTTCTGTATGTTTTACAGCGGCTACAGTTTTACAGAATACAGACATTAACTTCAGGTCTTGATGGTCAATTCATGAACCAACAACCTAACGTTCATTATATATATGTTACACCTATACACAAAATTTAAATTCAGTCCTTAACAAAAATCTTTTTGTGGTCTTATGATTTGTCTCTTGCCACAATCAACAAAGAAATTATCCACACACCACAAGATCCGGAAACATTTGCTCAATGTGCCCAGTCACGTTGTGTAACTCAACAGTTCCTTATAAGGTTTGTCCACCCTTCCTCAGTTCCACTAACTGCTGTGTCCTGTCTGGATAATGGGATTGTTACCATTATACAAGTCGTAGCTCTTCTCAGCTTGTTTAAAAAAAGATATAAAATATATGTTTGCACAGGATGGTCAAAGAAATAGACCTTTCATCTTTTGAACATTTCAGTACACAACATTTTAATTTTAGGAATACTTTTTTGGAGACCTCGACTTGACCTCAGTCTGCCTGTCTCTACATAGTTTTCTGATTTATTTATGCTTTTATTTAAAGGCTTATACAAAGTGAGGAGACTTAGGAGAACTTGATAGAAAATCAGTGAAAGCCCGAGACAGAAGGACGAGTGGTTGACGGTTGCACCTTGCACCCGCTTGTACTTCTCATAAACGTCTCCTCGATTTACCTAAGCCAGTGCAAACACAATCATCTTTTATTTCTTTAGAAAATAGCAATAATGCAAACAGATAAATGTAAAACAAACATTTTAATTTTTCTCTAGAATGTATTCATGTGATTTGCAATTAAATTTCCTTCAACTACTTAATTCCTTAAAAGCCTTTATGGTATTCAACAAACGATTACGCCCTGCCTACTTTGGGGAGCCTTGTATGCAATTTACATATGAATATGAGAATTTGTTTTTGAATTTGATACTAACGTCACATGACCTTAAATACCTTCCATAATGCAAACTGCTTAGCAATAGCAATTGAACATTTGAAAGTGAACATGTTTCTTACTTACTTGAGCTGTTGAATGTTCAGTTTGTTGGTTTACTTGCTAAAAGACTGATCGAGCACTTGAAAAGATCACACTTTAGCTGTCGTCTCAATATCTACAAAATTAAATATTAAATAAGGCCAATATCCTTGTGTTGCTGACGACGACATTGACGTACAAAATACAAGAAACAAGACAAAGAAACAAGTCAAAATATCTGGGTAAGTTACATTTAGTTTAAATATCTGGGTAAGTCATATTTTGTTTTATTGTTAATGCACATGTGTACTTGCTGTTGTAAGTCTTAAGAATAAAGATTGTTTTGCTGTAATGTGTTGGCGTAAATATTCATCCCACTTGGAAGACGCCATCACGCCGTGTATTGAATTCGCATTACGAAAATTATGGCGATTTTGAATTTCAAATTGTGAGAAAAATCAGTGAGCATTTCTTCATTTAAAATGCTTTTGTTTGTGCTTTTGAAAATGAAATACCTAAGAATAAAGGTAGTAAATTGGGCGGAAATCGATGAAAATATTTTAAGGTATTAAGTGAATATTTATGTATATTATAATTCTGCGTAAAAGGATGTCACAGGAATAATATTTCCATAAAGGCAAATTTTGTTTGTACAAGTCATCGTTTTTCATCAAAAGTAAGAAACGATGCTGAAACGCAAGACAATTGACATTCCGTATAAAGTAAACATTTTTAGTCTAAACGCTTCGACAAAGACAAAGCGGTAAATAAGCCGTTTGGTTTTATTGACTATGATGATATGATGTATGAATTTCGCGTTCAACGTTATGACTTCCATGTACGCATATTGGTTTTCTGTCGGATGAAGTTGATTGTGATAACTTTGAATATACACCATGCACAAGACAAACTTCTGGCCAATTTGAAGTTTGGATAGAACACTTGCAAAGTACATACGTTTTAATTGTATGTCACGCGAAGTATACAAGTGCAGATTCATAAGAAGAAGAATAAGAGTAAAAAGACGAAACGGTGAAATAAGGTCGTTTTTACAATTTTTGGATGACAAAATAATTCAATATTTAGCCGATCCCAACAAATGATTCTGCACTAATCATCTAGTTGACATTAAGAGACTTTATCTTCTCGAGTTTCCTCTACTGTGGGAGCTTCTCTGCTGCAATAGGATAATATTCGGAACTACAACGCAACCAAGATGGTCTTGACCACCACAATATATTATTTTTTAACTCTCTTACCAACACTCCTCCTTTCCCAAAATCTGCAAGGTTTTCCTTACCTAGGCAATAGGGAGCTTTAGCAAGACGAAGTTTGACCGTGTAAGGGAATGGCACGAGGAAGTCTGTTGTCGTTGTCGCTTCGTCAAAATTTAGTTTTAGCTATAAACAACAGAACGAGCCTTTTTATTGTGAAAATACCAACGTTTGCGAAGCAGCTACTGCTCCATTTGTCAATAATAATATCAACTAATCGGTAATACTGATTTTGCGAGAACATAGGACTGTTTAGAGTGAAAAATCTTCACTATTTTAAGTTTTATGTACATTATATTTATGCTATTTTATTGTTTGTTTACCGTTTACTTTGTGTTCGAAATACATGAAAGTTTTCAAGGTCATATTTTTTAAATGTACATATGCGCTCAAAAAAGGTTCTAAAGTAAAGCCTGGATGCTCGAAAATAGTACTGTAAACTAAGTTCTTACACAATAAAAAAATATTCCTACTTTCTTTGCTTAAAAAGACATCGTAGTCGCGACTACGAATTTTTTACAAAACATCATACTCAGATTGATGACGGCTACGTGTTTTTCGCGCCAAAATGACGTAATTCGTACTCGTAGTCTTTGCTAAAGCTCTCTAAGGGGGTGTTTACATGAATCCGGAATGACTTTCATTCCCGATCGAAACGTGATGTCAATCCGTGTTTACATGAAACTAATTGTTATTTTTCTTCGCACTCATTTTAACCCATTTAGCCTCTTTATTTACTTACGAGCTTCAATTTGCCAGAAGACAATACCCATGTCACATGCGTGCTTCGTCATTAATCACAATATCATTCCAGAATGAACTCAATTCGCGTTTACATGAGATAAAAAGTAAATTTCGATCCGGAATGAAACTAGGAATGAACTCGATCCGGATCGAGTTGTGACTCATTCCGGATTCATGTAAACATGCAATAGGATTTCTTTTAAAGTGGAATGAGTTCATTCCGGATCGAAACTCATTCCGGATTCATGTAAACACCCCCTAATGTCATCGCTCTGCCACCTCTCCGAACCCTCTTTCACGCTCTTATGCAACACATCGCAATCTATAAAACAGAGACTTTGTCGTGGTGACAAATTTGTGTGAGCAATTTGTCAAACACTTAAAGTGAACAATTGCCATGATGAATGGAATGAAACCAAATAAAAAACCACGAAACCCTAGATATAACCGAGAAAAAACTAACAAGAGAAAAACTAAAAAAAAAATCCAAAGTTCTGAAAAGAACTGTTACAAACTTAAGACACTTTGCCTTTCGGCAATTGACTCGTCAGTTGTCAACATTTGTTATCTGTTAGGGTGAATCAACTTGTAAATATATGATTGGTTTTGGTAATGACTCATCCAACATGGGAGATGGATCATCATCAAAAATAAAGCCAATTTGAAAATGAACCACTTTTTAGTTTCCCTCAGCAAGACACTAATTTTGTTTAGTTACTTTAAACAGGGTCAACTAAAGGAGTGTGCCCAAGGGGTCTGGGCCTCGGGCTACTCACTAAAAGGGGCCACCAACCAACTAGATCAGTCTACCTGCTCAACTGATAATACAAGTAACGTCTACAGAATTAATGACATCGGACTGTATTTAGCTATAATCCCAAGCCTAATATATGACTAATTGAAAGATGCAAAGAATATTCAACAATATGGTAAAAGAATGTTGTCCAAGCATTCGGCTCAACAACCTAGAAATGACAGGGGTCATAGCACAGCCAAACTGCCCTTTCTTTATCTACACATTGAGAAATTTGTTTTTAGGGCCCTAAAACGGACTGTTTTTATTGCATGCCTAGGTCGTATGGTCTAAGTATCAGCATAGAAATTTGTGCAATAAAGGTCACCGAACATACGATGGGCCCCAGGCTTCCTGAGAGGTTCATCCGGCCCTGGTTATATATGTATCATTAAGCTATGTCTTTTATTTTTGTTGATCTACGCTCCTGCCTTAGTAGAACTTTGCTTTTCTACTCAAATCAATTTCTTTCTTTCAACTTGCGAGTTTCTTTTTATCCAAATTGATGACCTTCCAAGTTTGTTTAATGAAGTAAAGCGTTACAATTCCCTGTGAAATGCAAGTCTATCAACAACCGTAATTTTAGAAAATACACTCAAACTGAAACTGTGAACTTATTACTTGATAATGATAGTAGAGTTAGAATCAAAAGTTGTGAAAGAAAAATTATACCTCTTATATTTGTGTCCAAATTAATTAAGAATGCATTTGAAATACTACATTTACTGGTTTGAGCATCAAAGTATTCTGTAGATGTGGGTGTGGCTCGATATATGGTGTGGTTGAAATTGAAAATGGTGCTCTTAACTCTAATGAATTCTAAAGCCATACAAAATATTTCTATTTTTTAGGAAAAATGATGAAGGCAAGTGTAAGAATTTTAATCGTGGCATTTTCAATATTTATTTTGTCTTGCAGAGGTACATCACTTTTTACAACCATGCATCTATAGTTTTTTCATAAATGGTTTTTGACGTATTAATATCCAATTTCAATTTCAGGAACAATAATACCTCCACCTGATGGTCAAAGATTTGTATTTTTACCTGGATCTTCTCACAATATAAGTTGGACATTAAATGTTACTGGAAACATTAATGCATGGCTTTGGAATTTTACACCTCGTGGTTCATCTTCCCCTCAACAACTTGCAACAATATTTTCTAATAGTGACACACCCCAATATTCACCATCACCTTTAACATTTGAAGTTTTTAAACTTGGAACTTTGAGGCTGAAGAATGTAAATCAAAGTTACAATGGTGAATTTGAATTTAGTATTTTAGCTACTCCTTCTACTCCTCCATCAAAAGTAAATGTTTATATTGCTGGTAAGTTTTAATTATTTCAATGTTTCTTGTATTGTATGCATTGCTCTGAGTATTTAATGAGGGAAACTTGGCCTGAAAATGTAGCCGAAGAAATGTATATAACAGTTGCTTGTTGTATTTAGAAATTAAACTCTAAGTTAGAATAATATTGCCATCTTGGGAATCTTATTCATAAAGCTACATTTAAAAACAATCCGAATGGTAAAAATACAACCGCAACACTTTAAACAAGGTGATGGCTCTTTGTGGTGTTATTGATACTATTGCATGTCTATAAATTGTAAAATCAACAAATACATAGCTTTCAATTTACACAAAAAATGTATACATTTAGGTAGTCAGTAATTAGGCCCTCCTCTAGTTTGAATAACTGGATTAATGCGCTTTGGCATAGATGCAGTTAGTCTGGGGCACAGTTGTAAAGCTGATTTCAACTCATCAATATTTTTGAAAAGTAAGAATTGTACCGATTTCTTCACAGCTGCCCAAAGTTGTGAATGGTGTTGAGATATGGTGAATTAATTAGCATACAAGTTTTGGCCCTTATCGTTAGCCAATCAATTGGTATGAATATTTTACATTCAGCTCTGCCCGGCTGAATTCGTTTGAAAATACAATATTCAGCAATTATTGAAAGAGGTTGTGTGTAATATGAAAAATTATAAAGGCCTCGGTATATTTTAACCGCTGGCAGATAAGATCTACCAACTCCCAAAATTAAGTTCTCTTGTGACAGAAAATTAGATTAATTGTAATGAAACGTTCTTCTGATTCGTGCAGGTTTTTTACTTCGCGACTTGTTGAGTGATCTATGTTTTGTATACGAGAAAAGAAAGATTTAAAGTGACTTGTTTTAAAACACGTAGGCTCAAATTGATAACTTTATCCAACTCTTTTTCTGTATTCCAGTCGTAGTGTGTGGCTCCTAAATAAATATGGCAACGAAGTAAATGAACTTTGAGTCTAAGCCAAAATTAACACCAAGATGTTATTTATAGTCACTGCAAAGTTTCCCATATTTTAAAATGTTGCTCTCCTTATGTGTTACCAGAATAATTTGACTGTGCTTATCAAAGCGGACTAATGACTACATAATTTAAGTGATGAAAATATTATGCTTTTAATGACTGTAGAATATTGAATTTTATCCTTTACAAATCTTCTATTTTAGATATAACTCCTACGTTATAATTCAATGCGTCTACCCCACTGACACATACAGATATATACCATATAATTATATCGTGGTAATTATAATGACTCTGTCTTTTATTTCAGTTAAACCAAACGCGACAATTAATTGTTCATCTCCTCTGTTTGTGAATGAAAGTGATGGTGTGTCATGTGTATGTAGAGGTGAAGGAGGTAACCCTCCTGCTAATGTCACATGGTTTGATAAAGATAACAACATAATTGGTGATGTTGGAGTTGAAAGTAAGACATTAGTAATCACTGGTGCCTCACCAAATGATCGTGGAAGTTACAGATGTAAAGCTGAAAGTTTTAATGATCCACGTTTCATTGACGAAAAATCCATTGAAATAATAGTGAATTGTAAGTTACGAACTTATATATTTAGTACTTTTTGCAATAAAGTTTTCAAATTGTCAAATACGTAGAATTTTGAATTTTAAATTTTAGATAAACCAAGAAGTACGACCATAACCCTATCAAAAATAAATGCAAAAATTGGTAAAAGTGTGATTATATCCTGTGAATCAGATGGTTTTCCTCCGCCAGCCTTCATTATTTATCACAATGATGCTGTTGTCAGTGACAAAAAGACATACAGCATTCAATCTGTCAACATCAGTCACAAAGGTTCATATCGTTGTGAAGCAAACAATAAACTGGGAAATGATTCATCTGATGTTAAAAATCTTACTGTCAGCCGAGGTAACTTTAAGAATCTCAGTTTATCTCTTGTTGGACTTTTATTTTGCATCATGTACGAGCTATTTTGGTAGCAAAAATTGACGGACTATGGTCATCTTAACATATTAATGAAGTTCTTTTTACTTCGCTGCACTTAAAACAGTCGTATGAAATTATATTAAACACTAGAAGATTGCTACGAATGCAACAGCTTTTCATTTTATTGCCGCACCAACTCAAGACTTTAGTTTCCCGTCCGTTCCTTTCTGAGATTGAACGATAGATAGGCAGAAACATCACTTGTAGCGTACACAAGTAGAGTGAGTACGCACTTAACAAGAAAATCACAGCGTTGTATCAATATGGCCAAAAAATACCGGAGTTTTCGTCGTTTAGTCGTCGTTTTCTATAAAATTCGATACAAACTAAAGTCTAAGTTAGGGGAGCTTAAAGAAAAATCTACTGTTGTTTCTAGTGTGGTGAAGTAAATGTAGGGGAGTTCAGTAACATTAAACATATTATTTCTTGCTATATGTATACATTCTTCAGTAAGCGTAAGTAAAAAAATTTCAGCATATCTGTATTTCATTTTAACGGTATTAAAGTTGCCTTAAACATTAATTGCCTTGAGTTTATTAATTTAAATAGAATACTTGGCGCTTAAACTATTTTCTTGTATTTCATGGCACTCTAAGTGTGTTTTAATATACTATAAAAAACAGAAATAAAAGAATTTCATTAATGATGTAATTCTAATGCGAACCATTTCTGTCATTGTGCTAGAGCAACAAAGTTCTTCCAGTTCATTGCCGACAATGTCTTCATCGATGACCATTTTGCCATCAACTAGTTCCGCTCCCACTAATAACGGTAATTTTAACGTTTTCTGTTGTTTATTCCAAGTGGAAATATCATTTTTGGAAAGCATGCATTAATCTTGATGTTTTTAAAGCTCTTTTTAAAATTCAGCAATTTTGTTCCCATTTAGGACGCCAACATACTTTAGTGTTCCTTTTTTGCTTATGACAATTCTTTTAGTCTGGCTTTTGGCTATTTCAAAGTATTTGTTTGACCTAGAAATTAATTATTGTTAGAATTTGTAGTCGTTATTAATAACACTGTTTGTTAGGATTTATCAAAGTTCACAAATATTTCTGTGATGTCGCTCAACTAATTCCTTTTCTACAGTCGGCAAAGATGGCGACGGTGGATCAAACATCGGTCTTATCATTGGTATTGTCGTTGGAATGTTGTTCCTTGTCGCCATTCTAGTCGTTGTCATTTTCTGCTGTTATAAATCAAAGCAAAGTAAGTTCAACATAAGAATTTTTCATGGTTGGAAACGTTGAGTAGAATTCCTTTTTTATTTAAAAGCTGTCGTTTATGTCAAATTATTAAACATCTACTTTTGTCTTCTTTTATTTGTAGAAAATGGATACCAGTAAGTGAATTGTTTGTTTTAATTGTGTTTGTATAATTTGTAATGGTGATTCTGTTTTTGTGGCATGTATCAGTTGTTAGAGGAAAATATTGAACACGACGTGCCATTCAAACGCCGTGGTGAAAATAACGTAAAATAATTTGAGAAGGTCGTGTATAATTAAGTTCACGTCATTTTTACGACATTTTCACAACGTCTTATTGTTCGTGCTGTGAAGAACTTTGAGTAACTGTTTTTGTTGCTATTTAAGTTTTTGTCGGATTTCGTCCATAGTATGTTCAAAATTTAATCATGTTTTTTAATGTTGCAGCGGTGAAAATGGTGTTGAACCTTTAGCTGGAGCTAATAATCCACAACCCAATCATTATGAAGAGGCTGGAGGACTTAGAGAAAATGCTTATGAATCCGTTGGCAATCAATATGAAACAGTAAATAATCCAGCAACAAGTAATGAAAATAAACCATCAACAAGTAAAGCACCGCCACCTGTATATGCCTCGATCGATAGAGAAAATAGAGAAGGAAATCCGGTTTGTTGTGGATCTTTGTCATTTATTATTTATAAATGGGATTTGTGCATTTATTTTGTTTTAGTTGGATTATGGCAATGATTTTGAATGCATCATGGAGATTATGCAGGGTGTTTAAAAAAAACTGCTCATATTTGAAAACACCCGCGACATTTGGAATTTATACAATTCAGCAATACATGATCCCCAAAGACCTGTAAACGCAATTGAAAAATATAATACGTACGAATTGCTTCATTGAAACTTGATTTTATATTTGACGATTCTCTCTAATAAACGCTTTGACTCCAATAGTCTCACCCCACACGTTGCCATTGTTAACAGTGGGTTATCGTTTGCGCTAAGAAACCGTATAATTAGTCTTGACTTTGTTTTTATGTGCTCACAATATGGCGATGGAGAATGATGTAAAAGTCTTTTTATTTAATTCCTTGTGTCAATTGAAGGCCCCCCTCCCCTTTCTAGGCTGCTAATGCATTTATTTAACGTCCTGTGTTTATTAGGTCATTTACGATGTATAAAAAACCTATGTATATTTTATCATCTTATGCATATATGATAAAATATATGGTTAAACATTGAAAGTTTCTCCGGATTTTTATATATAATTTTATTGTGCTTTCGACTCGATGCTTCCTGCCTTCTTCAGAATTTATGAAGTTATTAGCTATTTACAATCCGGAGAAACTTTCAATTTTGAACAAGAATTATGTCGGGATTACAAATCTTCAAGCTGATAAAATATATACATATACAATGACAATATATACGTATGTTTTTATTTAGTTATACTCCTACCTTGACTTTAAAGATGAACCTAAAAGAAAGCCAGACAAAAATCGTCCTGCACCAACTGAATACGCCAGTATTGATATGAGTAAACTGGCACCTGTCGAGAAAAAAGACGACAAGAAAGGCGGTGACAAAAAAGGAGATGAAAAGAAGGAATAGTAAGTTTTATCTTTTGGAAAATATCCACAAAGGTCGACGTCATTAATTGATGGTTGAAGAAAAAAGTAAAAGTAAAAATAGATTCATTTGTTGAATATTTTTTTAAAAAATGCCGAAAACATGCTTTTCTTTCTCTTATTTTGGTAGTTTAATCTTATTATAAATTTCCTTTAGAACTGGCGATCGTCGTTAGTAAAAGAAGAGAATGTGTAAAGACTTACTACATTTATAAAGATTAACTTTGTTCTTCATTAGATAATCTAGATTTGATCTCTAAACACTATTAAACTGAATACTTTATGATTGTGTCTGTGTACATAATCTTTTGCCATGAACAAACTTGAATCTTGGCATCTATGCTACAGTTTGTGAATGTATTTTACTAGCCTTTATAAGGCAACAACATTACACACTGACTTTAACGCAGCATTTTGAATAGAATATTGTTTTAATCGTAGTTCTACTTTCATTATTTTAATTATCATGGTTAAACCATTTAAACTTTTATTTACATAGAAATTAAGTGTAGAAATTAGATAGAAAAATCAAGCAATGTCAAGGAGTGTGATGGAAAACTCTTTAAATTGCTTCTTTACGATTGAATGATTTCATATGCATTAGTGTAAGGGATGTTTACGAATAGAACAATTTCGTGATCATTATTATATTTTTGCTTCTTTATTTTCGTGTCTACTGTAGATGTGAGATTTGACCTACCCCCAAAGACAAGCTAACATTGAGTGGCTTTGTTTCAGCAAGCTTGGGCGGTAATAGCAATTTTTTAATTTAAAAATTTCTAGGAAGACAGCAAACTGCAATTTAAAACAATTCAGTGAACAAAATTTTAACGTGTGAGTCACTGCACAATGGTTAGCTCTATCCTTGCTTCGTGTAAACAATGCTTCAATTCCATAAACATCAATGGTAGTTTTCAGCAAACAAATATCTCAATTATGCTCATCAGTGGACAATATTCACAGCCGTTCCATCAATTGCAGAAATGTTTGGTATTTGTGACCAATAACAAAAACTTCAATTCTGTGCATCTATGTTTTTTCCACACCTGGTTAGTCAAAGATTTGTATTTTTACCTGGATCTTCTCACAATATAACTTGGAGATTTGAAGTTACCTCATCCATAATTGTACGTGTTTGATCCTTTATCCCTCGTGGTTCTACTGCTGCACAACGACTTGTAACGATAACTGGTAATGGTGAACCGCGATATGATTCATCACCTTTAACATTTCAAGTTTTTGAACCTGAAACTCTGATGTTAAAGAATGTCGATCAAACAGTGGTGTTTACACATTTACTATCGTAGCTAATACTGTTGACACACAAAGAAAGTAAATGTTTATATTGCCTGTAAGTTTTTATTTTGGTGTTTTTTGTCTGATGAGTAGTCTGCCGAAATGCATAGTGTCTTGCAGCTTTAAAAACAATTCTTTAAAATTGTTTGGTTAGTGTTCAGGTTTTAAACAGTTCTTTTAAGAACTATTACGTTATTATTTTAACCATTCACCATGGTATTTGCTATTTTTTAAACAATTTTAACTTCTAATATACCCGATTAAAAAGAGCAAAGTCGTCTGACGTCATCCATGTACAGTCCTTTGCTAAACAGAAGTTTGCATTCCAACCATCTGAATTGAAGTTGCTTGGGTTGAAGTGGTAAAAGTTAAAGGACAACTTGGTTATTTGTCATTTGATTCACTGTTTTACGAAATCAAAAATTTCTCAATGATGCATGCCCCCTGGGACTCGTTAAGAACTTTCTCAATCTAGCCACGTTTGGTATTTTCAGCTAAAAACTGCAGGATAACATCATTGGTAAGATAGATAGGGTAAGCAGGGGGCGGATCAAGCTTTTGCAGGGCCCCCGGCGATTCCAAAGTCCCCCCCCATCTGGAATTCTTTGTAGACAAAGTATTAGAAATTTTTAATTGTGCATTAAAATTGTGAAAATTTCTAAGAATATTTCAGCAAAAGTGATTTATACAGATGTTATTTTTCACAATGATTTTCTTACAAAATCCACTTGTGGATGTTCATCGACTTCAAGAGCATTGTAATCAACTAGGAAATGGATATTGGCACAGCGTGTCGAAGTATACTTTCACAATTTATACATTTATCTAAAATCAGCATTAAGTCATATGTAAGGATAAAATTACAGAATAAAGATCGTGTGGCTGGTATTCTGTTTTTAAAACAACTCTGGGCAATTTGCGTGGCTTGTCATGAGAGAGGTTTTGATAAAATATGATCGCTCTGTTACATATGACAGCGTTGTCACGGCGTTTACATTCTTTTCATTACTTATATAAATATTTGCACAACATGAGATCCGGAAATAATTTTGAAATAAGGAAAATTAGCTGGTTTATTTAAGAAATACGTGAAGGCTTTTCACCAGCTTAGTTACTTCAGTATTTAAGGTAAAGTGAACCATTTAAAATGTTAACAAATATTGTTGGACAAGATTATTTGTTACATGTTTGTAATTGTAGATCGTCCAGGTTAGTATAGTCCTGAGAAAGACTGTTTTTGTTGTTGTTGACTGACGTTTCGACAACCTTAGCGGTAGTCATCTTCAGAGTCAAAATCAACCATTTTCACTCTGAAGATGACCACCGCTCGATCTACATTTACAAACATGTAACGATACTTCCGGGTTCAAACCATTTACTGTAAGATTTTTTGTTAAATAATTTCATTGACATTTTACGGAATTTCCTGTGGAATTAAGAAGTTGTCTGAGATGTATCATAGTGGAAAGTTCTTTAGTACTTCCGCAAAGTACAAAACAAAAAAATCTTGTTTTACTGACAACAACAGAGGATTTTTGCCATGAATTTACACCGAAATACAATGTTTTCCATCGAAAATTTTGGAAGTTTTACTGTTGCTCTTGTTTCCTTCAATATTAATGGTGATAGGAAATTAAAAATATACATAAAATATGAAGGAATACATCATATATTTCTGTACTATTTCTATGACTTTACTTAAGTCACAACTTCACCTTAATCTTTATAGACAGAATACAAGATGGAAAAGTTTGGCTTCCTTTCATTTCTTTTGTTCTGTTGGATTTCATCTTGTCAAGGTATTTATTAGTTTATTAGATCATTAAGGAAGTAAATGGTTATTTTTGTCAAATAAAACTGTGGAATTTGCTTAGAAATTTAAGGTATATTGACTAAAAAATTTACTTAATTCTTCATTATGTGTACAATGACCATAACCAGTTCTGCATTGAATAAAATAATTTAAAAGCAATACCTTGCAGTATTTTAGAAGACGAAGAGTGTTTTTTACCTTCCAAATACATGCATGTAATGGTTATTTAGCAAATAAGTAAGAATATCTCATTCATGATTCGACAACAGAATCTTTTGTGGTAAAAAGTGATAACACTTGTTCTTGTGCAATAATATCAAATGTGTTTCATCATTATAAAATATGTTGCTCTATGTGGCTGAAGTGCAAATCTAAATTATAAATTATTGAATATTTATATGTCTGTTATTATTTATCTATTGATGCTCATACCAACATGTCGACATGTCATGTACCAATGCACTTAATCATTTGTTGATTAGAAATTGACCTCAGTCATTTAGTTTGATTTTTTCCATTAAGTTTTCAAAGTTCACCACTTTTAAGGATTTAGAGATTTTAGCTTCTTCTGTAGCATTGCTTGTTTTGTTCTTGTAAGTAAAAGATCACATTTGGTCTTGATGTTGTCACATTAGTTTGTACAGCTCAATTTTAACCAAAAAAAACTTAGTTATCAATTACACAATTTTTTTGGAAACCAGAGACTGTAGGGTGTTCATAATTTCTCTCATATACATCATAGTTGGAAACTGCTTGCTGTCTTTTGATATCTGGTTGAAGTAATGTTCATCTTTTTATCAGTTTCAATCAACAAGGTTCTTACTGATACATGTAGAGGTACTTGTTACAGTGTTCTCTGCTACTGAACTCTCAGCATTGAGCTTAACAGTTAAACCTTTCTTTCCTTTTTCTCTATGTCTTTATTCATGGCCACCATGCATCCATGACATCTCCTGGGCTGTGCATTTCACTCTCGACTTTCATGGATAAATTTCATGAAAAAGATCCAGGATGCCACTTTTTCCTTGTGCTGGAACAGGTACACAAAATTCACTTAACAGACATCCATCTTGTTCATTTAATCTTCTTTCAGCATTAAAATGGCTAATTTGTTGGCTAAAAACTGCATCTTTCAGAGTCCACTGTCTAATATTCTATCTCATGTCCCATGCTTTCACAGGGCTCTATAGTTTTGGTTGTCAGATTCACAATCATATTTGTATGTATGCCAAAAGACAATCGCTGAACTCTGCCGACGTCATTTTTGGCACAGCTTTATCCCATTTGAAAAATATAAAGTACCGGTACCGTATATATTTGTTTGTGTTTGTTCCGCGCTCTTCAAATATTGGGAACTTTAGATGCGGCGCTCATTCGGGTGCAGTGCTTAAGCGAGTAAATGTGGTAACAGTTTTTTCTGTATAGATCTTGAATTGATGATCATAAAGGAATTGACATTTTTTCTTTACTGCACAAGGCAATGACAATCCTTCCTTGTTAAGCTGAGTATATATCTTTACTGACAAGGTCAACGTCTTTGAAGCTGTTGTTCTTTCGTCTCTGTCCGTCATTTTATGAGATATAGCACTTCTTCTATTCCATAAGGTAGCTAAAGCCTCACATGATGCCGTAAACTTTTCCTTTATGTTCTAATGAACTAACAGTGTCCTCTGCTATTGTAAGAAAGTCTTTAATCATTCAAAAGCTTTAAACTGTCCGTGCCTCAATTCCATTTCTCGCACATTTACATTGACTTGACTCTTTTGAAAATCTCGTTATGAAACTTAACATAAATGTATCATATAAACTGTTTCAACTCCATAACTCAGGTGTTGGTGCTTCTTTTAATGCCTTGCCTTTACTTAGCACGCCGTTCAGAGTGCTCTGGAGTCAAGAGGGCAGTTAATGGTTAAACCTTATCATATTTTCTTACATTTATGGAATCTCTTGATTTTAAAATGGAAGATTGCGTGATCACATGATCATAACCATAACACTCCTTGTATTCTTCACTCCGTCTACTGTACTTTTTATTCATGGTAGTACTTGATATTGTGTCAACTGTATCTTTATCCACTGTCAGTGGCGTGCGGTCATGCAAGCGTAGGCAAGCGCCGCTTGCCTAAGCATTTTACCGAACAAAAATTTTTTGGATCAATCTCTGAGCAAAATCAGTTTAAATTTTTCTGTTCTAAACAATGTCAATGTAATCTTTTGTCTAAATTGTCTTTACAGTTGAAATGCTTGCTATTTATACGCGATTTACTGTCGTGGTTTTCGGTTTCACTTTGCTACACTTGTAAGATGAGTCAAGTGTATTAAATTAAGTGGATTAAATTAATTATTTATTAACCAAGGCAAGCGCGCTTGCCTTCGGAGCTCAATTTGAACATTTGCGCATGCGTTAATCTAGATTTGGAGGCTTCTTATTCGAGGAATATCGAGAAAAGGCAAGCGGCGCTTCTAAGGGCGTCGCTTGATAGCGATTGGTCAACAGTCTTGTACGCTCGCAATTTTAAACACATATCAGCGCACGAATAATATTCGTATATTCAACACATTGGACATCCGAATTATTCACGCCGTTAATGTTATCGTTTATTAAAAGATGACTGAGAGCGAAAGGTAATGTCCTGATTTCTAATTCAAAGTAGTAGTAGATTTCTAATTTATGTATGTAGAAGATATTATCTGTAGCATGTTATACTTTAGCGTTATATAAGTCTTGCGTATGAGCTCTGAACGTGATTTCAATGTACTAGAACGCTATTAAATTTTGTGATTATTTTATTCACTAGCAAAGAAGCTATTTACAACAGTCGTGAGTAACTGAGTATTCTATATGTTAGAATTTATTTACAGGCTTTTTATATATTTTGATAAACAAGGTGCAGTTATTACACAGCGGATAATGTACTTGAAATTTGAGTAGTTTTACGTAATTATAAAGTAAAGTGCGTATTATAAGTTTAAGTAGCGCGTTTGAGTAAGTGTAGGATTGGCTATTTCCTCTATTGTTAATACATGAATCTAGATGAGTAATGTACGCACGTTATGTATGTCACTACAAGATATCATGTAACTGATGTAAGGTATAAATAAGATTGATGTTCCTATAAAATATATAGCATAGGAATTTTCATCCTTTTATGTTCTACTTCTACAATTCGGTATTTTCACGACACCTGTACAACATGACTGAATACATTGTGGAATCACTGTTATCCCGCTCATTTGGATTGAGACCTTTTTCCGAGAAACGAGAGATCGTCGAAGGTGGCCGTCCCACTCCTGAGTTGCAAGGACTACATACAACATCCAAGCGAAGGGGTAAAGTCTTTATTCGAAGTTTTCAGACGTCAAATTACGACAAGTACAAATGGCTGGCTGGCTCCTCAAAATTGAATAAGTTATTTTGCTGGCCGTGTCTTTTGTTCAACTCAACAGACAAGACAGTCTGGTGCAAGAAGGGATACGATGATTTGGCCAACCTGTGTAATGCCGTCAACAGACACGAGAAAACGAAGACACACTTGTCCAGTTGCCTAATGAATGCCAGTTTTGGGCGTACACGCATCGACATGCAGCTAGACGAACAGGCCCGTCAACACATCTCAGCTCACAACTTGATGGTGCACAAGAATAGAGAAGTACTTCGCCGTTTCATTGATGTTGTTTGCTTTCTTGGCAAACAGGAACTTTCTTTCAGAGGTCGGGTGGAGCTGGAGGAGTCTGCCAACAGGGGCAATTACGTCGAATTGATAAAACTGCTAAGTGCATATGACCCCACGCTTGAACAGCATCTTCATACAGCAACCGTGTTTTCTGGACTTTCTAATCGTATCCAGAACGATTTGATTGTTGCTGTCAAGGACGTTATGTTGAAAGCAATAAAAGATGAAGTGATGAGGAGCCCATTTGTCGCTATTTCCCTGGATGAAACCTCCGACGTTAAGACCTTATCGCAGCTAACAACTATAGTTCGCTATGTCAACCCAGAGGTAAAGCTGTGGAGCGCTTTCTTGGATTTACCGATGTAAGTGAGGATAGAACTGCGGCTAGACTGAAACAAGAAGTCGGTAAAACCCTGAACGAGTACGGATGCGGCGAAAACTGATTGCCCAAACGTATGACGGTGCGAGTGTGATGTCAGGAGAACTGTCCGGTTTGCAAACACGAGTAAGAGAAGACTATCCACATGCTCTTTTTATCCACTGTTGCGGACACGCATTAAATTTGGTCCTTGTTCAAGCTGTCTCGTCAACTAAAGAGTGTCGTATATTTTTTAAAATCGTCACTGGTCTTTCATCCTTTTTTCACGCCTCGTCCAAGAAAACATACCTGTTGGACACAGTTGTCGGCAGACGCATTCCCACTGGAACAGCTGTTCGATGGCACTATCAGAGCAGGTTAATCCATGCTGTACTGGAGACAAGAGCAAAGCTGCTCGAAGTTTTCGAATACATCATCGAAAATGATGACGAGTTTGACGGTACGACGTTAAACGAAGCGAGGGGCTACCGACAAGTTCTTGCAGATTTCCAGTTTGTGTTCTGCCTTAAAATATTTTCAGAAATATTTGGTCTTACGGATGTTTTGTATAATATCATTCAGAGTAAGCAGTTCGATATTGTCTTCTGTGTCACGAAAGTTCGCGAGACGAAAGATAAGATTCAAGAACAACGAACAAAATTCGTAGATTATTGGAATTTTACGTCAAGTATCGTCAAAGTAGCACTGAAACGCGGGCAAAGTGAAGAGGATGTAAAGGCGTCCTTCCGTCAAATGTTTTTCTGTGTAGTCGATACCATTGTCGTGCAGATTGACTCTAGATTCGAAAGTCTTAACAGCAGAGCATTCGTTTCTTTGTTGGATCATTCAAAGCACGAATTGTACAGCCGGAATTTTCCCGAACGAGAGCTGCAATCGTTGCAAGATTCATATGGAACATTCTTTAATCTTCAAGCACTAAAAGTGAACTAATCGTTGTATACGCATCTGCCGAGCTCAAATCGAAACCTGTTTTTGATATGATATCAAAAATAATCGAACTTGACTTGAAAGCCTGTTTTCCAGAGGTGTACCGATTGTGTCAGCTCATTCTTACTATGCCAAGTACGTCCTCCTCTGCAGAAAGATCATTTTCGGCTCTCAAGCGTATCAAAACGTATCTTCGCAGTACACAAGGGCAAGAGCGACTTTCTGCATTGGCTACAATTTCAATCGAGAAGGAGATGTTGGTAAGTTTGCAGGAAGCCACGATTCTATGAGGACGTTATAAAGGAGTTTTGCGCAAAGGAAAGACGGATGGAATTTACATTTAAGTAAATCTGTTGTAGGATTTTGGACTATTTCGTTCTGTTACTTCTTCACTACAATAGAAATGCACGCGTAGCCATTTACTTAAAACGACTTTATATCACAATACCACATGTAATACTTTTAAACCGTAATTGTGATATATACTCTATAAAGTTTTGAATTTTTAGATTTTTCAATACTGTTTCAGTCATGACAGATACATTTTTCGACAAAGTACTCCCAGAAATCGCGGGAAATGCGCTCCAGTAGCCTTCAAAATCCAAAAATTTTCTGGGGGAGCATGCCCCCAGAACCCCTAGATAGCTTCGCAGCATGCCGCGAACCTCACCCCCAGCGCTTGCCTATTAAATTCGGTCACCGCACGCCACTGTCCACTGTCTTCATTTTTTGTGTAATTTTCATCCAACATTAGTTCAGTGAGCAAACGTCTCTGTGTACAGTGTTTCAGTGAGTAAACGTCTCTGTGTACAGTGTTTCAGCTGATTTGGACCTTCCTAAAAAAGTCTTCCCGCTGGTGAATTTGGACTCACCTTGCGGAAGTAATAAAACATGTTTGATATAAATGAAAGTGACTTTTTAAATCATCCGTTAAAATAAATAAATAAATTTTCATCCACAAAATGAAAAATGCCCCAATAAGAAAATTTCGCGTAACAGACTTCATTAAAATTTATTCAGAAACGACCGTATTCACCATGTTTTTCATGGGAACAAAACAATCTTGTTAAGTTGGAGTCTGAATTTTAGCGTGGCTTATTTCTCTGTAGGGGGTACATATCGTCTGTGTCATAGGTCCTAGACTAATCGATGTCTTAACAGTACACCTAATGAACACCAAACTCGAAATGTTCTGATATCGACATCAATTCATCCCCCTACACCCGGTTGAACTTCTAAACATTCACAACATCTTTTAACTCGTCAAACTTTCTACGTTTTCCTTCCTAAGACTTAATAAATAGAGCGATTTTATCTTCATTTTCAATTTTTTCGCCTTAAAGAAATGAGTTATTTTCTCCACATATTGCGTCAAAGCTTAATGTCATCACTATTTTACTATGCGTAACCTTCATTGTCTGTGTAATAAATTGATTCACGCGTAGTTGAATACTGACTTAAATAATTTAGCAGCTGGTATAAATATATAGTAACAATGATTACACTTTAACAACATTATCATTGCAATACTGCAATAGTTTATTTCAAGGTCATTATTTTTCTCTTTATAATTGTGGTGTCTTTGTGGAACACCTTCAAAAACCTGAATTCTTCTGCCTTTGTATGTTCATTTAAAGAGCCTAATGCTCATTAAGCTTTGGTAGTCGTTGTTAAGATTAATAAGATGTTTCTTATGTTTCTTAATGGCTCACACTGACTTATTTGCCATTGTCTCATGACACATCGGGGCCTCTCCTGGAAATCAAAACGGGCCTTTTATTGTACACATCTAGCTGTATGATATCAATGTGACTGAAATTGAAAAAAATTCTTTGATCTCTTTACTTGTGAAATAAATTACAATTAAAGAAAACAGTCAAAGAAGTTCAAAGCAAACAAAAAAAAAGCAAAAAAATGTCCAGGAATGTGTAACTACTTTAAAGTTTTAAACTAACATCAAAGTCATCAGGAATGGAACGACTTCTCTTTTTTATAACACTAAATCATTTTACTCGGCTAGCTTAACGTCGCTTTAAACAAAACTTTTGATGCATTTTGAATTTCATAATTTTAAAAGACCAAGACGAAACACTACATTAAATATTAAATGAGTATGTTGGGTTTCATTCCTTCTTTCATTCTTGAAAATATTTCTGGACTTCCTGTTGTATTGTTTAGTTACCAAACTAAGAAGGGCCTGTTTACATGGGAATAGGATACCATACTTGCAAGGCTATCTTTTTGTGTGGGGTGACTCTACCATTGATCGATCTGTGTATTACTATTAATGACAGCAACATCAGCATGTTGTAGACTTGATTGCAGATGAAACTTTTTGGCTTCCTTGAGGCATATTTATAAAGATCCATAATTCAGTGTAAGACCTCTGAAAATTGTTTCAAATTCATTTTCATTATATTATATTCACATTGAGTGTTTTTTTTTCAATGAAGACTTAACATTCATGGAATAAAAAGCTTCTTTGCCAATTCGAAAACTTCCTTGTAGATGGTGGTGGGGCTCTAGTTTTATTGTTTGTCTCTGTAAAGTCATCACAGTAAAAACAAAAGGCCCAAAAATGGGGCCAAAATATTGACCCCAGAACGGCCCCATAATTTAGAGCCAATTTTGGCCCTTTAAAGAGGAGCTGAAACAGCCCCAGGTAAGAGGACCAATTTAGCCCCATTATCTCATCAAATTGGCAATGGCTAAAAAGCAGCCCCTTGCCCTGGAAAGAAATGAAATTACTGAAAGCTTACAATAAACAAGACTCATATAATATACGTAAGCACATAAGTGCTTAACACCTTCGTTAAAATACTTCACATGGACATATTTTTATCTCACTCAAATTAAACTTCACAAAAAAGAATTGAAATAAAACATAATCTATATACCATGCATATGCATTCATGATTAGTTGAACACATTTGATAACCCTCCAACTAAACTTTTCACAGAAGATGGACACTTCTCTGGGATAATTCCCAATAATGCCATGTCAAGAAAGCTATACACATTCTTGCCATCAATGTATTGTATATTGTATATATAGTACGTGGCCAACAAAGCAACCAAAGCATCGCCAATCTTTTTGGTTGTTACATGGCACAAAACTATTCCTTCTGCCACCACATATATAATGTCACTTTGATAAAGGTCATCCACTACCAAAATACAAGGTTGAATTTGCGTTCTTATTTTTTCATCGAGGAAAGCGCCATTCTACGATAAAAAGACAGGAGAAAATTTAGAAAATTAGCTTGAGACTACAAAATAAAGTCGTAAGTGTCTACTTTCATTAGGGTTCACAAGTTACTTTTTGTCATGTGAGAAACAAAAATGAAGTAGTATGGTAATACTCATTTTATAGTAAAGATATAGTGCCAGTTTTACCTTAACAACTTTGATAACAGCTTCTTTAACATGAGGCGTCCTCCTGCTGTTTGGCTGCTTGAAGACAGTTTGAGCGATTTCGATAGCTGCTCTACCAGCACATTCGCCTAAAAAATAGCAAACACTGCTACACAAATGTTGATCGAGAAACAACTGCTGATCCTTCTTAGTTTAATTTCCTTCAAGAGAATTTCTGATGTGTATGAAGTTGATTATCAGCTGAAATACCTTCTTCAAGGATACCACTTTTAATAGCATTGTCAAGATCATTGCAGTACTACTCCCACTTCACTTTCTGAATCCTGTCTGTTCACATAACCAGACACATGTTTTGCCTAAATGTGATATTCACAATTACAATTAATACCAATATTTACTGATTTAAAGTATGCAGTGTGCATTTTCATAGCAAATATCATCACATTGTAAAGTATTGCCTATCAATGTGCTCAAAAGTGCCATTACTTCATCATAAAGCAAAGAACAAATTCCATTTTTAATGAAAACAGTGCATTTCTTAAGGTTCCCTAAGGCATATTTTCTTGTAAATGTGAGAAATATGATAACTGGAGTTGCAGGTTTACACTTTGAAGTATTTTCAACTAAAAATAGGCTTTTTGTTGACCAGAATGATTGAAGCATATGTAAAAATGTGTTTTTCTTTGTTCAGAATTAGTATAGGGGCAATATTAAGTATTGAAGCTGAGTTACAGCAAACAACAAGATTCATGAGTAAAGACTTAGATAACAAGGCGTATAAATAAAAGAAATAAATATTTTGTTGTTCATTTAGGAAATATATAGCTAAGTACATCTTGAATTTATGTGATACTTCTAAGTTCACTAACTCTTTATATTGAGAAAAAAAACAGCTAAATAATCTCAAATGGGTTCAACAAAAAATCTTACAAAAATTTTTTGAGAACTAAAATATCAGATCTTTGTCATAATATGTGATTTAGTTTGTTCAAAAGCAATTAAAACTGCTAAAATGCAAAAAATACATTCGTACAAGACAATACCTGATATAATTTGTTTTCTGCCGTTCACTCTTACGACAATTGAATCACTTTCAAAACCATTACAAACAAAGCAAATGGTCGTCTTCAAAAACTCTATACTTTGAATGATAATAGAATATTATTTTTCCTGCAATATCATAGTTATCTACGGCCGTTATCATAGTGAAAACAGCAATCGAAACGCGCGTGCATCATGAAATAGTTGGCCGCCATATTTGTATTGTGTCACCCGATTCGATGCAGTCATCAAGTTGCTCTCGAACCAATTTGGCACCAGTTGGAGAGCAAAAACAACCCTCATGGAGTCAAAACGGTCCCTCTTGTCTGTTTTAGCTCTCATTGTTAGCCAATATGGCTAGCAATTTCAAAATCCAAAACGACCTCATGGGGCCAAATTGGCCCGTATATTTCTATTTTGGCACCAATTGTAGAGCAAAAACAACCCTCATGGAGCCAAAACGGCTCTTGTGTCTGTTTTAGCCCTCATTGTTAGCCAATACGGCTAGCAATTTCAAAAGCCAAAGCGACCTCATGGGGCTAAAATGGCCCATTTTTTTTTACTGTGATGTAGTGCATCTTGTGTATAATTTTATGCTTTGCAAGCAATTTATTTTCCCTGTTGTGCAAGTATGTTAAGTAGGTATGATTTGAACATAGCCCTACTGAAAGGGATTACCTTGTCTCAAACATTTTTATGGTTTATGAAATAAAAACATAACCCAACTGTTGTGGTAACCTTATCAATTTGATATGGAAACTCTAACACTCAGGGTTACCCTAGCACACATGTAAATGCTACATATAAAGCAATTTCACATTGGGTAACTTGCTTGCTAATGTAATCCATCTGCTAGGGTTACCCTACCTCCATGGGCCTAACAATCACTATGTTTTATCATGAATCATACTGTAAACATTTGCCCATAAGCCTTGAACTTATATAATTTTGTATGCCCTCTTTCTTGGGCTTGTATAGGAGGGTCTTATTTATGTGAAGCAAATGCTTAGATTATATTGTATGGCAGTCAGCACAGTATACATAACAACAACAACACAAACAAACAACATTTGTATACCGGCCAGTATTAATCCCCGCCAGGGGGGTTGACCGGTCCATGAATTTTTCCACGCCAAACGTCTCTATCTCTCGCCATATCTCTCGTTATACCCATCGCCTTCATATCACTGTTCACAGCATCCATCCATCTCTTTCTCGGTCTACCTCGTTTGCGGACTCCATCAACATTCATATGCAACGTTCTACGAATTTCAGCACTTTCTTCCCTCCTTTCCACATGCCCAAACCACCTCAAACGCTGGCGCCTTACCCAATTCTCGATACACTCAACACCAACTCTTTCTCTAATCTCTTCACTTCAAATCCTATCCATCAACGTTACACCACACATCATCCTAAGCATTCTCCTTTCCGTCGACGCCAATCTTCTCAGGTCCTCTGCTTTCGGCGCCCAACACTCTGCTCCATATCCCAAAACACTTCTAACACATGCCTTATACAATTCTCCCTTCTGCTTCAACGAAGTCGACTTTCCGCACAACATTCCCGACAACTCTCTAAAACTCCACCACGCTGCTTGAACTCTGTTCCTCACCGCTTGCTCCACCATCATTTAACACATCGCCCAGATATTTAAACTCCGATACACCTTCCAAACTCACGTCACCCAGTTCAAACCGTTCAATCGCGACTCGCCCACCACTTCGACACGTCCCGCACTCAAAATCAGTTACTCTTGTCAATGCACCACGGACACCTGAACATCTTCCATGAACCCACTTTGCATTTCCACATTATCGAATTCACTCCAACTCTTTTCCACACACACCACATGGCCATTTATCACTGTCCTTCACCTCCACCTGCCTCGAGCATCTCATGCCCTTCGTCTTTGCCTCATTCACTTTCAGTCCCTTGACTTCTATTGCCGTTTTCCATTCTCGGTACCATTCCATCACTTTCTGCTTCGACTCCGCCACCAAGACAATGTCATCTGCATACAACAAACACCAGCATCCTTCTTTTCTTCTCACTTCCTCTGTCAGTACATCCATCACACAAGCAAACAGTAACGGCGACAAGACTGAACCTTGATGAACACCAACTTTACCTCAAAACACCAGATCTAACACCTTCCTCCGTAACCACCGCCTCTACACCTTCATAAGTCTCCATAACTGCCCGAACCATATTCTCTGTCACACCTTTCTTACGCAGCGTACTCGATCACCTTTCGGAACTCTATCAAACGCCTTCTCCAAATCTACAAACACCATATACAATTCTCTGTCCTTCTCCAAAATTCTCCTGCAGCTGCCTCAACACAAAACACGCATTCGTTCCTCTCCCCGGTATGAATCCATACTGCTCTTCCCCCATCCGAACAACTTCCCTCAACCTTCTTTCAAACACTCTCTCTACTATCTTCAACGCATGCTCCATCAGCTTAATAGTCCTGTAATTCCCACATACCGTCGCTGCTCCTTTTCCTTTGTACAGCGGGACCACTAGACTCTTTCTCCATGTACTCGGCATCTTTGAGCCCCTCAAAACCTCGTTCGCTACATTACACAACTCTCTCACGCATAGTTCATTGTCCAACATTTCGCTACCCACTTCACTCGGTCCCGTCGCCTTTCCTTTCTTCATCTTGCGCAGCCGCCACCTCATCCACAGTCACTATTTCCCACGGCCCCAAAACTTCATCCGCTTCAACTTCTCCATTCCACTCATTCTCTACATTCATCAAACGGTCACAGTACGCCCTCCACACTTCTAACCTGTCTTCCAATAACACCTTCAACTCCCCATCGTGGTTCTGCACGCCGGGAGCACCAAAATATCGTTCCTCTCTTCTTCTTCTAGCAGTTCTAAACAACGCTTTTCGTCCATTCTCCTGCATTTTTTCTGATGCCTTTCTATCGCTTTAGCCACCTCCTTTCGCGCCTTTTTCTTGAACCGGATGTAATCGATCCTATCTGCTTCAGTCCGCGACTTTCTCCACCTTTTAAATGCCAACTTCTTCGCGCCAATCACTTCGCTGACTCGTTGATCCCACCACCATGCCTGTTCTTCTACTACACCGCCTTTACTTCTACAACATACCTTCTCCGCTGCCTTTAAAACACCCTTCTCCAAGCACGTCCATCGCTCCTCCACCGTCTCACCCTCAACATTCAATGTCGCAATTTCGTCACGGAAACACTGCTTCCCTTCATTCGATCGTAACTTCCATAGCTTAAGCCTGCCTTTACCCTCAACCTTTCTCCTCTTCACCTTCCTGATTCTCCAGTCCATGACCAGCAGCTTGTGCTGGGTCACACATTCTTCTCCTGCAATCACTTTTGCATCCTTAACGTTTTTCCTCTCTTCTTCATTCACCAGTATATAATCCAGCACAGTATACATAACACAGTCTTTATTGACAATAGTATGAAAATTCAACTGACAAAACATTAAAACATAGTAAAAGTATGCGTAAACAGTTTGCAACTACATTAATTCTTATCCTGTAATAAATATATGCTTGTGGGCTTTTCTGTGGACTGAGTTGAAAACTAAACTAACTTCGAGTTGCAATAGTTATAAACAGTGAGTGAAAGATAAAAATTCATTCAAAACTAAAGCATTGTAGTTGAATAAAGAAGAATTTCTGTTCACTATTACTTAAGAATTACACAAAATTACTTTCCTGTACAGCTGTCTTTTCCTAAAGTACAATTTGCTAAAACAATGTCGCTCATCATATATAACCAATGTTTCTTTTGTAGTTTGTGTATAGACAGAAATACTTTAATTGCATAGTTAAATGATTTAAATTTGAAGTTTATTCTGTTAAGAACATTCGAAAAGTTAGCCCACAAATTTGGTTGTGCTATGTAAATTTCAGATCATAGTCATTGCTCATTTTTTTGAAATCTATTGTTTTTACAGCTAGTGAACTCATGAATAATTTGCATAGCAGAACAAAAGATATGCCACTGGTCACATACAATAAATGTAATGTGAGGTGTAAATGTATCCAATGATTCACAATCTTTAGGAAACAGTATTTATGTTCATCTTATGCTTTCCCAATCAAGTCAGGAAAGAAAAAATGTTTACTGTGTTTTCACAGGCTTATGTAAACTGAGGAGACCTTTTGGAGAACTCAAGATCTGATCAGTGCAAAGCAGGTTTTGCACTTGCTTGAGCATTCTCACAAAGATCTCAGAGGTTTGCATAAGATTTTCGAGGTTTGCGTTTTAATGAATGGTTCGCAAAACCTCTTTGATTGATTGAGGTTGAACTAAGGTCAGTGTTGAATTCATGATGGTGGTAGCGAATAAATTACACTATTAAGCTAATATATCTCAAGTTTATTATATGTTCGCCATTGCGTTACATGTGCTCGACCCGACTGAATATATATCATAGCATGCAGTAAAAGTCCCATAAGAATGTTCACGTGTCTATAAGTAAGTTAACTTAAGGAAATATCAAGTTACAATGTTTAACCTAACACCCCCACTTAAACATTAGTTTCTTTAGCTACAAATAAATGTATTACATTGGTAAACAAAGCAAAATCTAAAATTATTTACAAGATCTGTTACCAAAAACAGTAGACATAAAAATTTTTAATTTTTGTGCAGATATTGGTTTAGTGAACATATCTGATATAATATCACTTGACATAACATATTTTACATTAATTAGACCCTTTCGTATTTCTTGCCTAATAAAATGATAGCGAATATCAATATGTTTGGACCTTTGATGTTGCACAGGGTTTTTGGCTAGAGCTATCGCACCTTGATTGTCACAAAACAAACTAACAGGATTTGAGGATTCTATTGGAAAGTCTTTTAAGAGTTGCAAGAGAAATTTTGCTTCTTGAATAGCAGAACTTAATACTGTATTCTGCCTCACATGTGGATAAAGCAACAGTAGGCTGTTTTCTACTTTTCCATGAAATCAAGGGACCAGTTTTATTTAGTTGGAAACCATATCCCGTTATACTTCGTCTATCCACTGAGGAACCCCAATCAGCATCACAATAACCCATTAGAGACAGAGGCTGTTGAGATTTTCTGAAGACAAGCCCTTTTTCTGATGTACCTTTTAAGTAACGTAAAACATGCTTTGCAGTGTTCATGTCAGATGCTGTAGGAGCAGACAGATGCTGAGACAGCTTAGTCACACTATAGCATAAATCAGGTCTAGTTGATGTCATTACATACACTAAATTTCCTACTATCTCTCTGTGGAACTTGCTATTTACTGGTGGTGATTCTTCAGAGTTCATTTTATTAGAAATCATCTCACATGGTGAAGATCTAGGTTTACAATTTTGCATGTTAAACTTAGCTAGAATCTTCTCGATATACTTTGATTGACTCATTATTATCTCATTTTTCTCACAGGTAAATTCTATACCTAGAAACCAAGAGAGGACGCCCAGGTCTTTCATTTTAAAACAACTACTAAGTTTCTGCTTTACCTCTGCTAAGCACTCTGCACTACTTGATGCTATTATTATGTCATCTACCCAAATGATTAGAATTATCACTGAAGTATCAGTTAACTTGACATATACACAATTATCCGACTCAGATCGACTAAAACCTTCACTTTTTAGGTAAGAGTCCAGTAAATTGTTCCAATTACGACCACTCTGTTTTAACCCATATAGAGATTTCTTAAGTTTAAGCACAAGATTTTCTCCATTATTTCTCTTTTTAACAAAACCGTCAGGTTGTTCCACATAAAGATCACAATCTATGGGGGCATTAAGGAATGCAGTCTTAACGTCCATTTGGTGTACAGTTAGATTATATTGTACAGCTAATTGCATTAATATCCTTACTGATGTCATTCTGGCAGTTGGTGAGAAAGTTTCATGATAATCAACATGTGGGATTTGGGAATACCCCTTTGCTACGTAACGAGCTTTAAATCTTTCTTCCCCATTTGGAGCAGTTTTTATGGCGTACACCCATTTCCCCCCCACAGAATTCTTATTCTCAGGCAAAATTGCTGGTTCAAATGTCTCATTTTCTTTTAAAGCTTTGATTTCCTCTTCCATGGCCTGTTGCCATTTCTTAGAGTCATTAGAAGCCATTGCTTCTTCATAAGACTTAGGAGCATCTACAGCTCTATAGCAGTAGTCAATGGTGAAATTTACATTGTTTTTCTCAATCTCACTTCCATCTACTTATTGCTCTAAATATCTAGGTTTTGTATGCTCATGTCTTGGATATCTATTTATGTGTGGTTGTTCAGTGGATGTGTTTAGCTCATTTTCGTTTACTTCAACTGGAGGATTCTCATTAACTATATTGAATTCAGTGGTGCTTGCGGGCATACCTACAAGTACTGGTTCATCAATCATTACTTCAGTCTTTGGTACATCACTTTCAACATTAAATTTGTCGGAAAATCTTACATTTCGGCAACGCTTAATAGCTTGGGTGCTTGGAAAATAAATGAGATAGGCTGGACCTCCCTTATCATAGCCTACAAATACACCTTGTTCTGCTTTTGCATCTAACTTTTTCTTTTCTTGTTTGTATGCATAGCAAATAGTGCCAAAAATATGCATGTTTTGAATATTTGGCTTGTGTCTAGTAAAGGCTTCAAACGGTGTTTTCTTAATCCTATGATTGAAACAACAGTTCCTTATGTACGCTGCGGTCATAACAGCATAAGCCCAAAATGTTTTTTGTAATTTGGATTGTAAAAGCATGCATCTAGCCATGTCAAACAGTGACCTCCAATTTCGTTCTACAGTCCCATTTTGATGGGGTGAATAGGGGGCTGATTTTTCATGTTTAATACTATGTTTGACCAAAAGATTCTGAAATTCTTGTGAAGTGAATTCTGTTCCGTTCTCGCTCCTAATGCGTTTTACCTTGCTATATGGAGTAATATCAGCTAAAATTTTTCAGTTGCCTTCAGGGTGCGAATTAACGGTGTGCAATGTGCAATTTGCACATCGTTTTGGCTAAAATGAAAATAATTGCACATCACTTTTTCAAACGATGTGCAAAGGTTTTCCATTAATTACTATCACATGTATTGAAAAAAAAGTTTTTAAAATCTTAGGCCATGTAAATGGCTATGTAGACACAATGTCATCAAATTCAAAAACGTCGTCACTTTGAGACTGTCAACAGTCGACATACTGGTCGACATACATGGTTCTTCTGATCATATACGGATGTAATACATATATAAATATTAATTTTTGCATTGCGTTGTTTTGTAGTTTGTACATCATTACTTTTTTTGGCATCATAGCTAATTTGAGTGTTTTCGATAAAATCAGGAGACATTTTCCTTCTGGTTCCTAAAAAACCTTTAAAATTTTCAAATTTGAAAAATAAGCCAAAAAGATTTTTGGGAGCGAAACGTTAGAAAAAAAAACCAAGAAAAAAAAACTGGCAACCTTGATTAACCGTATTTTTTGCTTTTACGCATTGTTTATAATATGACAAAAATATTTTTTGTTATAAGTAAACATCAATAAAACATATTAGATAATCAGAAGACAAAAGTAGCTATATTCGGTGCATGTTTCTCTTCTCGCTTTTGTTTTTCTTGCCATGATGGCTTCTTCGTCGAAAGGTTGTACTAGCAAAATTAACACAGTAAAAAAATGAATAGAAACATTAAATGCCGACTGGCTTGAATACGAGAATGATAGCCAAGTGGTGAATTCACTGCGCTGTAAAGTTTGTACAAACAAAGAGGACAGAATAACAAGTGCAAAAAATTTCTCTCGCACATTCATAACAGGATCAGCTGTTGTAAAGAAAAACACAGTGGTAAATCATATGAATTCTGATCAACATAAGATGGCAGTTAAGCTAAATTTGAAAGAAACGTTGAATGAGAAATATGTTGAAGAATACTTAAACGAAACTCCCATTGGGCAAGGACTCAACAAAATGGCAGTTGCCGATCACGAAAGGATGGAATATCTCTTTAATGCCACTTACACTGTGTGTAAAGAAGAGTTGCCTTTCAAAAAGTATATCCTCATTTGCGAGCTCCTAGAGAAGTGCGGCGTTGATCTAGGAAAATCGTATCGAACAGACCGATCAGCCGCTGAGTTGTCAAATCACATTTCTGGGGTCATGAAAGGAAATCTTGATGAAGATTTAGAGGATGCTAAATATTTGTCAGTTTTATGCGATGGCAGCACCGACACCAGTGTAAAATCACAAGAATTATTTTACGTGTTACATGTGAATAAGAACGGTCGTAGTACTTGCAAATTGATGTCGGTTGAAACAGTTGAAAACGAAGATGCTGCAGGGCTGAAGGAAGCTATGAAGGAAGCTTTTACCCGTTTTGGCATTACAAACTTTGAATCGAAACTAGCTGCAACTGGTTCTAGATGGGGCAAGTGTTAATATGGGGAGAAATACTGGTTTAGCTGCTCGTCTAAAAGAAGTCGCTCCCTGGCTCACTGTCGTCCACTGCTTTAATCACCGTCTAGAATTAGCTGCTGCCGACGGATTCAATGCTGCGTTTTTTGCACAAGTAGATGAAATATTGCGTCAACTGTTTTCTCTGTACCAGAAGTCACCCAAGAAAGTGAGAGAGCTAAAAAAACTAGCTGAAGTGTTTGGAGAAACTGTCTATAAGCCCATCAAAGCAAGTGGGACAAGGTGGATAGATCACAAAGTGCGCGCCACGAAGCTTTTTCAGCATCTTGAACAGGTAAAAATGACTAATTTTCCAACTTTTTCTGATTTCCATCAAATTTGCATCGCCTCCTTAAATTTTCTAGAATAATGTTTGCCTGTAATAACAGTAATAAGCATTTTTATTAAATTATTTGCCATGTATTATGTTACTTTTTGTTTCTTATGTAGGCCTCAACTACTTCACCTGATGCCCAAAAGCAGAAGATAAATGGATTCCTAGCTAAATGGAAAGACGCTCGTTTCCCAATGTATGCTTCTATCCTTGTGGACATTATTGATCCTTTGCGTGTTTTGTCTCTTGGACTACAAACTGACGACAGTGATCCAGTTAAAGCTTTAAGGAGAATCAATGAATTTGACTGGACTATGGTCAAGCTTCAAGCTAGTACGTTTGGCAAGGCTACTTTCGATAAATTTAGGAAGGATTGCAAACCTATTGGTGACGACAAGAACCAGATTTCGTATCAAGGTGTTGTGCTCACAAATTATCCCGTGCACTAAATGGAGCTGCGGGACAACGACAAGAGTGGATGGATGCGATTATCCTCTGTTTGGGCAATCGCTTTAGTAATTTTCAAGAGACACCAGTTTACAAACACCTTTGTCCAATTATACACACCCAGTCCTGGCCAGGTGAGGAAGTTAATTTGGTGAGCTATGGAGACGAATCGGTTACGCTACTTGTCGACCAATTCATTCAGCTTTTGAAGCATAACGGATGTGATGTGTCGCACGATACGATGCTGACAGAATGGAGTGGGCTTAAGTTGTTGATTTCAGAGACGTATGGCAGAGCTATACCATACTTAGATGTTTGGGCTGCCATTCTCTCTTCACCAATTAGTAAAGAAAAGTTTTCAAACGTTCTTAACATTGTGGAACTGTTATTAATTACGCCCATCTCTAATGCTGTGGTTGAGCGAATGTTCTCAACAATGGCCAGAATGAAGCCACACCTACGTAACAGAATGTCAAGAGAAAGATTGGACAGTCTGTTACGAATTAGTGAGGAGGGTCCATCAGTGGAAGATTATGTTCTAGCTCCCGCAATAGAGTGGTGGTATGAACAAAAGAAACGAAGGATTGGATATGGAGGCCATGCTTACCCAGAGAAGCGAAAGAAGAAAGTCGATACGTTAGACGCATCAAGCTGCAGCAAACAAGCTTATTTTTCGGACCAAGACTCGTCAGAAAGTGACTAGTCGTGTACTATATACATGATAACTTGTAAATATGTATACGTTGATACATTGTTATAAAAATAATACGTTCTAAAAATATTAATTTAGTAAATAGTACAGTATAATAATTAATGTAATATCATTTGATTATGCCTCTGGAGAAAAATTTTTGTCGAAAAAATTTGCACATCGTTTTTTCTCAACTAATTCGCACCCTGGTTGCCTTAATAGTGTCAGACTTATTCACTAGAAAATATATCATAGTTAGTCCCGAATAATCATCCACAAAAGCTAGTGCATAGCGATAATCATTTCTGGCTACAGGATCTATTGGACCTGCTAAATCACAATGGACTAGTTCTAGAATTGCATTTGCACGCCTATCTGGTTTTCTACTTCTGCTCTGAGTCATTTTTCCTTCTACACAAGTTTGACAGTCGAATTCTTCCTTCTTGTCTATTTTCATGCCATCAACCACATTTTCTAAAGCAATAATATCATTTAGGTTGCAGTGCCCTAAGATGTCGTGCCATTCATTTAAAGATTTTCTTTTGCCATTTTGCTTAGTCATGCTAGATGAGATTACACTATTCAAATAATATAACTTTCCTTTTCTCTGAATTGGAAATTCTTTCCCATTTGGGCTAACTAATTTAGCACAATCTGGCGAGAAAGTAACAGTGGCACCTTTACTAACTGCAGCATGTACAGAGAGAATATCTTGTTTATAGGATGGGACATAGAGAGCATCCTTAAGAAGAGCCTTATGCATTACACCATCATTATCACTAATTTCAATCTCCGCATCGCCCCTTCTTTGTGCAACCTTATTTGACCTTTTTCCATCTGCTAACAGAATGAAATGCCTTTCAGGAATGAAATTTGTGTCAAACCTAATAAATTTGCTCATTTCATGAACTATGTGTGTAGTTGCCCCACAGTCTACAAGTACATGGTTAACATTGTCAGCGTTCGTTATATCCACGTTGACATTGAATGCATATGAATGACCTTCATGGATGTCATTGTTACTAACATAATTATCTCTTACTGATTTAGTAGCATCGTTCGTATTCCTCGTTTTCTTCTTGTTCTTGCGACATTTTTCTGTGTTGTGGGAGCTGTTCTTGCACAAATCACACCAACGATTATTTGACTGACATTCTGATATTTTATGTCCTGGTTTTCTGCATCCGTAACAACCGATTTTTCTTTGCCGTGTCTGTTGCTCGTGGGTTTACCGAGAACTTCCATCACGCTGTCCTCCTTTTGGTTATCTTCATCTGAGAGCATTAGTGTTTCTTCGAAACCTCTCAGCGCGACTTTGAATTCGCTAAACGTTTGTTCCTTGTCTTTCTGTGTCACAACCGTCGAGAACGTTTTATATTTTTCAGAAGGCAATCCTTTGATTATCATGGCAATCAGCAAGCTATCGCTTATCGTTTCACCAGCAGATTTGAGAGACGTTGATGCCGTTTCTGCTCGCAGCATATAATCCGTAACTGTTTCATCACTTGACTTCTTTAGCGAGGTTAGTTCTGTATATAATGTTATCACACGTGGTTTGCCTTTCGAAAGATAGTGCTCGCGTAAGATCGCCAAAGCTTTTCTTCCATCGTTAGCAGCGTCACGAATGATGAGAGATAAACTTCTATCGTCCAATAGTTGTATCAGTTTAGCATAGGCATCGGCATTTTTCACAGCGTCTTCTTCTGTTTGTGTTGGTTCAGCGTCCGCAGGCAATGATGACAAGATTGTTTTACTCAGCTTCTTAAGTCTTAAATACCCAAGGAATTTTATTTCCCATAACTCATACTTTCTCTCGTCACCATCGAAAATTAGGCGGCTGTTGCTGGGCCCATAACCTGTTGAGCTCATGATGGTGGTAGCGAATAAATTACACTATTTAGCTAATATAATTCAAGTTTAATATAAGTTAGCCATTCCGTTACATGTGCTCGACCCGACTGAATATATATCATAGCATGCAGTAAAAGTCCCATAAGAATGTTCACGTGTCTATAAGTAAGTTAACTTAAGGAAATATCAAGTTACAATGTTTAACCTAACAGTTAGTTTAACCAGGCTAATGCAAACTTAGCGTTTGACCAATCAGCGCACATGTTTTACTGTTTTTATTTTATAAAAACAGTAAAATCATCAAATATAAAGCAAATTAAAACACAAAAAATTTATTGCAATGATAAAGATATTTCTGTGGTAGAATTAATGGAACATATTGCTACGCAAATATTGCCCATTTACGAGTAGAAATTACTATTTATTTTGATGCACCATGTTTAGTTCTGTGCACCGGAGATGGGCTGCAGCGTCGGCTATTTTTACCAGCTCAGAATTGACGAGACGGAGCTGAAAAACCGGAATTTTCACAGCACTAACCATGTTAACTCATGATTTTATTTTCAAAGATCATAATCATTAAAATTCATCATTTAATTTTTTAGTGAAAATGGTAAAGACAAATGTAGTATTTTCAACTGTTATACTGATCACATTTCTTGGTCTTGCCAAAGGTATTTAACTTCAAATATCCATTTCTTTATTTCACTTAAATGAATTTTGATGCATTTTTAGTTGTTGTAGTAGTAATATTTAATTAGTTTATTTTTTATTCACAATTTTTGAATAGAACTTGAATTGAGAACATCAATTACTTTTGTTATGTTAGTAGAAGATGTATTTTTTTCCAGAACTATCTTTTTATCTGTCATAGATATCAGCTAAATTTTAATTTCAGGAACAATAACATCTCCACCTGATGGTCAAAGATTTGTATTTTTACCTGGATCTTCTCACAATATAACTTGGACATTAAATGTTACTGGAAACATTAATGTATGGATTTGGAGTTTCACACCTCGTGGTTCATCTTTCACTCAACGAATTGCAAGATTATTTTCTATTAGTGACACACCCGAATATTTTCTATCACCTTTTACATTTGAAGTTTTTAAACCTGGAATTTTGAGGCTGAAGAATGTAAATCAAAGTTACAATGGTGAATTTACATTAAGTATTTCAACTATTCCTCGTACTCCTCCATCAAATGTAAATGTTTATATTGCTGGTAAGTTTTAATTATTTCAATCTTTCTTGTATTGTATACATTGTTCTGAGTATTTAATGGGGGAAACGTGGCCTGAAAATTTTGCCGAAGAAACGTTTATACTGTTATTGTGTCGTTGCAAACTTTCTTTTTCGGAGTTGGACCTTTAAGAGGTTTGACAAAGTTTCTGCAGCTCATGCAATTGTAACAATAATGGAGACCTAAAATATGATACATCAGTACTTAAGTCATTTGATTTAGATGTTGAAGTTTTTAAACCTGCAACTCTAATGTTAAAGAATGTTACTCAAAATTACATTGGTGTTTATGAATTTACTTAACTCCCGATCCTATTGACTTATGTGTAAACGTGTCTATTGCAAGTAAGTTGTATTTATTATTTTTGACTTAGCAATGGAGTTATCCAAGCCTTTCATGTAATCTGAGTAGCTGTAGCATCGGGCGTAATTATACGATTTATGACCGCGGTCTAAAATCCTATAGCTAAATACTTGAGCCGTTGAGCGAAGACAAATGCGAAGACTTGTTTTGTTTTGTTTTAATTTAAAAAGGAAATTATAAGGCATCTTTTGATTTGAATAATCTGTGTTAAAGTGCTTGTGTCACAGATTTTACTACATTTGAGTATAGGACAATAAATTAGTTATTGACACCACTTTCGACGTTTTGATACCACTTTCGACTTTAGTGTTATAAAATTTGATATCAGTTAATCAACTGGTAATATCACTATTATGTCTCGCCGAACAAAGAACAGTCTATCCACGCTTACAGATGCTGATGTTAAAAGCTTGATTCTGAAATTGCCCAAAACAGATGAAACCAAAGAAAAAGATATTCCATCAGAAAGATCTGCCAAAGATAACGGAAACAAGACGAAAGAAAATGAAACGTGCACCGAACCTAATGATAAAGAACCAAAATTTCACGCGCACGTGGTTGATGTCGAGACATTTGTTTTAACATTATCCAGCACAGACAAAATGGTTTCAGAAAAGTTAGACATCAGCGATAATGCAAGTAAACTCGACCAAATCCTCGCTCCTCTACGTATTGTAGAAGGAAAATCGAAAAACGGTGATAACGAAAAAGCCGTCCTTCTAGTCGACAACGCGAAAATGGCAGCCGAGATTGACCATTTGAAATTTTTTATTAGCATGCTAAGAGAAGACAACAATCGAATCTTGTCTCTTCTTCATAACAATCAAAATGCTTGGATAGATGTCAATCGTAAGAATCAACCCAAGACAATCAACAAAAAACCAACAACTAATCCTCTTCCTCTAGTAAATAGATTTGGAAATTTCCACGATAAATCCCACAAGGAAAATCACGTAGCTCCGACAGTTAGAAAACCGTCAATGGAAGTATGCCTCACTCAGTCAACTCAGTCCCAACTGAATGCTTACTGCTGTAAGCAGAAGGAAAAGTTTTCAAAATTAAAAATTGGCAATCCTAATGAAGACAACGAGCTAACTGACGAAAAAACTCTATCTCAACTGAATGCCTACCGCAATAAGCAGAAGGAAAAGTTCACCAAATCAAAAATTGACACTCCTAATGACGACCAAGATATAACTGACCAAAAAACCTATAATTATTCAGCGGCATCAACTCTCATCATTGGTGACTCAATGTTAAAACATATAGATCCAAAAAAGATCTCCTGGGCAGCGAGAGGGAAATCTACCTGCCACTCCTTCAGTGGTGCAAAAGTAAAGGACATTCAGCAAAAAGTCCTGGAGATCCCCCAAAATAAATATGGTTCTAATATTATTCATGTTGGTACTAATGATCTTGTCAATAGTAGTGCTGATAAAGTTGCCACAGGTTTAGAGACCTTGATTGTAAGTTCGAAGAAGTTAGCAGTTAAAGTGGGAATTTTAATTGTTATAAAAAGATTTGATGGCAAGGTTTCCTTAAATAAAATAGTTTTTATAATTCTCTCATCTACAAATTATGCTCTTAACATAATGTTTCATAATGTTATGATCACATGAAAATTACTCAACCTGTAAACGGTATCAAACCCAATTAAACATTGAAATCATTGATCAAAGAAAAGGATTCATATTTTTTGAAACCGCTTTTAAAACTGGGAAAGTGGAAAACTGTTACCTGACTCATGAATAAATATCAAAAATTTGGAAACTTTTTAGCACTTAGTACTCACCTACATTTAGTATCTTCGCATTACTGGTTCATTTTTGAGCTATTTATACAAGAAAAACAAAATGCTTTTGTTAGGAAATATAAAGTATAAAGTGAAAGAAAAATTAGAAATCTCAAACACTTCGAAAATGTCCATTTTGTTTATTCTGAGTTTCAAAAATATTTTATTATTTTGACAAGTATAATTTGATTCTGGGCTTTTTATTTTTTACTATTAGAAAGCATAATGAGCAGATGCATGTACGCTTAACGTACCTATTTTTAGTTTTTTGCTCACAAAATATTGAATACAAACGCGCATAGACCGTTTCGTCCAATGACATGGTTCTTCAGCATTCGAAGGAAATACATAGTGCAAAGCAGTAATGTGATTCCGGGCATAGAGCATTAAGCGACAGTCTTTGGTTCCAGGCAGTTGCACAGTCTGAATTCCTGCAGCTACAGCGCATTATAGCAGACATTTGCGCTCTCTGAATTTCTGCAGGAAAGAAAATATCAATGACACATTTTGAAAATAATAAACGGATATTATCTTCAGCAAACTTGTTAATCACACTTTCAATGTCAAAAATAATTTATGGATAAATTTGCATGAAAGCCAAGCAAATTAAAAGCTCTTCTATCATAAAGCTCCTTAGATAGGTTCTTAGATTCCTCAGTGCTGAAATTAATCTTTCACATCCATTACCTAAATTGCAAAGATTAACTTTAATATTTTCAAATCCTGGAAATGTTACATGCTTCAGTGTTTTGACGATGTCTGGCAAAGGTCCATTGATCGTTTCCCAGTTTTCACAGTTCTTTTCCGAACTCTTGATTTTTTCTTGATTTTTTTCTTTGTTTTCTCTTGTTAGTTTTTTCTCGGTTTTATCTTGGGTTTCGTGGTTTTTTATTTGGTTTCAGTCCATTCACCATGGCAATTGCTCTCCTATAGTCAATATAACTTATTGAAGTTATGTAAAATGTCGCTTTCCTACATTCCTATTGGGTGTTGCTATGTCTGAAAAAACTTGATTTTATTTATCAATTATTTTTCACCTTATACTCGTTTTCTTTTTTTTGAATATTCACTAAAAAATTTTCTGTTTTTGTTTTCAGTAAAACCAAATGCCTCAATTAATTGTTCAACTCCTCTGGTTGTGAGTAAAGGTGATAATGTGTCATGTGTATGTAGAGGTGAAGGAGGTAACCCTCCTGCTAATGTCACATGGTTTGATAAAGATAACAACATTGGTGATGTTGGAGTTGTAAGTAAGACATTAGTAATCACTAATGTTACATTAAATGATGGTGGAAATTACACATGTAAAGCACAAAGTTTTGATGATACAGATTATAGAGATGAGAAATCCATTGAAATAACAGTGACACCTATATGTAAGTTTGCAAGGCGGCATTTCAGATCTTATTATGAACGTTTACAGAATATTGAATTTTGTTAATTCTATACAAATCCACAATTATGTTGTTCTTTTCCAACATCAAAGTCTTTTTTACAAATGAAATTTTCGTTAGCAGTTTAGTGGAAAATTTCCACTGATCTGGACTTTAAGCGAGTGATAAGCGGGCTTCGTGCTGGCTTGTGACTGGTTAGGGCATCGATCCAACACTCCTAAGAAAATGCACCTAGCACTAACGAATACTCTCATTATTAATTTTTTTTTTCATAACTAATTGAAGAAAGGAATATTTTCTGTTTTTAATTTCAGTGAAACCAAATGTGGTAATTAATTGTTCAACACCTCTGGTTGTGAATGAAGGTGATAATGTCTCATGTGTATGTAGAGGTGAAGGAGGTTACCCTCCTGCTAATGTCACATGGTTTGATAAAGATAACAACAAAATTGGTGATTTTGGAGTTGTAAGTAAGACATTAGTAATCACTAATGTTACATTGAATGATGGTGGAAATTACAGATGTAAAGCACAAAGTTATAATGATCCACGTTTTAGAGATGAAACATCTATTGAAGTAACAGTGAAAGCTACTTGTAAGTTTGTAAGACAGCATTTCAGATCTCATTATAAACGTTTGTGTAGAATATTGAATTTAATTTTATTCTTTACAGATCCACCACAGCAAACCAATATTACCATCAGTCCAATGTCAGTAAAAAAAGGTCAAAATGTGATAGTATTATGTGACTCAGAGGGTTTTCCTCTGCCATCGTACATCATCTATCACAATGGTGCAGTTATCAGTAATAGTAAGACATACATCATTCAATCTGTCAACTTCAATAACGCTGGTTCATATCGTTGTGAAGCAAAGAATAAACTGGGAAATGATTCATCTGATGTTAAAAATCTTACTATCATCACAGGTAAAATTAAAATTTACTTTCATCAATATTTGAGATAGTATCCTGCATTGTACGTAAATCAGAATTATTTACGACTTGTCAATGTTCATCTTCAATTGACTTGCATTTGTACACTATAGTACAAGATTGTAAAAAAAGTCTTTTTTACAAATGAAAATTTTCATAAAGTAAATTGCTTTATGAAGCAGCGGCCAAAAATCTCATTAGTTACCAAATTAGTGGGAAAATTCCACTAATCTGGACTTTTACTGATTAGCGCGATATGCGCGATATGCTCTCTGCGCTGGTTTGTAACTGATTTGGACGTGTGGCCATTCTTACGCTAGTCGTAGTTCGGCCGTCTAAAACTGTGATCGTACTCAAATTGTAAATCAACTACTGCGTATGCTCTATGGACTCAGACTGCTTCACCCGGATCTGTGGCATCAAATTTTGCCTTTTTTATCGTTCTTTTTATCGTTGTGAAGCAAAGTTTACACTGGGCAAAGATTTGATGTGAAAAATTTCGCTATCAACCAAGGTAAAAAGATTGAGTTTCACTCTTTCATTTGGTTTGTTCTTTTTGGTGAATTATTATCATTTTTTTTTCGATAGATATTTCTGTGATTCAGTATTCTGTCAGCATTTTCATCTCTTTGACATTATAATTTGAGTTGATTTCTGTGTAGCTATTTTAGCATTTGTCATTTAAGCATTTATCAAGATATTCATCTACTGATTTCAACACGAAAGGTAATTTATTTACTATGCTTTAAAATCATATTTAAAATACTATTAGCTCTTTCTGTTGAATTTGCATGCGCTACCTGAGATGCTAAAAATCCTTAAACGAAAATTTAAGCAAATCGCTCTTTTATAACAAACTTTAGCTCTAGCCACACAATGCAATTAACATCTCGACCTTTGCCTTGGACTTAATGGAAATGTTCAATTCAATCTATCCAATGCTCAATAAAATGCTCCAATCTTGTTATCATATGTATTTTATTATTGTATGCAAATAAACTTTTTTGATTTCTTTCCATATTTTTAAGTTCTATGCTTCCTCTCTAGACAACGTTCTTTGTGATGACCAAAATGAGAAAATAAAACAGTGCAAAACAGAATGGTACATTATTTTACTAACTTTAACCTCTGGAATCATCGTTGGAATTTTGGTTTCTATTTTAATTGTTTTTCAATATCGTCGACATTGGTTTAGTAGAAATTGTCAACAATTTCAATCTCCATCTGAAGTTAGAATAAATTCTGTTGATACAACTTATCAAGAATTGGATTTATTAAAAATAAATAAAGAAGATAATTATCAATCATTGAGACCAGAGGATGACAGAATTGATAAAACTTATCAAGAACTAGACATATCGAAAAGGAATATAGAAAATAATAATTATGAATCTTTGCAAAAAAAATAATGAATCGGAGTACGTGATAGCCGACGAAAGAAGAAATTATGAGAACAGTAATTTGTTTTCAAGAAAATCATAAATTTATTTTAAACATTTTCCATGTTGTAAAGTCACAATGGTGCTTTTACGAACATTTACATTTTCTGATAAGATTTGAATTTTGCATGTTTTCCTCCCTTTGGAGCTGCCAATACTTTATGATTTCCAGAAGGAAGCCATTTTTGGATGAGAAAATACACTGGTCATTCTGACTCATTCATTGGTTGTTTTTGATAACAGTGTAAGGTAATACTGTTTTTGAATAAGTATTTTCTATTTATCTTACTATACACCTGCCTTCCTGACTTATTTCCCGTGTATACCAAACTGTTTAGAACAGGATCACGAAAAGGCCCTGAAAAAGCACGAAATCTTATTTCCGATGAACCTTAATCGTAAATTTCAAAATTTGTCTTTGATTAGAGAATGCCTTGAGACCCAGCTAGTTAAGAGAAGACCATAGTTGGATAGTTAAGAATACCTTTAGTGATCTACTATGGAGCGCCAATCGTAACAAAAATTATTTACAGTTTATATGGTCTCATTTTTAATTCAGGGCTAGTGGGTTGTTCGACAACACAAAGAGAGCCTCAAGAATACGGGGACCTTTAGAAAATTTAGCGTCTTAATACTTGAAATAAAAAACAAATGTACTGGAGAATCCTGATTGTTTAATATCGCAATGCTCCAGACATACAAAAACCTGCATCATTCGGGAGCAACAATAAAACTGTTAACGTTTGGATGTTTCATTCTCAGTCTGACTGCTAAAACAACAAGAGCAATAACTTTAACTTTATAAATCAAAATTTCAATATTTATTATTAATATACATCTTGAAATTTGAGTTATTATTGTTATGTTGTTGCTCTTTTCCAACATCAAAGTCTTTTTTACAAATGAAATTTTCATTAAGCAACTTGGTTAATAATGCAGCGGCTTAATCCAAAAATCTCATAGGATAGCAGTTTAGTGGAGAATTTCCGCTTATCCGAAATGATATTGATGGATAAGCGTGTATATATATAGCTTGTAACTGATCAGTTCATGACCAGGGGCGAAATTTAAGGGGTATGGGGAACTAACCCCCAAAAATGTTTACGTTGTAGGGCAACGATTGAATTTGCAGGGCTAATTACAAAACTAAACACTAGGATACGTGCTAACAGTTATCCACATAATTTGAAAATATAGTTCAGTTTTAATTTAAGCTGGATTTGCACTTATAAATTTCCTCTTATTTTGGCGGACATTTTAAAAGCAGATATGCATCACCATCTTAGTGTTCGTAAGTAAAATTATTGAAGTTTTTATATCTTAAGTGGAAACACCATACTATATTTTTACATCAGTAGACACAAACACTAAGATAAATTTTGTTGATTTAAATTGATTGAAGCTATTTAGTAACTAGTGTTTGTATAGTTTATTTTACGAACAAAGAAAGTCAAGGATGAATGGTAAGTAATAGCAATTATTTAAACAAAAAACCCGAAACCAACAAATGTGTAAATGTGATTGGTATTTATTGTCATTATAACAGAAAATTCCAAAGTTATCAAGAACGAGAGAAAACGGCCGTATCGGCAAAAAATTAAGTGTTCTGCATGTAATAAAGAAATGTTCAATGATAATTTTTCTAAACATAATAATTCCACTCACAAAGGAAAGGGCAAAATTATCAACATCGTTGATCCGTAACAAAAAAGACTCTCATTTGCGTCGTGCAATGTAAGTTAAAATTTGTTTCGAAATTCATAAAAGTACAGTAACAAAGGACTTGTTTTATAAAGTCTGTTTTAAACTAATGTTTAGAAAAGTACGACGTCTTTAGAGTCAAGCAGCACCAGTCTTAACGAGATAAATGAAACAGCTGTCGTTGTGTATGAAGAAAAAAACAAAGAGGAGTTGGAGTCATGTGCTGTTTCAGAAAATCCGTTTACTATTGAAGACAACACGTCTGGTACACATGAAATAGCAGAATTTGAGGCAATGCTAGATGATAATATAAACGAAGAAGTGGAACTTTGTGTGGCTATTGAAGAGCCATTTTTTGTTGACGACGACACTTCTGTTAACAGTCACGCAGCGAGATTTGGAGCAGTAGAAAATAGTTGTTTGCTGAGTGATGATAGTTCAAATGAAGAGGTAGACGTTAAGATTAAATCATGTAATACTTATTTCATTAGTCTTTTGATTGTTCAGAATAAAAATACGAATCTTTTTTAATACGAATCTTCCAATTGTCATTTATTCATCTGTTAAAAGCAAATTTTTGTATTTAATTTACTGGATGTGTCTTTTTTACAATATCTTTATACGTTTAGGCTGCACAAAGTGAAAAGTTATCAAACTGTGATTCAGATAACCAAGAAGATATTACATGAATCACTTGTGCAGGACAGTTAAGAGTTCTATCACAACTTTTTCATCAGTGTGAGAATAGATTTTTGTATTTAATTTACTGGATGTGTCTTTTTTACAATGTCTTTATACGTTTAGGCTGCACAAAGTGAAAAGTTATCAAACTGTGATTCAGATAACCAAGAAGATATTACATGGATCACTTGTGCAGGACAGTTAAGAGTTCTATCACAACTTTTTCATCAGTGTGAGAAGCGATAATAGATAATGATAGACACGTAAACGCGAAGCGCTTTTCAGAGAAAGTGAAGCACATAGCAAAAAAAATACAAGATTTGTCTGTGAAACTGGTAAAAAATTGTTCAATTGTCATCAACAAAGCACAGCGAGATGAAATTGAAATTGGTTGCCCAGTTTTAGAGGAAAGCTCTAAAATTACTTCTCGTGATCCAAGCTTAAGGCCACGAGATATGAATGACGATCAAAGAAAGTTTCTCATGCAACAAAGACCCTGTCAACCTAGATTGAAGTCTTTTCCTGTAAATGAAACAAAAGCCAAAAATAAACCTAACAAATTTAATGCATCCTGGTACGACTCTTTCCCTCATCTTGAGTACAGTCAGAAGGAAAATAAAGCATATTGCTTTGTATGCCCATTATTTCCTAGTGGGCCAGAACGAGAAAAAAGTGATCCAGCATGGATAAATGGTGTACGATCATGGAAGAAAATGAGGAGCGTTGGTGCAAACAAGAAAGGAAAATTTCATAAACACTTCAGTAGCAAGTCCCATCAAGCTGCTCTGGCTGATTTTGCTCGTTTCTCAATAACATCTGGCCATATTGATGTGATGATGAATGCGAAAATGAAGGAAGTATTGATCCAAGAGAAAGCAGATGGAGAAAAGAACAAGGAAATTATGTTGATTCTACTTGATGTGGTTCGCACTCTGGCAAGGCAGTCATTGGCATTCAGAGGAGGAGGCGATGACAAGGACGGAAATTTTCATTCAGATTGTAAATCTTCTCTCAAGACATTGCCCTGTTCTTAAGCTGTGGCTGGACGATCAGCGCCTCAGGCCATACAGTACAACATATACAAGCTCAGAGGCAAAAAATGAGATGCTTCATTTGCTGGCTCAATCTGTGAGGGATGAAATTCGGGCTGAAATTAAGTCAGCCGGTGTATTTTCTGTGTCTGCAGACACTACACCTGATACATCGAATCAAGACAAGCTTATCGTTGCTGTAAGATATGTCAACCAGATGGGCATCCCATGCGAGAGACTGGTTGAAATGAAAGAGACCCTTGATAAAACTGGTTCTGGAACGGCTAAAGATGTCATAAAATCTTTAATGGAAAAGAAATCGATATAGATATGCTTGCATTTCAAACATACGATTTCACAACATCAATGTCTGGACGACTAAATGGTGCTCAAAAAGTGTTGCAAGAAATTTTAAAACGACAAGTGCCTTACATCCCTTGCCAGGGACATCGGTCTAATACATTCAACGAGCATTGTTGCAAACATAGCTCAATAACTACATCAATGTACGACGCTCTAGGCGTATATGTGTTTTTTAGTAAAAGCACAAAATAAAATAAAATTATAGAAAAAAGTTGCAAAGATGTTGAAAACAATTTAAAGTTTCGAAACTTGTCAAAGACGAGATGGGTTTACAATTCTGAATCCATTGATGCTGTCTGGAGAAGTTATGAGGCAATACCAAATGCTATTGTGAAAGTTATTAATGCTCAAGATGTAGAATCAAAAGTAAAAGCTAAACGCGATGGAATAAAAAAGAAATTTTTTAGTTTCGACTTTCTTTTGCTCTTATGTTCATGCGAATCATAATGGCAAAAACCAAAATCCTAACCAAACAACTGCATGAGGAGGAGCTAAATATAGTAGATGCACTTAACCTGATTGATGCTACAGTAAAAAACTTTAGACAAATTCGAAGTGACGAGAACGGATTAGACTCGGAGATAGAGGCAATGGTTGCATTTGGAACCAAAGTAGGAATAGACGTAATGGCAAAATACACTCGTCATCATCGATCAAGAAAGCCACCCAAACGAATTGGCGAGCATTCCGAAATAACAACAGAAATATCATTTAAAGATTTCTACCGAAAGGAAATGTACTTGGTTCTAGACTCACTTATTACCGAGTATACCGATAACATTAAAGATTGCATCGACAAAATAAAACCTTTTGGAGAGAGCTTACAGCTGCCGCTAGAAAGACCGATGGCTGAAATAGTTAATGAAATGTGTAGTCTTTCCACCGGCGGTAAAAGATGTTGATGCAGAAATACTGCTGTCGGAGTCGGAAATTTTCAATAATATTGTGTCATCACAACTTAAATCAGAATCTAAATCCCTTCAAGACGTTTCGTTATTTGCTTTCAAGCACAAAAACGTCTTTCCAACGATGTGCAAGGCGTATCAACTATTGCTGACCGCTCCAGTGTCCGTGGCAAAAGATGAAAGGTGTTTCAGCAAGCTTAAGATTGTCAAAAACTGCCTGAGATCCACAATGAAATTTACGACTTACAAATCAAGATTCTCAAAAATAGTATTTTGTGCAAAGAAACTAAACATAATTGGAAAGGTCACATGTTGAAGACAGACTTTGCTTCTTTGACTAGGTTCCTTGACCATGAGCAAATTTAAATTTGTTTACAATTTGTTTAAAGAATTCTTTTTATTGATTTGTACTAATTCTTCATAAGACACAAAGAATTTCTTTGCCATCTATTTTTGCTTCCTCCACATTCAACTTCATTGTAACTAATGCGTCCGATGTGAATTTGTGGATCACCTGGAATCATACCAAGTATGGATTTGATGAGATGAGACAATAATATGTTTAATTTTTCATGCATATTAATGATATAATCATAACATGCAACAAATCTTAGCACATTGCTCAACACACCACTTTTATCTTGGTTTTGAAGTAGTAACCTGTTTACTATAACAATAAATACTTCATTTACAGAAACGCTAAGTAGTACTTTAAAACTGTTTGCATAAATCCAACTTTCCAATCCCATTGTAATTGTCTACACTATACAGCCAGTCAAATTGAGCAGGCAAACAGTTTAATAGTTATTTTTATTATACAACATATACCATAGTTCTCATTAATTTTGCATGGCACTGCATTCAATTTCAACACAACTCTGTTGTAAACTTTCCCTTCATCTTTTCAAAAAAAATATGAACAAATTATGCCCCATTTTTGGGAGGTAAACTCAATTCAAATCAGGAGAGTTTAGCTTGATGCCTTGATCATGATACAAGATGGATGCAAAACTCGATAAAAATTGACAGCTTCGACACTTCTAGCGAGCGATTAAGTGAAGAACAAACAAGACTGGACCAAAATAACTTTAAATTAAAACTTAGTAGTAGAAACACTCTCAAGTATCGTGTTAAAAACAAAATAGTAAAACTAATACTGTGCTACTTACCGGAGTCAAGAAATGTTCCCTTTTCTGTCGCTATTTCAGCATCCGCAAACCACAGAAGTTGGCAGTTTAATAAATAAAATTTAAAAAAAGTGTTTATGTTAGGAAAATAAATAGTTTTGATATTTTCTATACTCGCAATCGTGGTGGTCAAATCAGGGTGGGCGACAAAAATTTATTTCATGAGCCCGCGTGTCTCCGCTGACTTTGACCACCAAAACCGCTGTCACAGTGATATGGGTATCCCCGTGTTTTGGGTATCCCCGTACTTAAATCACTAGTGTTTTGGGCATCCCCCGTGAGGATACCCCAAACACTAAGACCATGGCATATGGCCGAAATAAATTAAGACCATGTAGCTTGAAACGAAAATTGGTATTTCTAAAAAGGACATGTATGGAAGTAATGACCAGACATTATAAAGGTGAGATGAGCAGCTATTTCTAGCTAAAATATTATGTCTTTATTGGTATTTCATGGCATCTTGTTTGAATTACGTATGAAATGCTTCATAGATACCGTTGACATATAAATTTGTTGTTGTGATTTCCATTTTTTTTCATTCTGTATTGCGAAGTACATTGAACGTATACTTTTGAATAGACTTGTAATTTAACAGTTTTAGATTGTCTTCAGTTCATTCAAACATAAAATGATTTATTAAAAACTGGGTAGTGTCAAAAACTGTCAACAATTACGCACATTTGTAACAATATCTTTTCTTGTGATATAATCAGACTTTTTTACCCCTCGAAGAATACAACATAACAAATGTTAAAACAAATTGCAGTATAGTTAAAAGTACTAATAATTCAGAAGAAGAATCGACTTTCATTATCAGTCACATAACACACACTTAACCTGTTTTTACTTCTTTTGACCACAATGTGGATTACATTTCCATTTTATTTCTGCTTTTTTAAAAAATAGTTCTGGGACATCAAGGCAGTGTTTATGAAACCAGCTCTGACAACTGACAGATTCAACCATGTCATCTTCCTCCCTGACATATGGAAGGCGACATCTACAGTAAATTGGTATAAGAACCTTGTGTGATGTTTGTTCAGGGCTTGACATTCTTGGTACAGATGGAAACATATGCATTTTGCCATTAGTAAAACAATTCCACAAGTGACTTCAGATATTCCTCCTTTTGAAAGTTATCTTGCTGGGATCCTGTCATAACAAAACACTTGAGAAAACGATTTTTGAGAGCAAACATGTTTCGACATTATCAGAATGCCATCTTCAGTGCAGAATGTTTAGTGTTAAGTAATATGATACGTAATATGATATGAATATGAATAAATTAATTACAAGTAGTTTAGTGTTAAGTAATATGATACGTAATATGATATGATATGAATAAATTAATTACAATGAATAGGATTATGATTTAGTGACAAACTTAACACTAAACTAAATCATAATCCTATTCATTGTAATTAATTTATTCATATCATATCATATTACGTATCATATTACTTAACACTAAACTTAATTCTATTCATTGTAATTGATTTATTCATATTCATATCATATTACGTATCATATTACTTAACACTAAACATTCTGCACTGAAGATGGCATTCTGATAATGTCGAAACATGTTTGCTCTCAAAAAAATCGTCGTTTTTCTCAAGTGTTTTTTAAAATTGCTGCTAATTAGAAATTATGATGTAGCAAAAGCAATAGCAAATATACCACAGTCATATCCATTTGTCTGTTGGGTGACTGGCTCAATTGAGATTTCGATTACATTTTCTGGCTGAAGGTATAGCAGACTAGCAATTTGCTTTTTAACTGTGTTACTAATTCCTGAGTACATACTGTCATAGAGTTTAACAGCATTATTTTGGTTACAATGAATGTTACCATGCATATCCAGTGATTTGCACCAGTGTAAAGAACTTGAATGAATTTACCTTTCATGACATCAAACTGTTGCACCATACCTAATGTTGTTGCTTGGAGGCCTTCCATGCTTGGGAATTGTTGCTTCAACAAATTTTGGGCCTTGCCAATGTGAATGTCTGTAAGCAGACCATTTTTGATAATGACGTCTTCATCATTTTCATTTAATTGATAATTTGGTGTCTTCATCTTGCTTAGTAAACTCACATCCGACTTCCTTTCCTTCACAATCTTGCACTCATCTTCTTCACATGGCTGCTTCCTTGTATGATCATGCTTGAATTTCTTTGATGGTATGCTTGTTTTTGTTGGTTTGCATCTCTTGTTTTGTTGCTTTTCCCAGTTCTTTTGAAGTTCCCAGTTCTAGGTAGCTTTCAGCTTCACAATACGACAATTTTAAAATGGCCTGACTGAGAAGTGTAAGAGCTTCAGGGAAGATAACTTTGCTAATGAAGTCTATTCCAGTAGATGGAAACCATCCAAAAGTTTCCTTACAATAAGGTCAGATTGCTTCTCAGTAAATCCTCCAAAAAAGACATTTACTGATAGGTCTCTCTTTTTTAGGTTTGGAGCACTCTTGCTGAAACCTGATTTGAAAACTTCACAACGCCAGCATTTTTCTTTGCGTTCTAATTTGCTTATTAAATCATTCTTAATGCATGAAAGGTGTAATAGAAGGGCACTTTTTTCCATACTTTTTATTTTTTCATCAAATTTTTTTGTAGGCCTGTTTGCTCAAAGACATTGATTCTTGGTTGTTTGCGTCTGCTGTTTTTTCTTTTGTGCTTTTTTCTTTCATCTTTTCTTCCATCATTCCTTCTTCTATCATCTTTTCTTCTATTATCTCTTCTTCTATCATCTCTTCCTCTATCATCTTTTTTTCTTTCTTGTTTTCTTCTGTGCTTGCTTCTTTCTTTTTCTCCTCTATTACATTTTCTTCTTTCTTGTCTTCCATCATCTTTTCTTCCTTCTTCTTTTCTTCTGTTATTTTTTCTTCTATTTTCTTTTCTTCAATTAAATTTTCTTTCACCGTTTCTTCTTTTTTCTTTTCTTCTTTCTTCCCTTCGTCAATCATTTTTCCTGCTATCTTCTCTTCTTCTGTGCTCTTGTCTTCTTTCTTCTTTCTTTAATTACATTTTGTTCTTTCTTCACCTCTTCTGTGCTTTTTTCTTCATCCTTTATTTCTTCAACTACATCCAGTTTTTCTTCATCAAACTCTTCCAGTTTCTTTTCCCATTCTCTTCCCTTTTTTGTCAGTTTTGCTTCTGTTTTTTCAACCTTTGTGTAATTTTCTTCTACCTGTGCACAAACAGCAGAAGTTGTTTGGTTTGTGAGCTTTTTATTGTTCTTCTGTTTGTAGAGCTAGTCTGTTTGTGTCAATAGGAATTTGTTTCCCTTTTTTGATTTTGTATGTGCATCAATGAGATCAATACCAATCAGGTACCATACTCGAGGAACCACTTTGACTGAGTGAAGAACGTCACACGTACTACCATTTCAACTGTGTCTTTGTAACAATCTGGCCAATAATATCTATCTCGTATCTTCTTGAAGGTATTGTCTCTTTCACTGTGGCCTGCGTAAGTTGCCGAATGGCATTCTTCGAAAACCCTTGACTTTTGATCTTCACATATAACTAAGCGTTTAACTGTGCCTTCTTTTGTCTTCTCCAAGTACAACAACGAGTCTAATTTTTTATCGTATTCCAATTTTTTTGAAAATTTGCGCAAAACAAGTTTGTCTTGCTTGGTAAAACACTCGGGATACACGGAATGTTTAACATACTGAAGTAGATTTTTATATTTTGTTGGATCCATCACGAATTTTTGAAATACTGAAATTTGGTTTTGTTTCGCGCAAAATTGTGTTGTTCACGCTAAGTCAGGGGAAATCCTTTAATCCACAGTAGGGAAACCCCTGAAACAAGCGTAGGAATGGGAACAAGTATAGGGAAACCCATATCACTAGTGATTTGTGAACCCTGAGTGGTCGGATGGGGATCATTGAGTTCTATAATAACTGGAGCGGCTATCTCAAGCGCGGCCTTAGATATCTGATGATGCCAAAAAAATGGCGGATTTCGTCCGTTGCCGCTGAGATTTACCGAAATTGACCGCTTTTCCGGAAATTTCACAATTTCTCATTCCCTCCTGAGGAAAGAGTGAGGAAAATGTATATGTGTATTTGGGATTCGGCAAGCAATTTTTTGATGAAAATCAAGGTAAAAACCTTAAATTCATAACAGCGAGTCAACTGTGGTTGTCAGTTATCTGCTCCTACGAGGATGCATTTATAACTATCGACGAAAGACCTATATGTCGGCTACACATGTATGAATGCAGATGTGCGTCGTTTTCTTACCAGCGTCAAATTTGTTTGATCGATTAAACTCTTTAGTCTATACAAAAGTATATCATAGTTCATCTCCACGGTTCACGAGAGAGTCAGCTTATTTGTTATCATTGCTATTTTGCTTCTTTTCATGCAATGGGCAATGGCTTTTTCGCCACAATTGTAGGATTTTTACTTGTTTCTTTAAAAGTACATATTAAATCTCTGGATATTTACGGATTTTCTGTAATTGAGTTTCATATGAAATTTCAAAGACTCAAGTCTGCATAGGTTTGGTAAATAAAAACAAACAATATTGTGTAGAAATTACTTTAAGTAACCTTTTTGTGATGTTCTGAAGTGCAACTGCATCAAATACTTGTGAAGTTGTAGCACATTTTGATTTTGTTGTATTGATATATGAATTGGGCAAAATGCAAATAATCATCAAAACACTTATGCTTCCAATAGTGTTTATAATTCATTTGTAGTTTTAATACTTCTACCTTTCTTTTTCACTTTGTTTTGTTTTTCCTATATTTGCAATATAAGTGCACTATAATTTGAATGATTAACACAGTCTTCACCTCAATAATAAATTTCATAAGCAGTTGGTAGTGCATTTTGTTCTCTGAGTATCCACATCTGGTGTTTTGTTCATACAAGAATGATGAAGTGCAAGTAGATATGTCATAGCAAGGCAATAAAACCAAATGAATTACATTCCTATAGTGTACTTTTATGCTAGAAGCTTAAAAGCTTTTTAGAAATTAGAAAGTTATTGGATTATATTACCTCTATATCATCAATCTCATGATAAGAAATAAGAAGCAAAAAATTTGTAGAAAAGCTTTGAAAAGTGAAAAACTTTTCTTTAAAAAAGCAGCAATAGTGCATATGATAAATCTCCATTCTGTACTCTAATAGGTAAATAAGCTCAAATTTTTCTTGAAGAAATATAAGAAATATATAAGAAATATACAGTACAATAACTTTAAAGGTTTCATCACCGAATCTTTAATGCTTCAGTATAGTGCATTAGATATTAGTAACATTCAAACAACACTCAACTAAAATATTTTGATAAAGATATGATATGATTTAAACATTAAATTACATAAAACCCAATGGCTTATACAGTTTGAAGCTTCACATCTGCATCGAGTCATCATCAATCTCAGTACAAATGTTTACATAGACACAAACTTTATTGCTTTCCATTTTACATGTTTGTGAATTGACATTTCATTAAGCATCAAAACACACACAACCTTCTTGCCATCTTTCTTTGGATCATGAACTTTAACTTCAAAGCATTCAAGGCATCCTTAGTGAATCCATTGTCTCCATCCATAGAATTTGACCACAATCAAATTAAATAACTCTGGATAGGGCAGACAATAAATCAATTATCTTTACAGCATTATCATTTTTTAAGACTCTGCCTGGTCAATAACATCTTCCAGTCATCTTTACTCCTTGATCTTCCCTGCATGTTGTCAGCAAATACAACATAACAAGCTCTGCTCCAAATCATGGGTACCGTTGGGGCTGATCATTTCTTTTTGATACCAGATCACATTTTTGATACAGAGCAAAATGTGTGCAGTGTCTTTTTTGCTTTAGGGAAACTATTTTGCAAATAGATGGGTAAATTTACGATTTCATGCATTAACAAATGACAGAAAAGTATACAGAATTTTATAAGAATTTTACAAGTATACAGAGTTTTATAAACAGGAAAACATCAGTATATTTGGCGTTCAAGTCAGTCTTAAAAAAATACGATCTTTAATATGTATTTTATGGCTTTTCAAGTGCATGTATAATTGCTTTTCAATCGTTGACGGACTAACAAAACAAACAACTACCTCACCTGTGAGAAGCGATATGTTCCTTTTTGTGGAAACTACGACATCCAACAATTGAACGATTGAAGTGTTGGCATTATAAAAGAAATGCCAAAAAAGAATCGTCACAGATTATGGAACTAACGATATCCATATTCTGTGATATCGTGTTTGTTTTTGAAAAATTCTTTATAATTTACTATAGACACCAGGGGGAGGTCGAGAATATTACTTTTCTGCAAAGCGATCATTTCAGCGGAAATACGTCCGTTGGCCGCCATTTTTTTTGGCATCCTCGCCCCAGTGAACTCGACATTTGAATAACTGGAATGATAACCGAAGCCAAAAATTGAAGCCAAAAAAATATTTGTCGTCATCATTCGTCATTACACTTCAGGCTCTAGTCTCTCGCGTGTTCATTTTAGTTTTTTTTAATCATTTGTCCCTTGGTAATGGTAGAGTTCAGATCTTGATCAGATCGTAAAAATAATGAAATTTTTGGAATGAAAGGTTCACGGAAAGTGAATCAAAGAGATAAATCGAGAAGCAAGGTGAGGTGAACTTGGTCGATCTTGTCGAAACGTCAGTCAACAACAACAAAAACAGTCCTTCTCAGGACTATACCAACCTGGACGATCTACATTTACAAACATGCAAAGGATATTCAATTATTGATATCGAGATGACAACCATTTAGTATTTCAAGCACTATCAAAATCGATGAAAAATACAATCGCTCTGTAAAAAGTAAAAATGCGAGTTATAGACTCAATATTTTTTATGAAACTGGATATTCAAGTTTCTTTTTTCTTCGGAAAAACAGATCTTTAAATCCACTGAAATGACAAAAAAAAATACTGTCTGACACCGTTTGAAAATTTACCTTCCGACGAAAGAAAAATTTATGCTTGAATATTTTCTCGTCATATTTTCTATTGTATTGTCTTTTTAGCAAACAGTGTAATTTTCAGTTGGCTTTTCCTCGTTACAAGTTGTAAGTTACAACGAACTCACTGTAGTAAAGTTTTAGCTGTAAAAAATAACCTTTTGCGAAGAGTTGGCCTCGTGTGTTGTTTGTCGTGATGTTGTTTATATGTTTATACTTTTGCAGTTTGTATTCAAATTTATATTGGCCGTGTATGTTTGGCACTCAGGGGAATGATACTGACGTACAAACCGCGTGAATATTCGACTTTGAAGGACTGGAACTGACGTACAAACCGCGCAAGAGACTAGGACTTTGGCTTCAATTTTATATCTATAAAATGTCTTGTTATCATTCCAGATATATATATATATATATGGAGTTCACTGCCTCGCCCCAGTAAAGTTAGCCCCTCCAGTTATTATAGAACTCAATGATGGGGATACCTAAAATACGGCAGCCATTTTTCCCGGGGATGCCCAAAACACTAGTGATTTAAGTACGGGGATACCCAAAACACGGGGATACCCATATCACTGTGACACCGCCATGTTTTTGACCACGCGGCCGCGCGCTGATAATTCATACTAATTTTGTTGACGTTTCCCCTCCAGGTCTATAGAACTCAATGGTCCAGGCCCCTTTTCCCCTCCAGGTCTTATAGAACTCAATGGTCTGGTCCCGTTGAACCAACTTTTTTCTTTTCTATTGTTCTTTTTTATCGTTGTGAAGCCATGATTAAACAGGGAAGTTTAAAATCTCACTGTCAACGAAGGTAAAAGAACAAATTTTACTCTTTCATTTGTTTTTGTTGATCAAATATCATTCTTTTTTTTGTATTTCATGTCATGTTCATCTTAAAAATAATAATGGTTTTCACCAAAGTTGCTTGACTATGAATACTTTCTATTTATTAATAGATAATGATCTTGAATGTATTGATCGATAAGTTAGACCGATACAGACTGAGCAATGTTTTTAATTTGACTTGTTTACAGTTAGTTTAACAGTAAATATAAGTCGTAGATACTTCTGTTGCATTTTCATCTCTTTTGACTTCATGATTTTAGTTGATGTAAGAACGAGTTGATTTCTGTGTATTTAGCATTTGTCGTTTGATTTTTTGCCATAACCTGTAAATTTGTTTAACAACTGCTTCTCCGAATTCGGTATTTTTTTATTGATTTTAGTAAGTTTTGGAGCTTGGCTTGGTAATTTACTTTCAGAAAGTCTGGTCACGGTGGGGCACACTGATTAAATACATTTATTTTATTCAATGTATTTTGGTTCAATGATCACCACTCAGCATTCCAGTTATATCATTTCAATAAAAATACGCCATTGAATTACCATAGTGAATATATTGAGTGAATATATGCACATAAATATGAAATACGCCCATTGAAACTGCATAATCAACAACCACATCACGTACGTTAAACGTTGCGAAGCAGGAAATTGGGTCTTTCTGAAATTCTCACGGAAGAAAACCAAATTACATGGGTATGTTACATTTTGCTGTATTTTTAGTGGAATAACGTACTTGTACTTGTTGAGCTCTACCTGTAGAGCGGCGGACTAGTATCCCGAAGTTGCGAGTTCAAATCTCGTCCAAGTCACATGTTTTTCATGTGCATATTAAAAACCGTGTTAGGATTAATATATTACATATATTCTCTGATGATGGCTTTGGAATAATAAGGGCCTGTCTGTTTACATGGGAATAGGGTAACCATACTTGCAAGGCTATATTTTTGTGTAGGGTGACTCTACCATTGATAGGTCTGTGTATTACTATTAATGACAGCAACATCAGCATGTTGTAGACTTGATTGGAAATGAAACATTTTGGCTTTCTTGAGGCATATTTATAAAGATCCATAATTCAGTGTAAGACCTCTGAAAATTGTTTCAAATTCATTTTCATTATATTATATTCATTATATTATATTCACAATGAAGACTTAACATTTATAGAATAAAAACCTTCTTTGCCATCTCGAAAACTTCCTTGTAGATGGTGCATGGGCTTTAGTTTTATTGCTTGACTCTGTAGAGTCATGTAGCACATTTTTTGTATAATTTTATGCTTAGCAAGCAATTTATTTTCCCTGATATGCAAATATGTTGAGTAGATATGATGTTAACATAGCCCTACTGAAAGGGATTACCTTATCTCAAACGTTTTTATGGTTTATGAAATAAAAACATAACCCAACTGTTGTGGTAACCTTATCAATTTGATATCGAAACCCTAACCCTCAGGGTTACCCTAGCACACATGTAAGTTCTACATATAAAGTAATTTGACGTAGGGTAACTTGCTTGTTAATGTAAGCCTTCTGCTAGGGTTACCCTACCTCCATGGGCCTTGCAATCACTATATTTTATTATGAATCATATTGTAAACATTTGCCCATAAGCCTTGAACTTATGTAATTTTGTATGCCCTCTTTCTTGGGCTTATTTTTGTGGAGGGAATGCTTAGATTATATTGTATGGCATTCATCAGCACAGTATACATAACACAGTCTTTATTGACAATAGTATGAAAATTCAACGGACAAAACATTAAAACATAGTAAAAGTATGCGTAAACAGTTTGCAACTACATTAATTCTTATCCTGTAATAAATATATCCTTGTGGGCTTTTCTGCGGACCGAGTTCAAAACTTAACTAACTTCCAGTTGCAATTGTTACAAACAGTTAGTAAAAGGTAAAAATTCATTCAAAACTAAAGCATTTTATTTGAAAAGAGAAGAATTTCTGTTCACTATTACTTAAGAATTACACAAAATTACTTTCCTGTAATACTAACTGTCTTTTCCTAAAGTTCATTTTTCTAAAATAATGTCAATCCTCATCCATAACCAATGTTTCTTTTGTAGTTTGTGTATAGACAGAAATACTTTCATTACATAGTTAAATGATTTAAATTTCAAGTTTATTCTGTTAAGAACATTAGGAAAGTTAGCCCACAAATTTGGTTGTGCTATGTAAATTTCACAATCTAGTGAACTCATGAATAATTTGCATAGCAGAACTAAGGATATGCCACTGGTCACATACAATAATTGTAATGTGAGGTGTAAATGTATCCAATGATTCACAATCTTTAGGAAACAGTATATATGTTTGTCTTATGCTTTCCTAATGAAGTCAAGAAAGAAAAATGTCTACCATGTTTTCACAGGCTTATGCTAACTGAGGAGACCTTTAAGGGAAATTCGAGAGCTGATCGATGCAAAGCAGGTTTTGCACTTGCTTGAGCGTTCTCACAAAGAACTCTGAGGTTTGCATAAGATTTTCGAAGTTTGTGTTTTAATTTTCCACAAAGTGCATTAATGAATGGTTTGCAAAATCTCTTTGATTGATTGAGGTTGAGCTACGATCGATTTACCCAGGCTAATGCAAACTCAGCCTTTGACCAATCAGCGCCCATGTTTTACTGTTTTTATTTTATAAAGCAAATTAAAACACGAAAAGTTTATTGCAATGATAAAGATATTCCTGTGGTAGAATTAATGGAACATATTGCTACGCAAAATGTTACCCATTTACGAGTAGAAATTACTATTTATTTTGATGCACCATGTTTAGTTCTGTGCACCGGAGATGGGCCGCAGCGTCGGCTATTTTTACCAGTTCAGAATTGACAAGCCTGAGCTGAAAAACCGGAATTTTTACAGCACTAACCATGTTAACTTATGATTTTATTTTCAAAGATCGTAAGCATTAAAATTCATCATTTAATTTTTTAGTGAAAATGGTAAAGACAAATTTAGTATTTTCGACTGTTACATTGATCACATTTCTTGGTCTTGCCAAAGGTATTTAACTTCAAATATCCATTTCTTTATTTTTTCTTAAATGATTTTTGATGTATTTTTAGTTGTTGTTGTAGTAATATTTAATTTGTTTATTTTTTTATTCACAATTTTTGAAAAGAACCTGAATTGAGAACATCAATTACATTTGTTATGTTAGTAGAAGATGTATTTTTTCCTGAACTATCTTTTTATCAGTCATAGGTATCAGTTAAATTTCCATTTCAGGAACAATAACATGTCCACCTGATGGTCAAAGATTTGTATTTTTACCTGGATCTTCTCACAATATAACTTGGACATTAAATGTTACTGAAGACATTAATTTATGGCTTTGGGGTTTTACACCTCGTGGTTCATCTTCCCCTCAACAAATTGCAGTAATATTTCCTATTAGTGATATACCCCAATATTCACCATCACCTTTAACATTTGAAGTTTTTAAACCTGGAACTTTGTGGCTGAAGAATGTAAATCAAAGTTACAATGGTGAATTTTCATTTACTATTTTTACTATTCCTCGTACTCCTCCATCAAAAGTAAATGTTTATATTGCTGGTAAGTTTTAATTATTTCAATCTTTCTTGTATTGTATACATTGTTCAGATTATTTAATGGGGGAAACTTGGTCTAAAAAATTTTGCCGAAGAAACGTTTATAACTGTTATTGTGTCGTTGCAAACTTTCTTTTTCGGAGTTGGATCTTTAGGACATTTGACAATGTTTCTGCAGCTCATGCAATTGTAACAATAAGTGGCAATAATGAAGACCCAAAATATAATACATCAGTCCTTAAGTCATTTGGTTTAGATGTTGAAGTTTTTAAACCTGCAACTCTAATGTTAAAGAATTTTACTCAAAGTTACATTGGTGTTTATAAATTTACCTAACTCCCGATCCTATTGACTCATTGTAAACGTGTCTATTGCAATTAAGTTGTATTTATTATTTTTAACTTAGCAGCGTGGTTATCCAAGCCTTTCATGTAATCTGAGTAGCTTTAGCATCGGACGTAATTATACGATATGACCGCGCTTGGAATCCCATAGCTAAATACTTGAGCCGTTGAGCGAAGACAAATGCGAAGACTTGTTTTATCTTGTTTTAATTTAAAAAGGAAATTATAAGGCATCTTTTGATTTGAATAATCTATGTTAAAGTGTTTGCATCACAGATTTTACTACATTTGAGTATGGGACAAAAATTAGTTATTGATACGACTTTCGACGTTTTGATACCACTTTCGACTTTAGTGTTATAAAATTTGATATCAATTGATCAACTGGTATCATGACTATTATGTCTTGCCGAACAAAGAACAGTCTATCCACGCTTACAGATGCTGATGTTAAAAGCTTGATTCTGAAATTGCCCAAAACAGATGAAACCAAAGAAAAAGATATTCCATCAGAAAGATCTGCCAAAGATAACGGAAACAAGACGAAAGAAATTAAAACGTGCACCGAACCTAATGATAAAGAACCAAAATTTTGCGCGCACGTGGTTAATGTCGAGACATTTGTTTTAACATTATCCAGCACAGACTAAATTGTTTCAGAAAAGTTAGACATAGACGATAATGCAAGTAAACTCGACCAAATCCTCGCTCGTCTTCGTATTTTAGAAGGAAAATCGAAAAACGGTGATAACGAAAAAGCCGTCCTTCTAGTCGACAACGCAAAAATGGCAGCCGAGATTGACCATTTAAAATTTTTTATTAGCATGCTAAGAGAAGACAACAATCGAATCTTGTCTCTCCTTGATAACAATCAAAATGCTTGGATAGATGTCAATCGTAAGAATCAACCCAAGACCAACCAACAAAACTAACAACTAATCCTCTTCCTCTAGTAAATAGATTTGGAAGTCTCCACGATAAATCCCACAAAGAAAATCACGTAGCTCCGACAGTTAGAAAACCGTCATTGCAAGTATGCCTCACTCAGTCAACTCAGTCCCAACTGAATGCTTACCGCTGTAAGCAGAAGGAAAAGTTTTTAAAATTAAAAATTGGCAATCCTAATGAAGACAACGAGCAAACTGACAAAAAAATATCAATCTCAACTGAATGCCTACCACAATAAACAGAAGGAAAAGTTCACAAATCAAAAATCGACACTCCTAATGACGACCAAGATATAACTGACCAAAAAACCCATAATTATTCAGCTGCGTCAACTCTCATCATTGGTGACTCAATGTTAAAACATATATATCCAAAAAAGATCTCCAGGGCACCGAGAGGGAAATCTACCTGCCACTCCTTCAGTGGTGCAAAAGTAAAGGACATTCAGCAAAAAGTCCTGGAGATCCCCCAAAATAAATATGGTTCTATTATTATTCATGTTGGTACTAATGATCTTGTCAATAGTAGTGCTGATGAAGTTGCCACAGGTTTAGAAACATTAATTGTAAGTGCGAAGAAGTTAGCAGGTAAAGTGGGAAGGTCAAGTGTTATAAAAAGATATGATCGCAAGACCGTTCACAATGTCTTAAATCATAAAATGTCTTAAGTCTGTTTTTTTCTAAAAACGATGGAACCGCTATTTAATAAGCTTAATGGTCGGGTCCTTTGTCGATAGAAACAGTTCATTTTTAAATTGGCTTTATTTTGGTGAGGACTTGAGTAGTCATCATTAAAACAACTGCTATATATACAAGTTGATTCACCTTTAACAGATAGCAGACGTTGACACCTGACGAGTTGCCTGCCGAAATGAATAGCGTCTTAAATTTCTAAAACAGTTATTTTCAGAATTTTCAGGTTAATGCTCTAATTCTAAAACAGTTCCGAACTCTTGAGTTTTTCTATGTTTTCTTTTGTTAGTTTTTTCTTCTCCGTTTTATCTAGGATTTCGTGGTTTTTATTTGGTTTCAGTCCATTCACCATTGCATTTGCTTTCTTTAAGGCGATATTCAATTTTGTCACCACGACAAAGTCTCTGTTTTAATTATTATTGGATTGTTAAGCGTAAACTATCAGCATTGTTTTCCATAGTTAACATGATTTTTAACTAAGCCTAAACAAATGCTTATAAAGAAACTCTGCATTTTCTATCTAGTTCCTCAGCATGGTGGAAAATGTGGAGTTAAAAAATTTCTCAATTGTAAACAAACACTCAGTACTCCGCACTCTACATTTTCTACAATGCCATAAAAATAAGACAATTATGAACTATTGGTTTGTTTTGTCATGAAAATGTGTTATATATAACATGTTGTTAAATTTGACAAAAGAAATTTCGTGTTTACGATTCAAATTTCAACCAAGATAGAGAATATCTTTGTACTTCACTCCTTGGGGATCGGCTGCAATTCGCCTATAGTCAATAAACTTGTCAAAATTATGTAAAATGTTGCTTTCCTAAATTCCTAATGGGGGTTGCTATTTTTAAAATAACTTGATTTAATTTATCAATTACTTTTCACCATATATTCATTTTCTTTTTTTGAATATTGACTGAAAATTTTCTGTTTTTTTTTCAGTTAAACCAAACGTGATAATTTATTGTTCAACTCCTCTGGTTGTGGATAAAGGTGATAATGTATCATGTGTATGTAGAGGTGAAGGAGGTAACCCTCCTGCTAATGTCACATGGTTTGATAAAAATAACAACATAATTGGTGATGTTGGAGTTGTAAGTAAGACATTAGTAATCACCAATGTTACATTGAATGAAGGTGGAATTTGCAGATGTAAAGCACAGAGTTATAATGATCCACGTTTTAGAGATGAAAAATCTATTGAAGTAACAGTGAAAGCTACTTGTAAGTTTGAAAGACAGCATTTCAGATCTCATTATAAACGTTTGTGTAGAATATTGAATTTAATTTTATTCTTTACAGATCCACCACAACAAACCAATATCTCAATCAGTCCAATGTCAGTAAAAAAAGGTCAAAATGTGACAATAACCTGTGAATCAGATGGTTATCCTGAACCAACCTACACTATTTATCATAACGGTGCAGTTATCAGTAATGATAAGACATACATCATTCAATCTGTCAACTTAAATCACGCTGGTTCATATCGTTGTGAAGCAAAAAATAAAGTGGGAAATGATTCATCTGATGTTAAAAATCTTACTATCATCAAAGGTAAAATTAAAATTTTACTTCATCAACTGTTGGGCTAGTATTCTACATTGTACATGAACAAATTGCGACTGATCAGTTTCATTCCATTTGTACACGATAGTACAAGATTGTGCTGAACAATGAAGATAGTTACATATTTTTCTTTGTTGGCGAGATTTAGATTTGTTGTGCTGAAAGACTACCACTGCCAATTATGATTGACTCTTAAGCCTACACCTCATATGCCCCTTTTGCTGCCTGCTGCGCTGACGTATGCATCTGTCGTCACCTAGCTGTTAACTTTGCCTATTGCATATCCTCATTAAATAGGTTATCAAAAGCCTTAGACGACTATGATTTGTTTACAGTTCTTCGAAGACCAACGATAGTTGTTTAGGCTTCATAATAAGTCAATATTGTTTATGTCTAGTCGGTCACGCGATTGACTTTCAAAATTTCAAAATTTATTATTGATATACATTTTGAAATTTGAGTGATTATTGTTATGTTGTTGTTCTTTTCCAACATCAAAGTCTTTTTTACAAATAAGATTTTCACTAAGCAAATTGCTTAATAGTGCAATGGCTTAGTCCAAAAATCTCATTGAATAGCAGTTTAGTGGAAAATTTCCACTAATCTAGAGTTTTAGGGAGTAATAAGCGGGCTGCGTGCTGGCTTGTGACTGGTTAGGGCATCGATCGAACACTCCTAAGAAAATGCACCTAACACTAACGAATACTCTCATTATTAATTTTCTTTTTCATAACTAATTTAAGAAAGAAATATTTTCTGTTTTTAATTTCAGTGAAACCAAATGTGATAATTAATTGTTCAACACCTCTGGTTGTGAATGAAGGTGATAATGTGTCATGTGTATGTAGAGGTGAAGGAGGTAACCCTCCTGCTAATGTCACATGGTTTGATAAAAATAACAACATAATTGGTGATGTTGGAGTTGTAAGTAAGACATTAGTAATCACTAATGTTACATTGAATGATGGTGGAAGTTACAGATGTAAAGCACAAAGTTATAATGATCCACGTTTTAGAGATGAAAAATCTATTGAAGTAACAGTGAAAGCTACTTGTAAGTTTTGCAAGACATCGCTCTTTTATAGCATTCTTTAGCTCTGGCCACCCAATGTACTTAACATCATGACCTTTTCCTTAGACATAATGGAAATGTTCAATTCAATCTATCCATTGCTCAATCAAAATGCTCCAATCTTGTTATCATATGTATTTTAGTATTGTATGCAAATAAACTCTTGATTTTTTTCCATGTTGTAAGTTCTATGCTTCTTTTCTAGACAACGTTCTTTGTGATGACCAAAATGAGAGAATAAAACAGTACAAAACAGAATGGTACATTATTTTAATAACTTTAACATCTGGAATTATCGTTGGAATTTTCGTCTCTGTTTTATTTTTTTTGCGTTATCGTCAACATTGGTTAAGTAAAAAACGTCAACAATTTCAATCTCCATTTGAAGTTAGAAAAAATCCTGTTGATACAACTTATCAAGAATTGGATTTATTAAAAATGAATGAAGAAGATAATTATCAATCATTGAGACCAGAGGATGACACAATTGATAAAACTTATCAAGAACTGGACATATCGAAAAGGAATATAGAAAATAATAATTATGAATCTTTGCAAAAAAATAATGAATCGGAGTACGAGATAGCCGACGAAAGAAGAAATTATGAGAACATTAATTTGTTATTATAAACATGTGTTTATAAACATTTTCCATGTTGTAAAGTCACAATGGCGCTTTTACGAACGTTTATATTTTTTGATAAGATTTGAATTTTGCATCTTTTCCTCCCTTTGGAGCTGCCAATACTTTATGATTTCCAGAAGGAAGCCATTTTTGGATAGTAAAATACACTGGTCATTGTGACTCATTCATTACTTGTTTTTAATAACAGTGTATGGTAATACTGTTTTTGAATAAGTATTTTCAATTTATCTTACTATACACCTGCCTTCCCGACTTGTTTCCCGTGTATACCAAATTTTTTAGAACAGGATCACGAAAAGGCCCTGAAAAAGCACGAAATCTTATTTCTGATGAACCTAAATCGTAAATTTCATAATTTGTCTTTGATTAGAGAATGCCTTGAGACCCATCTAGTTAAGAGAAGACCATAGTTGGATAGTTAAGAACACCTTTAGTGATCTACTACGGAGCGCCAATCGCAACAAAAATTGTTTACAGTTTATATGGTCTCATTTTTAATACAAGGCTAGTGGGGTGTTCGACAACACAAAAAGAGCCTCATGAATGCGGGGACCTTTAGAAAATTTACCGTCTTAATACTTGAAATATAAACAAATGTACTGGAGAATCCCGACTGTTTAATATCGCAATGCTCCAGACATACAAAAACCTCCATCATTCAGGAGCAACAATAAAACTGTTAACGTTTTGATATTTCATTTTCAATCTGAATGCTAAAACAACAAAAGCAATAACTTTAAGTTTATAATACATTTACATTCAAAGGCCTAAAGATGTTTTTCTTTGATATCGTAGTCAGCAGTTATTAAGTAATGGAGCACCCGCCGGTGAAGAACATACGCTGTATTTAGGGATGTATTGTTTGTGAATGATATTTTATTTTATAAAAAATGTTTTGTTTTATCTTCAGTGAACTAGTTACAATGGGAATAGTTTTACAGACATTAACTGCAGTCAATAGTTATGAACAAATAACCAAAAAGGTATTTAACACAAATTCACAACATCGAAAGTCAACAAGTAAGATTTTCAGTGTCTTGAATTAAAGGTGAAGTAAATGTATCATGACGATGAGCAAAAAAATAAATATTTGCACACCATGAGACCTGGAAACTTTTTAAAAAAAGAAAGTTACCTGTTGTTGATGAAAAAAGAAGCAATTTTCTCACGTTGAAGATAAAGCGATAAACTGAATCGTGTAACTTCTACGTTAAGAAAGATGGATTAAGCAATTCATTCATTCAAACTTATACTTTCGTTTATATCAGGGGTCTCCAAACTTTACAGCCAGAGGGCCACATGAACTTTCATCCAGCATGTTGAGGGCCGAAGAATAAAAAAAAATTTCCACGTTATCCTTCAGCTTTTTAAATTTCGCAATGTGCTTGAAACGGAAGTAGGAAGTTGGGAGAAAAATTGACGTAAGCCACTCTTGCTAGTTGGCTTAGTCATAACGTGAACTTTCTGCACAAAGTTTATTTTGTTTAATAATATTATTATGTTTTCTTAAGTGTCTCTGCGGGCCGGATTGAGAGGCACAACGGGCCGCATCTGGCCCGCGGGCCGTAGTTTGGAGACTCCTGGTTTATATGAACATGTCACTGAATTTCGTATGGATTAATCAATATTTTTTACTTGTGGTGTATAATGATGGGAAAGGCGCTAATATTTCCGTATATAAAGAACGAAAAGTTGAAAGTAGTTCCATCAATTGCAGAAATATTTGGTATTTGTGACCAATAACAAAAACTTCAATTCTGTGCGTCTATGTTTTTCCACAAATGATTTAATTTTGATATAGCAATATCCAATTGATAAATTTAGGTTCAATAATATCTCCACCTGGATGGTGAAAAATTTGTATTTTTACCTGGATCTTCTCACAATATAACTTGGAGATTTGAAGTGACCTCATCCATAATTGCACGTGTTTGGTCCTTTATCCCTCGTGGTGCTACTGCTGCTCAACGACTTGCAACGTTAACTGGTAATGGTGAACGGCGATATGATTCATCACCTTTAACATTTCAAGTTTTTGAACCTGAAACTCTGATGTTAAAGAATGTCGATCAAACAGTGGTGTTTACACATTTACTGTCGTAGCTAATACTGATGACACACAAAGAAAGTAAATGTGTATATTCCCTGTAAGTTTTTATTTTGGTGTTTTTTCTCTGATGAGTAGTCTGCCGAAATGCATAGTTTCTTTCAGCTATAAAAACAGTTCTTTAGAATTGTTTGGTTAGTGTTCTGGTTTTAAACATTTCTTTTAAGAACTATTACGTTATTATTTTAACCATTCACCATGGTATTTGCTATTTTTTAAACAATTTTAACTTCTAATATACCCGATTAAAAAGAGCAAAGTCGTCTGACGTCATCCATGTAGAGTCCTTTGCTAAACAGAAGTTTGCAACCATCTGAATTGAAGTTGCTTGGGTTGAAGTGGTAAAAGTTAAAGGACAACTTGGTTATTTGTCATTTGATTCACTGTTTAACGAAATCAAAAATTTCTCAGTGTGCATGCCCCCTGGGACTCTTCAAGAACATTCTCAATCTAGCCACGTTTGGTATTTTCAGCTAAAAACTGCAGGATAAGACCATTGGTAATATAGATAGGATAAGCAGGGGGGGAGGATCAAGCTTTCCCAGGGCCCCTGGTGATTCCAAAGTCCCGCCCCCCATCTGGAATTCTTTGTAGACAAAGTATAAGAAATTTTTAGTTGTGCATTAAAATTGTGAAAATTACTAAGAATATTTCAGCAAAAGCGATTTATGCAGATGTTATTCTTCACAATGATTTTCTCACAAAATCAACTTGTGGATGCTCACCGCCTTCAAGAGCATTGTAATCAACTAGGAAATGGATATTGGCACACCGTGTCGAAGTCTGCTTTCACAATTTATACATTCATCTAAAAGCACCATTAAGTCATATGTAAGGATAAAATTACAGAATAAAGATTGTGAGGCTGGTATTCTGTTTTTAAAACAACTCTGGGCAATTAGCGTGGCTTGTCGTGAGAGAGGTTTTGATAAAATATGATCGCTCTGTTACATATGACAGCGTTGTCACAGCGTTTAAATTCTTTTCATTACTTATATAAATATTTGCACAACATGAGACCCGGAAATAATGTGAAATAAGGAAAATTAGCTGGTTTATTTAAGAAATACGTGAAGATTTTTCACCAGCTTAGTTACTTCAGTATTGTTTAAGGTAAAGTGAATCATTTAAAATGTTAACAAATATTGATGGACAAGATTATTTGTAAATAATTTTATTGACATTTCACGGAATTTCCTGTGGAATTAAGAGTTGTCTGAGTTGTATCATAGTGCAAAGTTCTTTAGTACTTCCGCAAAGTACAAAACAAAAAAATCTTGTTTTACTGGCAACAACAGAGGATGTTTTTTATTGAAAATTTAGGAAGTTTTACTGATGCTCTTGTTTCCTTTGATATTAATGGTGATAGGAAATCAAAAATATACATAAAATATGAAGGAATACATCATATATTTATGTAGTAGTTCTGTGATTTTATTTAAGTTGCATCTTCACTTTACCTTTATAGACAGAATACAAGATGGAAAAGTTTGGCTTCCTTTCATTTGTTTTCTTCTGTTGGATTTCATCTTGTCAAGGTATTTATTATTTTTATTAGATCATTAAGGAAGTTAATGTTTATTTTGTAAAATAAAACTGTGGAATTTGCTTAGAAATTTAAGTTATATTGACTAAAATACTCACTTAATTCTTCATTTTGTGTACAATGACCATAACCAGTTCTGCATTGAATGAAATGATTTAAAAGCAATACCTTTCAGTATTTTAGAAGACAAAGAGTGTTCTTTACCTTTCAAATACATGCATGTAATGATTATTGAGCAAATAAGTAAGAATATCTCATTCATGATTCGACAACAGAATCTTTTGTGGTAAAAAGTGATAGCACTTGTTCTTGTACAATAAAGCCAAATGTGTTTCATCATTATAAAATATGCAGCTCTATGTGGCTGAATTGCAAATCTAAATTATAAATTATTGAATATTAATATGTCTATTATTATTTATCTATTGTTCTCATACCAACAAGTCGACATGTAAGTAAAAGATCACGTTTGGTCTTGATGTTGTCACACTAGTTTCATACAGCTCAATTTTACCCAAAAAAAACTTAGTTATCAATTACACAATTTTTTTGGAAACCCAGAGACTGTAGGGTGCTCATAATTTCTCTCATATACATTATAGTTGGAAAGTGACTGCTGTCTTTTCATATCTGGTTAAAGTAATGTTCATCTTCACTCCGTCTACTGTGCATTTTATTCATGGTAGTACTTGATATTGTTTCAACTGTATCTTTATCCACTGTCTTCATTTCTTGCGTAATTTTCATCCAACGTTAGTTCAGTGAGTAAACGTCTCTGTGTACAGTGTTTCAGTGAGTAAACGTCTCTGTGTACAGTGTTTCAGTGAGTAAACATCTCTGTGTACAGTGTTTCAGTGAGTAAACATCTCTGTGTACAGTGCTTCAGCTGATTTGGACCCTTCTAAAAGTAATTAAAATAATTAAATAAATTTTCATCCACAAAATGAAAAATGCCACAATTTTTATTAGGAGTATTGAAAATTAAATTAATCATTTACGTAATAAAAACAAGAAAATTTCGCGTAACAGACTTCATGAAAATTTATTCAGGAGTGACCGTATTCACCATGTTTTTCATGAGAACAAAACAATCTTATTAAGTTTTGAGTCTGAATTTTAGCGTGGTTTATTTCTATGCAGGGGGTACATATCCTCTGTGACATAGGTCCTAGACTAATCGATGTCTTAACAGTATATGTAATGAACACCAATTCGTGTGATAAAAATTAATGCCCAACATAAAGTTCTGATTAGAGCCATAAAATAGACCAAAAAAAGACAAATTGTAAAATTAAATTTATTGTAACGTTTCGTCTTTACTCAAGACATCTTCAGACAAATACTAAATACGATGTTAAGACAAGATATTATATTTACAAAAAGGTATTAAATTACTACTAAAGGAAGCGGTGTCGAATGGATGTATGATTAGGAAGTTAGGAAGTAAAATAAAGAGAAATTAAAAGAGGTTAAGTGGAATGGAGTTTCCTTGCACATTAAGTGAAGGTTTGTATTTATTGATTAGAAGGCTTTCATGAATGGAGAGTTCATATGTATCGTCGGAAGAGGAGATTATTTTAAAGTCGTCTAAGTTGGGGGTGTGTCCAGTTGGGTTAATGTGAGCAAGAATGCTTGATGATGCAGGGTGGGAAACTTGGTTGCCTGTAAGGGGGGATATTCCCAAGTGCAGCTTCGACACTTGAATAACGCCTCGTATGTGGGTCAAACCACACGTCATCTACACACCAGATTTTCGGAGCAGATTAGGGTTACGGTTACGGTTAGCGTCTTTTAACTCGTCAAACTTTCTACGTTTTCCTTCCTAAGACTTAATAAATAGAGCGCTTTTATCTTCATTTTCAATTTTTTTGCCTTAAAGAAATGAGTTATTTTCTCCACATATTGCGTCAAAGCCTTAATGTCATCACTATTTAACTGTGCTTAACCTTCTACATTGTTTGTGTAATATATTGATTCACGCGTAGTTGAATACTGACTTAAATAATTTAGCAGCTGGTATAAATATATAGTAACAATGATTACACTTTAACAACATTATTATTGCAACACTGCAATAGTTTATTTTAAGGTCATTATTTTTCTCTCTATAATTGTGGAACACCTTCAAAAACCTGAATTCGTCTGCCTTTGTATGTTCATTTGAAGAGCCTAATGCTCATTAAGTTTTGGTAGTTGTTGTTATGATTAATAAGATGTTTCTTATGTTTCTTAATGGCTCAGACTGACTTATTTGCCATTGTCTCATGACACATCGGGGCCTCTCCTGAAAATCAAAACGGGCCTTTTATTGTACACATCTAGCTATATGATATCAACGTCGCTGAAATTGAAAAAAATTCTTTGATCCCTTTACTTGTAAAATAAATTACAATTAAAGAAAACAGTCAAAGAAATTCAAAGCAAGCAAAAAAAGGTCCAGGAATGTGTAACTATTTTTAAGTTTTAAATTAACATCAAAGTCATCAGGAATGGAACGACTTCTCTTTTTTATAACACTAAACTATTTTACTCGGCTAGCAAAGGCTCTGATATTTGAATTTTTTCCGAATAATATAAATTGTTATCAATGACGACATAATGCCCTCATATTGAGACACTGAAAAATAAATTTATAAATTTGACGCGGGGATATTTTCCGGGGGCCACCTACGATTGAAATGGCAATTTCCTTAAATTGGAGTTAGTCTCAGCCTTGTTCTATATGTTAATTTTGTTTTATATGTTTCTGTTATCTATCTTTGCTACTGTTTTCATTTAATAATTGATATTTAATGGATTAAAATGAATTAAACGTTATTAGATTTTATACATTTATTTTTTATTTATTGTCATGTTTAGGAATTATTCTATCACCTCCCCCTGGAACAAGTTTTACATTTCTACCTGGAGAAACGAACAATATAACGTGGACATTTAATGATAATTTAAATGATTTGGACAGTAGAAATTGGTTTTTCATTGGTAGTAGTGATGGTTCACCACAAACACGTTTGGCCTTTGTCTTTGAGAACTCTAATGTACTAAAGTCCAGTGCACAAATTCCTCCAAATTATGACGTCTACAAACCTTCAACGCTGCTATTAAGAAATATCAATCAAAGTTATGATGGAACGTATGAGTTTCGTTTAGCAAGAAAGGGCAGTGCGTTATCTCCTTTTATATCTAAAGTCAGAGTTTTTGTTGCAAGTAAGTCGTCCTTTTTTTATTAGCTATTTAACATTTTGATCATTTTTAGAATTTATATTGCTCATTTGAAGAATAACCAAATTACAGTATGTTTTATGTTGACCATTTTTGACCATTCTTGATACGTTTGCGTTTAAAAGTTTTTTGTTTATTTGAAAATTAGAAATATTTTTTAACATTTGTTTCCAGCCAATCATTTTTTGCGATGTTATAGCCATTATCTAAAGATTTTCTAAATGAGCTATGGAGTCGTCAAAACCAGTTATGTTTGTATCGTCAGCAAACAATCTAGGTTTTGTTTTTGATGGATGTCTTTGATGTCTAAAGCGAGAATTTTTATTGCAATTTTGTCTATTTTTTGTGTTTTTGTATTTTTACCATTTTAACTACAGACTATTCTAACAAAACTAAATCCAAGTTTTTCTATTACAAACTACCCAGCAAAAACTACGAAAGTTAACAACACGCTTCTGTAAATATGTAGACGTTAAAATAGTTTATTTCTCAGAGAAAATTTCAGAGGTTAAAGCCAAATTCCTCCCACAAAATAAAAGCTACTGAAAGACACTATTTCCTTTTTTTTTCGATTCTTTTGCATGATGTAATTCTTCTTATATTATTTAGGAGATAAATCGCCATTTCTTCACTCTCATCAAAGAACACACAACTTCTAACAAGAATTTACACATTTACAAACACCTTCACACTGCACTACAATGTAAAACTACAACATTTTATGATTTTGCATCGTGGACATCGGTTACCTTTTATTTTACTCTAAAACTTAAAGAAGCTCTCTATACTAAAAAAGTCAAACAAACAAATTCATCACATCAACACCATCTTCAATTTCTATGTATCTCTAGATTATTCAGTAATTTGATACCTGTAACATATTTTATATGAATATTTTCTCATTCCTCTGTACTGAAGATGGTATAAGATTGCCGAGACCCATGTTTACTTTTAAAAAACTGGTCGTTCTCTTAAAATATTTCATATATCTGTTGTGTTGTTATCAAATCATAAAAAAATGCTTTGTAAATAAAAAACAGTTTTTACCATCATATGAAATGATGTAAAAAGCATTTCAACATTTCATGGTTAAAAATATTTTTGTTCTACACTATATTGTTGTTAGATAGTGTTTATGTAAAACGATATCTTCTCTTTTTTTAGTGAAACCAAATGTTACAATTAGTTGTTCAAATCCTCTGGTTGTGAATAAAGGTGATAATGTATCATGTGTATGTAGAGGTAAAGGAGGTAACCCTCCTGCTAATGTCACATGGTTTGATAAAGATAACAACATAATTGGTGATGTTGGAGTTGTAAATAAGACATTAGTAATCACTGATGTTAAATTGAATAATGGTGGAAATTACAGATGTAAAGCACAAAGTTATAATGATCCACGTTTTAGAGATGAAAAATCTATTGAAGTAAAAGTGAAAGCTACTTGTAAGTTTGTAAGACAGCATTTCAGATCTCATTATAAACGTTTGTGTCAAATATTGAATTTAATTTTATTCTTTACAGATCCACCACAACAAACCAATATCACAATCAGTCCAATGTCGGTAAAACAAGGTGAAACTCTGACAATAACCTGTGAATCAGATGGTTATCCTGAACCAACCTACACTATTTATCATAATGGTGCAGTTATCAGTAATAATAAGACATATATCATTCAATCTGTCAACTTCAATCATGCTGGTTCATATCGTTGTGAAGCAAAGAATAAACTGGAAAATGATTCATCTGATGTTAAAAATCTTACTATCATTACAGGTAAAATTAAAATCTTACTTCATCAATTTTTAAGGTAGTTTGCTACATTTTACGTAAATCAAAATTATTTACGATTTGTCAATGTTCATCTTCAATTGACTTCCATTTGTACACGATAGTACAAGATTTCAAAAAAAGTCTTCAAAAGTCTTAACATAAAAATATCATAAAAAAGCTCTTCGAACTCCACAACACAGGCGTTGGTGCTTATTTTCCTATCCTTACTTCGCATGCTTTCAGGCACACGGCGCCGAAAGTTATTGTAGAGCAACCGTATGGAAACAGCTCACCATGTTTTGCATGAGAACAAAACAATGTTAACGAGTTTGAATCTGAAGTTTAGGGTGATCCATTTTTGCTTGAGGTCCTAAATATCCTCTGTGACATAGGTCTCTCTATAATTGTGGTGCCTTTTTGTGGAACAGCTTCAAAAACCTGAGTTCCTCTGTCATCATATTTTCATTTGAAAGCTCACAGGGTATTATGCATGTGGTGGTCGTCGTCGTTGTTCTGATAGATAAAAAATATACTTAGGTTTGATATGTTTTTGTTATATGCCATTTGGTACTGTTTTCATTTAAAAAATGGTCTTTATTGGCTCAAAATGATATAAGTTTTATTTGATTTTATAGTTTTATCTTTAATTTTTTGTAATAGGAAAAATTCTATCACCTCCTCCTGGCACAAGTTTTGCATTTTTACCTGGAGAAACACACAATATAACCTGGACATTTGATGATGATTTAAATGATGTGGCCAGTAGAGATTGGTTTTTTACGGGTAGTAGTAATGGTTCACAATCAACACTGTTGGCCACTGCCTTTCTGGATTTGCCATTGATAAAACTCAATGCACCAATTCTTCCAAATTATGACGTCTATAAACCTTCAACGCTGCGATTAAGAAATATCACTCATAGTTATGATGGAACGTATGAGTTTCGATTAACAAGAAAGGACAGTCTGTTATCTCCTTTTATATCTGAAGTCAGAGTTTTCGTTGCAAGTAAGTCGTCCTTTTTTATTATTTTATATTCTTATCAATTTTAGAAATTTATATTTTTCATTTTAAAATAATGAAAGCAATACATCTTTTCAGTTAGAAACGTAGAAAAATAATGAAATGCATCTATTTAGTTAGAAACGTAGAAAAATAATTAGACCAGTGGTTGCAACGTTTTGGGACTAAGAAATTCAAATCATGTGCGTGCGTTGTATGGCTTATGTTATTGGTTGATTACGAAATCATGGGTTGAAGTGTATATTAGCTACCAGAGGCGGTTCTAGAATTTTTCAAACGTCAGCCATAAAACAGCGGACGCCGGAAATCCTCCCTTGGGAAATTTTGAAACATAAGGTGCCAGAAATGCGATTTCAAGCATTTTGGAATACCTTAACTGTCAATTTTTGCAGGGTTACAAAGTGAGCGAAATCGCCGTTGTTAAAAATCAATGATAATAATCAATGCTCTTCCTCATGTTGACTACATCATTCTTTAAAGTGGTTATCAAATGAAAACCATCCATAACATCAATAGTTTTTCCATGCAACAATTGCGTACTGGAAAAGTAGCATCCAGAATCTTTCTGGTAAAACTAGCGCAACAAAATGAAATTGAGTGACTAATGAAAGTAAGTGAGAAGCATCAGCAGCAAGGGAAGGCTTTACATCGTCGCTTACATTGTTTATCATGTCCTGAAGAGTGTCGATTAAAGGGATAAACGTTCGAACGTTTCAAGAATGTAAACTCGCTCAACCCATCTGGTTTTACAAAGACTTACCATTTTTGCCTTCTTGGTCTGAACATCTGACTTTTTCACGTGCTCAGCAAGGGCATGTGCGTGTCTGTGATATGTTGATAAAATTGGCAGCTTGAGAAACAACAGATAACATGTTATTAATTTCAACGTTAGAAAGAGTGTTACAGACAGATGAATTTAGTCGATGACTATAGTGAGTGTATAAATTGCATTCATTAAAAATCAACAAATCGTAGAACGAGGGGCAACTGTTCTTTGTGAGAAGAATCGCAGCTTCATGATAAAATAATATCTATTTTTTATCTCGTCGATATTACCTGATCAATACAATTGATGATATTTTTTGGCTTGTCTTGGCAATATTCTTTTATGCTTGCCACATTCGAACAAATGATTTTCCAAAGTTTGATCACCAGCTCTAACTCTAAAACTTTAAGATTCAACAAAATTACCAACATTGTTTTTAACTGAATAGCAACCAACCTCTGAGTGAAATTGAGTATCATCACGATGACGTCGTAATCCAATGGCAATTAAGAAACACCAAAGCAAAACCTTTTTCAACAAGACGAACTCCATATTTAGTCGACATGGAATTCTGGAAACTATAGTATCCGATAATCAGCCTCATTACTCATCGGAAGAAGGCAAACAGTTAGACTACCTTTCACACATAACACCATAAGTCCGAGTTATTCACACTCAGGTGGATTACGTGAGATAAACAGTTCAGACAGTCAAAAACATTCTCAAGAAATGCAAAGCGAATGGACAAGACCGACAAGAATATCTCGCGCTGTTAGACTATCGTAACACCCCCATTGACGGTGTGAGCCCTGCGCAAGCCGCTTTCATCAACCATTCCTACTTTACAATGTAAGCTGTATCCCAAACCTATCGACCAAGCTACATTTCACACTGCTGGTCAATAGCTGCACTGCCAAGGCTTCGCAACAACTGAAAGAAGGTGAATGAGTGAGATTTCGCCAAGACTCGGTATGACCATGGACTCGCGAAACGATGATACGAAAGCATTAAACACCCAGAAGCTACATGGTAAAAGCGACTACAGAACAGAATTCAAGACCTGAATTCAGCTGCAAATGCTGCTACAGAGAATGCCCAATGGGGATGGGGCTGTGTGACAGAATGGTTTTCTTCCAACTATAAAGATGACATTGCTTTCGAAAAACAATTCTTAGTTATGGAATGTTTTCACTGCTCGCCATGTTGGTAGAAAATCTCCTATAGGTAGAAGAATCTGTATTGATTTTATGTTGTGTTGAGCGTAGGCCCTTTGAAGTTGCCTACCAACTTGGCCGCTTTGACGTCATCACACGAAAGAGCTTCATTCTTTTTTCATCGTTAGTAGATAAAAGTAATTTGCTTAATAATTTCTTGCGAAATCTTTTCGAAAGAAATATCCTTTCAAGAAGTTATGATCACTTTCCTTGAACTCATCCGATGGCAATCTAAATAGCATGCGTCAGCGTAATTCTTACCACAAAATTGGCAATAAAAACGTAGGACTTCTTATTGCGTTGCATTAATTGTGAAAGAAATATTTGCTATTTTCAGCTATTAGTTGTAAGTTTATCAAAGCTTTGTAATTTCAGAAAAATCCTTTAGACTTTATTTTTTCATTATGTTAAGGAGAAGATTGTTTCAGCGTCCATTTTCTTTATTATAATTAGTGAAATTTTTGCTTTTGTTTTCAGTAAAACCTACAGTGGTGATTAATTGTGCAACTCCTCTGGTTGTAAGTAAAGGTGATAATGTGTCATGTGTATGTAGAGGTGAAGGAGGTAACCCTCCTGCTAATGTCACATGGTTTGATAAAGATAACACAACAGTTCGTGTGTTTGGAGTTAAAAATGCGACTTTAGTAATCACTGATGTTAAAGTGAATGATAATGGAAATTACAGATGTAAAGCACAAAGTTATGATGATCCAGGTTTCAGAGATCAGAAATCCATTGAAATACAAGTAAAATGTAAGTTTTGCAGATATATATTTTATCATCTATAGATGTTTAAAAACTTCGTCTTCAACTTTGTTATTATTGACGTGTGGTAAAATATGACTTTGGAATATTATAACCTTATTGTATGCTCCCAAGGGAAATAGTGAGTTTAGTTTTCCAAGAGTCTCAATACATTGCATGCGATTCGAGGGAAAACAAAGCTCAGTATTTCTAACGGAATATACATTAAGTGTTTTGTTATATATAGGAATAAAATTCATAGATTTTCACAGCTTTTCAATGAAATCAACGTCTCTTTCGGTGGAGATTTGTTCGTCGAGATTTTGTTGCAAAATGCTATAAGGGCGATCACATCATTTTTTGGAGCACTTCTAAGGTTTTTCTCAATCTTTTTTTTTCTATTACTAGTTGAATGCGTTGCTTAATAAACTCGAGACTTGTAATTTTAGTTTTCGGCTCCATAACTGTTTTATTTTTTTATGATATTAAAATCAGCACGCAACAATTTTTCACTTGTTTCACGGACGGGAAACATTGCGTTTATTTTAAGTCATGTGACTACGAATGAACCAATCAAATATGACATACACAGCACATACAACAATGAATTTTATTCTTTACAGATCCAACATTCCTCTTCCGGTTTTTACCCCAGCTTCACTGACACTTACATATTGTTTCTATCATAACTATTATTATGATTCTGTCTTTAATTTCAGTTAGACCAACAGTGTCGTTTAACTGTTCATCTCCTCTGTTTGTGAATGAAAGTGATAGTGTGTCATGTGTATGTAGAGGTGAAGGAGGTATCCCTCCTGCTAATGTCACATGGTTTGATAAAGATAACAACATAATTGGTGATGTTGGAGTTGAAAGTGCGACTTTAGTAATCACTGGTACCTCACCAAATGATCGTGGAAGTTACAGATGTAAAGCTGAAAGTTTTAATGATCCACGTTTCATTGACGAAAAATCCATTGAAATAATAGTGAATTGTAAGTTGCGAACTTATATATTTAGTACTTTTTGCAATAAGGTTTTCAAATTGTCAAATACGTAGAATTTTGAATTTTAAATTTTAGATCAACCAAGAACTACGACCATAACCCTATCAAAAATAGATGCAAAAATTGGTGAAAGTGTGACAATAACCTGTGAATCAGATGGTTATCCTGAACCAACCTACACTATTTATCATAATGGTGCAGTTGTCAGTAATAATAAGACATACATCATTCAATCTGTCAACTTCAATAACGCTGGTTCATATCGTTGTGAAGCAAAGAATAAACTGGGAAATGATTTTTCTGATGTTAAAAATCTTACTATCATCAAAGGTAAAATTAAAATTTTACTTCATCAATTTTGGGCTAGTATTCTACATTGTACATGAACAAATTACGACTGTTCAGTTTCATCCCATTTGTACACGATAGTACAAGATTGTGCTGAACGATGAAGATAATTATGTATTTTTCTTTGTTGGCGAGATTTAGATTCGTTGTGCTGAAAGACTACCACTGCCAATTATGATTGACTCTTAAGCCTACACCTCAAATGCCCCTTTCGCTGCCTGCTGCGCTGACGTGTATGCATGTCTTTACTCCTCATATACTCTTTTCGCTGCCTGCTGGGCTGATGTGTATGCATGTCTTTACTCCTCATATACTCTTTTCGCTGCCTGCTGCGCTGACGTGTATGCATGTCTTTACTCCTCATATACTCTTTTCGCTGCCTGCTGGGCTGATGTGTATGCATGTCTTTACTCCTCATACCCTTTTGCTGCTGCTGCGTGTATGCATGTCTTTACTCATATACCCTTTCGCTGCCTGCTGGTGACGTGTATGCGTAATCTTTACTCCTCATATACCCTTTCGCTGCCTGCTGTGTGCATGTGTCTTTGCTCTCATATGCCCTTTCATGCCTGCTGGGCTGACGTGTATGCATGTCTTTACTCCTCATATACCCCTTTCGCTGCCTGCTGGGCTGACGTATGCATGTCTTTACTCTCATATACCCTTTCGCTGCCTGCTGCGCTGACGTGTGTCATGTCTTTACTCCTCATATACCTTTCGCTGCTGCTGCGCTGACGTGTGCATGTCTTTACTCCTCATATACCACTTTCGCTGCCTGCTGGCTTGACGTATGTATGTCTTTACTCCTCATATACCTTTCGCTGCCTGCTGCGCTGACGTGTGCATGTGTCTTTACGCCTCATATACCTTTCGCTGCTTGCTGCCCTGACGTATGCATCTGTCGTCACCTAGCTGTTAACTTTGCCAATTGCATATCCTCATTAAATAGGTTATCAAGAGCCTTAGACGACTATGATTTGTTTATAGTTCTTCGAAGACCAATGATAGTTGTTTAGGCTTCATAATAAGTCAATATTGTTTATGTCTAGTCGGTCACGCGATTGACTTTCAAAATTTCAAAATTTATCATTAATATACATCTTAAAAGTTGAGTGATTATTGTTATGTTTTTGGTTTTTTCCAACATCAAAGTCTTTTTTACAATGAAATTTTCATTAAGACAATTGGTTAATAATGCAGCGGTTTAATGCAAAATCACATTGGATAGCAGTTTAGTGAAAAATTTCCACTGATCTGGACTTTTAGAGTGATGAGCGGGCTTACTGCTGGCTTGTGACTGGTTAGGCATCGATCCAACACTCCTAAGAAAATGCAACTAACACTAACGAATACTCTCATTATTAATTTTCTTTTTCATAGCTAATTTAAGAAAGGAATATTTTCTGTTTTTAATTTCAGTGAAACCAAAGGTGGTAATTAATTGTTCAACACCGCTGGTTGTGAATGAAGGTGATAATGTATCATGTGTATGTAGAGGTGAAGGAGGTAACCCTCCTGCTAATGTCACATGGTTTGATAAAGATAACAACATAATTGGTGATGTTGGAGTTGTAAGTAAGACATTAGTAATCACTAATGTTACAGTAAATGATGGTGGAAATTACACATGTAAAGCACAAAGTTATAATGATCCACGTTTTAGAGATGAGAAATCTATTGAAGTAACAGTGAAAGCTACTTGTAAGTTTGTAAGACAGCATTTCAGATATCATTGTAAACTTTTACAGAATATTGAATTTTGTTAATTCTATACAGATCCACCACAACAAACCAATATCACCATCAGTCCAATGTCAGTTAGAAAAGGTCAAAATGTGACAATAACCTGTGAATCAGATGGTTATCCTGAACCAACCTACACTATTTATCATAATGGTGCAGTTATCAGTAATAATAAGACATACATCATTCAATCTGTCAACTTCAATAACGCTGGTTCATATCGTTGTGAAGCAAAGAATAAACTGGGAAATGATTCATCTGATGTTAAAAATCTTACTATCATCAAAGGTAAAATTAAAATTTTACTTCATCAATTTTTGGGCTAGTATTCTACATTGTACTTGAACAAATTACGACTGTTCTGTTTCATTCCATTTGTACACGATAGTACAAGATTGTGCTGAACAATAAAGGTAGTTATGTATTTTTCTTTGTTGGCGAGGCTTAGATTCGTTGTTCTGAAAAACTACCACTGTCAATTATGATTGACTCTTAAGCATACACCTCCTATGCCCCTTTCGCTGCCTACTGCGCTGACGTATGCATCTGTCGTCACCTAGCTGTTAACTTTTCCTATTGCATATCTCATTAAATAGGTTATCAAGAGCCTTCGACGACTATGATTTGTTTATAGTTCTTCGAAGACCAACGATAGTTGTTTAGGCTTTATAATAAGTCAATATTGTTTATGTCTAGTCGGTCACGCGATTGACTTTCAAAATTTAAAAATTTATTATTAATATACATCTTGAAATTTGAGTGATTATTGTTATGTTGTTGTTCTTTTCCAACATCAAAGTCTTTTATACAAATAAGATTTTCATTAAGACAATTGGTTAGTAATGCTGCGGTTTAATGCAAAAATCACATTGGATAGCAGTTTAGTGAAAAATTTCCACTGATCTGGACTTTTAGCGAGTGATGAGCGGGCTTACTGCTGGCTTGTGACTGGTTAGGGTATCGATCCAACAATCCTAAGAAACTGCACCTAACACTAACGAATACTCTCATTATTAATTTTCTTTTTCATTACTAATTTAAGAAAGGAATATTTTCTGTTTTTAATTTCAGTGAAACTAAAGGTGGTAATTAATTGTTCAAAACCTCTGGTTGTGAATGAAGGTGATAATGTATCATGTGTATGTAGAGGTGAAGGAGGTAACCCTCTTGCTAATGTCACATGGTTTGATAAAGATAACAACATAATTGGTGATGTTGGAGTTGTAAATAAGACATTAGTAATCACTAATGTTACATTGAATGATGGTGGAAATTTTACATGTAAAGCACAAAGTTATAATGATCCACGTTTTACAGATGAAAAATCTATTGAAGTAACAGTGAAAGCTACTTGTAAGTTTGTAAGACAGCATTTCAGATCTCATTATAAACGTTTGTGTAGGATATTTAGTATAATTTTATTCTTTACAGATCCACCACAACAAACCAATATCACCATCAGTCCAATGTCAGTTAGAAAAGGTCAAAATGTGACAATAACCTGTGAATCAGATGGTTATCCTGAACCAACCTACACTATTTATCATAATGGTGCAGTTATCAGCAATAATAAGACATACATCATTCAATCTGTCAACTTCAATAACGCTGGTTCATATCGTTGTGAAGCAAAGAATAAACTGGGAAATGATTCATCTGATGTTAAAAATCTTACTATCATCAAAGGTAAAATTAAAATTTTACTTCATCAATTTTTGGGCTAGTATTCTGCATTGTACATGAACAAATTACGACTGTTCAGTTTCATCCCATTTGTACACGATAGTACAAGATTGTGCTGAACAATGAAGATAGTTATATATTTTTCTTTGTTGGCGAGATTCAGATTCGTTGTGCTGAAAGACTACTACTGCCAATTATGATTGACTCTTAAGCCTACGCCTCATATACCCCTTTCGCTGCCTACTGCACTGACGTATGCATCTGTCGTCACCTAGCTGTTCACTTTGCCTATTGTATATCCTCATTAAATAGGTTATCAAGGTCTTAGACGACTATGATTTGTTTATATTTCTTCGAAGACCAATGATAGTTGTTTAGGCTTCATAATAAGTCAATATCCTTTAGGCTTAGTCGGTCACGCGATTGACTTTCAAAATTTTAAAAATTATTATTAATATGCATCTTGAAAGTTGAATGATTATTGTTATGTTGTTGTTCTTTTCCAACATCAAAGTCTTTTTTACAAATGAAATTTTCATTAAGCAAGTTGGTTAATAGTGCAATGGTTTAATGCAAAAATCTCATTGGATAGCAGTTTAGTGAAAAATTTCCACTAATTATTACTTTTAGCGACTGATAAGCGGGCTTTGTGCTGGCTTGTGACTGGTTAGGGTATCGATCCAACACTCCTAAGAAAATGCACCTAACACTAACGAATACTCTCATTATTAATTTTCTTTTTCATAACTAATTTAAGAAAGGAATATTTTCTGTTTTTAATTTCAGTGAAACCAAAGGTGGTAATTAATTGTTCAAAACCTCTGGTTGTGAATGAAGGTGATAATGTATCATGTGTATGTAGAGGTGAAGGAGGTATCCCTCCTGCTAATGTCACATGGTTTGATAAAAATAACAACATAATTGGTGATGTTGGAGTTGTAAGTAAGACATTAGTAATCACTAATGTTACATTGAATGATGGTGGAAATTACACATGTAAAGCACAAAGTTATAATGATCCACGTTTTAGAGATGAAAAATCTATTGAAGTAACAGTGAAAGCTACTTGTAAGTTTGTAAGACAGCATTTCAGATCTCATTATAAACGTTTGTGTAGAATATTGAATTTAATTTTATTCTTTACAGATCCACCACAACAAACCAATATCACCATCAGTCCAATGTCAGTTAGAAAAGGTCAAAATGTGACAATAACCTGTGAATCAGATGGTTATCCTGAACCAACCTACACTATTTATCATAATGGTGCAGTTATCAGCAATAATAAGACATACATCATTCAATCTGTCAACTTCAATAACGCTGGTTCATATCGTTGTGAAGCAAAGAATAAACTGGGAAATGATTCATCTGATGTTAAAAATCTTACTATCATCAAGGTAAAATTAAAATTTTACTTCATCAATTTTTGGGCTAGTATTCTGCATTGTACATGAACAAATTACGACTGTTCAGTTTCATCCCATTTGTACACGATAGTACAAGATTGTGCTGAACAATGAAGATAGTTATATATTTTTCTTTGTTGGCGAGATTCAGATTCGTTGTGCTGAAAGACTACTACTGCCAATTATGATTGACTCTTAAGCCTACGCCTCATATACCCCTTTCGCTGCCTACTGCACTGACGTATGCATCTGTCGTCACCTAGCTGTTCACTTTGCCTATTGTATATCCTCATTAAATAGGTTATCAAGGTCTTAGACGACTATGATTTGTTTATATTTCTTCGAAGACCAATGATAGTTGTTTAGGCTTCATAATAAGTCAATATCCTTTAGGCTTAGTCGGTCACGCGATTGACTTTCAAAATTTTAAAAATTATTATTAATATGCATCTTGAAAGTTGAATGATTATTGTTATGTTGTTGTTCTTTTCCAACATCAAAGTCTTTTTTACAAATGAAATTTTCATTAAGCAAGTTGGTTAATAGTGCAATGGTTTAATGCAAAAATCTCATTGGATAGCAGTTTAGTGAAAAATTTCCACTAATTATTACTTTTAGCGACTGATAAGCGGGCTTTGTGCTGGCTTGTGACTGGTTAGGGTATCGATCCAACACTCCTAAGAAAATGCACCTAACACTAACGAATACTCTCATTATTAATTTTCTTTTTCATAACTAATTTAAGAAAGGAATATTTTCTGTTTTTAATTTCAGTGAAACCAAAGGTGGTAATTAATTGTTCAAAACCTCTGGTTGTGAATGAAGGTGATAATGTATCATGTGTATGTAGAGGTGAAGGAGGTATCCCTCCTGCTAATGTCACATGGTTTGATAAAGATAACAACATAATTGGTGATGTTGGAGTTGTAAGTAAGACATTAGTAATCACTAATGTTACATTGAATGATGGTGGAAATTACACATGTAAAGCACAGAGTTATAATGATCAACGTTATAGAGATGAAAAATCCATTGAAATAACAGTGACACCTACATGTAAGTTTGCTAGGCGGCATTTCAGATCTCATTATAAACGTTTGTGTAGGATATTTAGTATAATTTTATTCTTTACAGATCCACCACAACAAACCAATATCACCATCAGTCCAATGTCATTGAAAAAAGGTCAAACTGTGACAATAACCTGTGAATCAGATGGTTATCCTGAACCAACCTACACTATTTATCACAATGGTGCAGTTATCAGTAATAATAAGACATACATCATTCAATCTGTCAACTTCAATAACGCTGGTTCATATCGTTGTGAAGCAAAGAATAAACTGGGAAGCGATTTATCTGATGTTGAAAATCTTACTATCATCACAGGTAAAATTAAAATCTTACTTTTATCAATTTTTGACATAGTATCCTACTTTGTACTTAAATCAGAATTATTTACGACTTGTCAATGTTTATCTTCCATTGACTTGCATGTGTACACGATATTACAAGATTGTAAAAAAGTCTTTTTTACAAATGAAAATTTTCATAAAGTAAATTGCTTTATGAAGCAGCGGCCAAAAATCTCATTAGTTACCAAATTAGTGGGAAAATTCCACTAATCTGAACTTTTACTGACTAGCGCGCTGTGCGCTGGTTTGTAAGTGATTTGGACATGGCCATTCTTACGCTAGTCGTAGTTTGGCCGTCTAAAATTGTGATCGTACTCAAATTGTAAATCAGCTACTGCGCGTGCTCTATGGACTCAGACTGCTTCACCCGGATCCGTGGCATCAAATTTTGCCTTTTTTATCGTTCTTTTCATCGTTGTGAAGCAAAGTTTACACTGGGCAAAGATTTGATGTTAAGGATTTCACTATCAACCAAGGTAAAAAGATTGAGTTTCACTCTTTCATTTGCTTTGTTCTTTTTGGTCGATTATTATCATTTTTTTGATAGATATTTTTGTCATTCAGTATTCTGTCAGCATTTTCATCTCTATGACATTATAGTTTGAGTTGATTTCTGTGTAGCTATTTTAGCATTTGTCATTTAAGCATTTGTCAAGATATTCATTTACTGATTGCAAAACGAAAGGTAATTTATTTACTATGCTTTAAAATCATATTTATGCTTAAAATACTATTAGCTCTTTCTGTTCAATTTGCATGCACTACCTGAGATGATAAGAATCCTTAAAAGAAAATTTAAGCAAATCGCTCTTTTATAGCAAACTTTAGCTCTAGTCACACAATGCAATTAATATCTCGACCTTTGCCTTAGACTTAATGGAAATGTTTAATTCAATCTATCCAATGCTCAATCAAAATGCTCCAATCTTGTTATCATATGTTATCATAATGCTAAATTATTAAGTATCTACTTTTGTGTTATGTTTATTGTAGAAAAAGGATACCAGTAAGTGAATTATTCATTTTAATTTTCTTTGTGTAATATGTGATGTTAATGTATTTTTTGTTTCTCATCTTTTGAATAAAATATTTTCATGGTTTGAGCAAGTTAGAGAAGCTGTTGTTTTTCTTCAGTACGAGCTGTTGTATTAATGTTGTATCTATATTTTCTTCGTTTCGTCCATGTCGTGTACAAAATTTGATCATGGTTGTTGATGTTGCAGCGGTGAAAATAGTGTTGATTTCTTAGCTGGAGCTAATAATGCACAACCCAATCATTATAAAGAGGCTGGAGGACTTAGAGAAAATGCTTATGAATCTGTTTGTAATCAATATGAAACAGTAAATAATCCATCAACAAGCAAAGAAATTAGATAGAAAAATCAAACAATTTCAAGGAGTGTAATGGAAAACTCTTTAAATTGCTTCTTTACGATTGAATGATTTCATATGCATTAGTGTAAGGGATGTTTCCGAATAAAACAATTTCGTGATCACTATTATTTTGCTTCTTTATTTTCGTGTCTACTGTAGATGTGAGATTTGACCTACCCCCAAAGACAAGCTAACATTGAATGAATTTGTTTCAGCAAGCTTGGACGGTAATAGAAATTTTTAATTTAAAATTTCTAGGAAGACAGCAAACTGCGTTATAAAACAATTTAGTGAACAAAATGTAACTAAATTGTAATGTGTGAGTCATTGCACATGGATAGTGCTATCCTTGCTTCGTGTAAACAATGCTTCAATTCCATAAACATCAATGGTAGTTTTCAGCGAGCAAACATCTCAATTATGCCCATCAGTGGACAATATTCATTGATCTTTAATGATAATCAATGACAGATAAGCAGGATAGCCTAAGGTAGAAGATAGCCTAAATATATATATATCGCAGAATGCAGATTTTCATTTATTTCTTACACTGAAATGATTCGTAAAATTCAAATGTCTTACTTGGGAGTGAATACGCTTTATTTTAAACCGGATTTGCAATTCTATGTTGTCCCACATTTAATAAAATTTTGTAAAATTTTCTTTCATTTAAGATTCTAAGCTAATGGGAAAGCAATATAAATACAACGATTAAAAGAAATTATAGAACATTACTTTTGTACTTTTAATTTCCGAATTTGTTTTCGTGACTTGTTGAGTTTAGTGTTCTGGTTTTAAACAGTTCTTTTAAGAACTCTTACGTTATTATTTTAACCATTCACCATGGTATTTGCTCTTTTTTAAACAATTATAAATTCTAATATACCTGATTAAAAAGAGCAAAGTCGTCTGACGTCATCCATGTACGGTCCTTTGCTAAACAGAAGTTTGCAGTCCAACCATCTGAATTGAAGTTGCTTGCATGGGTTGAAGTGGTAAAAGTTAAAGGACAACTTGATTATTTGTCATTTGATTCACTGTTTTACGAAATCAAAAATTTCTCAGTGATGCATGCCCCCCTGGGACTCGTCAAGAACATTCTCAATCTAGCCACGTTTGGTGTTTTCATCTAAAAACTGCAGGATAAGATCATTGGTAGGATAGATGTGGTAAAAAGGGGCGGATCAAGCTTTCCCAGGGCCTTTGGTGATTCCAAAGTCCCCCATCTGGAATTCTTTGTAGACAAAGTATAAGAAATTTTTAATTGTGCATTAAAATTGTGAAAATTACTAAGAATATTTCAGCAAAAGCGATTTATACAGATGTTATTTTTCACAATGATTTTCTTACAAAATCCACTTGTGGATGCTCATCGTCTTCAAGAGCATTATAATCAACTAGGAAATGGATATTGGCACAGCGTGTCGAAGTATACTTTCACAATTTATACATTCATCTAAAAGCACCATTAAGTCATATGTAAGGATAAAATTACAGAATAGAGATTGTGTGGCTGGTATTCTGTTTTTAAAACAACTCTGGGTAATTTGTGTGGCTTGTCATGAGACAGGTTTTGATAAAATATGATCGCTCTGTTACATATGACAGCGTTGTCACGGCGTTTACATTCTTTTCGTTACTTATGTAAATATTTGCACAACATGAGAACCGGAAATAATTTTGAAAAGAGGAAAATTAGCTGGTTTCTTTAAGAAGCACGTGAAGATTTTTCGCCAGCTTAGTTACTTCAGTATTGTTTAAGCTAAAGTGAATCATTTAAAATGTTATCAAATATTGATGGACAAGATTATTTGTAAAAAAATTTCATTGACATTTCAGGGAATTTCCTGTGGAATTAAGAGTTGTCTGAGTTGTATCATAGTGGAAAGTTCTTTAGTACTTCCGCAAAGTACAAAACAAAAAATCTTGTTTTACTGGCAACAACAGAGGATTTTTTGCCGTGAATTTACACTAAAAATACAATGTTTTCCATTGAAAATTTTGGAAGTTTTACTGATGCTCTTGTTTTCACCAAAGTTGCTTGACTATGTATACTTTCTATTTAATAGATAATGATCTTGAATGTATTGATCGATAGTTAGGCCGATACAGACTGAACAGTTTTGTTTTTAATTTGGCTTATTTACAGTTTAACAGTAAATATATAAGTCGTTGTAGAGACTTCTGTTGCATTTTTATCTCTTTTGACTTCATGATTTTAGTTGATTTCTGTGTATTTAGCATTTGTCGTTCGATTTTTTGCCATAACCTTTAAATTTGTTTAACAACTGCTTCTCCGAATTCGGTAATTTTTTATTGATTTTAGTAAGTTTTGGAGCTTGGCTTGGTAATTAACTTTCAGAAAGTCTGGTCACGGTGGGACACACTGATTAAATACATCTATTTTATTCAATGTATTTTGGTTCAATGATCATCACTCAGCATTCCATTTATATCATTTCAATAAAAAATACGCCATTGAATTACCATAGTGAATATATTGAGTGAATATATGCACAGAAATATGAAATACGCCCATCAAAACTGCATAATCAACAACGACATCACGTACGTTAAACTGTAGTGACGTACATCACGTGCGTACATTATTCATCTAGATTCATGTATTAGCAATAGAGGAAATAGCCAATCCTACACTTAGGGGGGGTGTTTACATGAATCCGGAATGACTTTCAATCCCGATCGAAACGTGATGTCAATCCGTGTTTACATGAAACTAATTGTTGTTCTTCTTCGCACTCATTTTAACCCATTTAGCCTCTTTATTTACTTACGAGCTTCAATTTGCCAGAAGACAATACCCATGGCACATGCGTGCTTCGTCATTAATCACAATATCATTCAAGAATGAAACTCAATTCGCGTTTACATGAGATAAAAGTAAATTTCGATCCGAATGAAACTAGGAATGAGTTCATTCCGGATCGAAACTCATTACGGATTCATGTAAACACCCCCTTACTCAAACGCGCTACTTAAACTTACGCACTTAACTTTATAATCACGTAAAACTACTCAAATTTCAAGTACATTATCCGCTGTGTAATAACTGCACCTTCTTTAACCAAATATATAAAAGCCTGTAAATAAATTCTAACACATAGAATACTCACGACTGTTGTAAATAACTTCTTCGCTAGTGAATAAAATAATCACAAAATTTAATAGCGTAAAACGAAAATACACAGCTCATACGAAAGACTTATATAACGCTAAACGTCAAACGTTGCGAAGCAGGAAATTGGTCTTTCTGAAATTCTCACGGAAGAAAACCAAATTACATGGGTATGTTACATTTTGCTGTATTTTTAGTGGAATAACGTACTTGTACTTGTTGAGCTCTACCTGTAGAGCGGCGGACTAGTATCCCGAAGTTGCGAATTCAAATCTCGTCAAAGTCACATGTTTTTCATGTGCATATTAAAAAAACTGTGTTTAGATTAATATATTACATTTATTCTCTGATGATGGCTTTGGAATAATAAAGGCCTGTTTACATGGGAATAGGGTAACCATACTTGCAAGGCTATCTTTTTGTGTAGGGTGACTCTACCATTGTCAGGTTTGTGTATTACTATTAGTGACAGCAACATCAGCATGCTGTAGACATGATTGCAGATAAAACATTTTGGCTTCCTTGAGGCCTATTTATAAAGATCCATAATTCAGTCTAAGACCTCTGAAAATTGTTTCCAATTCATTTTCATTATATTATATTCACATTGAGTGGTTTTTTTTCAATGACGACTTAACATTCATAGAATAAAAACCTTCTTTGCCATCTCGAAAACTTCCTTGTAGATGGTGGATGGGCTCTAGTTTTATTGTTTGTCTCTGTAAAATCATGTAGTGCATCTTGTGTATAATTTTATGCTTTGGAAGCACTTTATTTTCCCTGATATGCAAATATGTTGAGTAGATATGATGTAAACATAGCCCTACTAAAAGGGATTACCTTATCTCAAACATTTTATGGTTTATGAAATAAAATATTATCCAACTGTTGTGGTAACCTTATCAATTTGATATGGAAACCCTAACCCTCAGGGTTACCCTAGCACACATGTAAATGCTACATATAAAGCAATTTCACGTTGAGTAACTTGCTTGCTAATGTAACCCTTCTGGTAGGGTTACCCTACCTCCATGGGCCCAGTGTGCGAATTAGTTCAGAAAAACGATGTGCAATTTTTTTGACAAAGTGTTTCTTTAGAGGCATAATCAAATCGATATTACATTAATTATTATATAGTGCTAATTGCTACCGCCGACATTCCACCCCACCCAGACTCAAAATATACATTAATGTACACAAACACACCTAACTGAGGCTAACTCACAATTGACTGACTTGACGACGCAAAGACGACGAATACAAGAATTTTAAACCAGGAAGTTGAATAACCTCAACCGTTTATTGATAAAGCAAAAGCCTAAACGTTTTGGTGAGTTAAAAATCATTTCATTTTTAGATGTGAAGTGTTAAGTTGTATATTACTGAAGGAAATTTCATTTTATACGCTTTAAATTTGCTGTGTAATTTTCACGGAACTATGTAATTGGCTGCTTCAGGATCTTTAACGTTGAACATGAGGCAACAGTTTTAATAAGAATATAGTTTAATATTATTGTTTATTTAAAAATGAAAAAATATAAGACTCATAGCTTTTTATTATTACATAAATAACCAATGGAAGTAGCAGGGGCGGATCTAGAGTATGTCAAATCCGTCGCGCGAATGATGTTTGAAACTCAAAAATTACCTATTCATATTAGTTAAAAATTCTTTAATTATTCTTACTTTATTATCGCATTTACTTCGTGATAAAAATCCAGCTTTATTTATTATTGAAAACTAATGACTAATGCAATGAATATCTCCTTGGTAACCAGATCAGTTGAATTTTAATTGACCTGGAATAACCGACTGATAAGCGGGTGGCTTGACTGGTTCGACTGATAAAGGAGTCTATGAACGCCAAAAACGCTTATGTCATTGGTCAATAGCCAGATCAGTGGACGATCTGGAATAATCTCGACCGATAAGCGGGGTGGCCGGACCTATAAGGGAGTCCACTTGCTATCGTGTAATTGGTTCGTTTAAATTTTTGTCTTACTGTGATTGGTTTGACCTATTTCGACTGATAGCCAACTGAACTAACATAGTCAAGCTCACTGTCTGGATTGAATGTTTGATCGTTTCATAATACTTTTCTAAAGCATGATAGAAACTAAACTACAATCAGATGGAATTTATGGAAATCTTTTACAAATTCATATATTGACATGATTGCTGCTTTCCAAACTGGGAATTTTTTCAAGAGGGCGAAAAATTTATGGATGAATTGTAAATGCTTGGCAAAGACGATCTCGCGAGCGACATTTCAGTCATTGATGTTCAAAAGCAAGCCAACATTGTTTTGAGTTTTATCAGCAGAAATTTACATCCAAAATCGTAAGTAAAGGACAAGTGAAGTGCATGCATGAATGTAATATATCAAAGTCAATTATGCGAATGTGTGATGCGATTTATGTCAATATGGCGTATGGTAAGCAGATCGATGCTTCTAAAATTGTTGTTGACGAAGGACTTTTAGCTATGATTTCTTTAGTGCTTGGGGAATCGTGGCCGTTATATGGCAGCGAAATCCTACATTACTGCAATTATATTTCAATGGACAAAAAATCTGTAGCCATAAGGCGCCATACTATTATTTACTTTATCATAAACAAATGTTTGGGGTTTTTCAGTTTATGATCATTGATCATTCAATCATTGGACAGTTATACTACATATTGTTTAAGATTTGAGAAAACTAACATTGATTACATGAGAAGCTGTTTACTATAACCTGTGATTTTGAGTCTTCTGATCCATGAAGCTTTTTATTTTGACAATTTGACTGGAATGGTATTAAACCTGAGTATTTCACATACATGGAATGTTGTCCCATGTCACATATTGTCCCCTTTTCTAACTGAACACCTCATGTAGAGATGTAAAGGTATGTCAATCTACGGCTCATACCAGATTGTTTGCCATAAATGCCAAAGGGCTATTGATGTATGAAAAGCATTTTCTATAAAGTAAAAATGTCTTTCTATGTATGCAGATAAACCTTGAAATTTGGCAAAACAGCAAAGTATTTTTCATGATCACTAGGTAATTTTTCTGATGATCATTATAATTTCTAAACTAAATTATTTCTGATTTACATTTAAACAAGCTTTGATCATATGAAAAGATATTTATCATAACCAGTAAGCATGACACATGAACCAATTTTAACATTCATGTAATTATATAATTAAAGACATGTTGTATGTTTGTAAATGATGATCGTCCAGGTTAATAAAGTCCTGAGAAGGACTGTTTTTGATGTTGTTGACTGACGTTTCGACAACCTTAGCGGTAGTCATCTTCAGAGTCAAATGAGGAGTAAACGTCAGGTTAGCCGTATTTGTTGTCTGGTTCTTACGTCATTGTATTGTGTGTACAGGAAATGCAGGAAATGTGTATTGTCATTGTGGATTAGTGTGAAGTGAAATATTTTATTTTTAGTTGTGATGTGTGATTTAGGTGTGACGTTTTTAGTTGTAGTGTGTGGGTGTCAATTGTGTATTGTCATTGTGAATTAGTTTGAAGTGTAATGTTTTAGTTGATCGTTTGTTTGTATTGTGAATAAGTCGTTTGTAAGGTGCCGGTAATTGCTGTGATCTGTTCAGGGGTTTGTTCCAAGTTGGTATACCAACTTTCTAATGTAAGCCGTTGTCTATAGTCAGTACTGTAAGTGATGCATTTTGCCGAGTCCCAGTCAATGTTGTGCTTTGTGATTCGGTGATGTTCGGCAATGTGATTAGTTTTGTCTTGTTTCTTAGTAGCTCGTTTGTGCTCAGTAAGTCTTATGTTTAAGTTCCTGCCAGTTTCCCCGATATAGGAGGCGTGGCAGTCGGAGCAGTTTATTTTGTAAACTGCACCTTGTCGTTCGTTGGGTTGTTCTTTGTCCTTTATGTTCGTTAGTACTTGTCGTAATGTTGTGATTGGTTTATGTGCGACACGTATGTTGTATGGTCGTAAGATACGCGAGATAGTCTCAGACGTACCTTTGATGTAAGGTATCGTTGCTGTTGTCACTGAGTTGTTCGTTTCGTTGGGTTCGTTGGGTTTGTAAGTGTTGCGTTTGATAAAGTCAGAGTTATAGTTGTTTTTGTCAAAAACACGTTTGAGATAGTTGTTTTCGTTTTGTAGAGCGTCCGGTGAATCACATATGATTTGTGTCTTGTTAATGTTCTGATTGTGGTGGCTTTGTGTGATGTAGGGTTGTAAGATGATTGGTCTAGTAGTCGGTCAGTATGTGTTGGCTTGCGATAAACTGTTGTTCCTAGTTTTGATTGTCATGTTTACCAAACAGTCGAGAAAAGGAAGAGTTCCGTTTTCTTCGACATCTTTGGTAAATTGTATGTGGCTGTTCTGTTTGTTGATGTGAGTATGGAAGTCATCAATCTCGTCTGCATGTAGTGCTGTGATTGTGTCATCTACGTAGCGAAACCAAAAGGTAGTGCATGTTTGTAAGTCATGAGTGCCCGTTCCTCTATAGATTGCATTACAATTTCAGCAACTACAACAGAAACAGGCGAGCCATTGCTGTCCCATGTAATTGTTTGTAGTGTGTTCCTTTGTATTGGAAGTAAGTCGAGGTGAGGCAGAGCTCTAGTAACTCCATAATGTCTTCTGTCGGTAATGGCAGTACGTCCGTGGTGTTTGTAATGAGGGTTTTTGTACAAGTAAGTGCCAGATTAAGTGGAATACTGGTGAACAGTGATTTCACATCAAAAGACACTAGTATATATTGGTTTTGTATAGTGCTGGTATTTGTATAGTGCACAGTTTTAAGTGAAAGTTTCGAACCACAGTGATACAATTGGTCGCTTAGTGTTTTGATTTGTTTGTATGTGATGGTGTTGGTCTCGTTTGAGTTGTTCGTACGTTTGTCTGTCGTTT